>NW_016107706.1:500902-516142 GCF_001604975.1 Cebus imitator | reverse complement strand
AAATTTCTTGAATAAGTTGGATTATAACTCAAAGAATAAAACAAATACTTATATAGCTATGGCAACACAAACAAACAATTGAATGAATAAATAAATAGAGGAGAAGGAATGAAATGCCTTTATAAAAAAAATGTAAATAAATGTAGATTTTTCTCCCTCCTTCAGGAAGTGGAGCTCAATTTCCTTCCTCTTAAGTGTGAGCTGCATTTAGTGACTTGCTTCTGACATATACAGGATGAAAAGGAAAAACTGTGACTTTACAGCAGAGAACTCTGGCAGACATTACATTAACCAAGTGATCAAGGTTAACATCAGCAGTTATCACATCATATCTGAGGTTATGTAATATCAATATGACTAATAAGTCATGATGCGATGAGGAGGCATCTTCACCTCTGTCATGATCTTTTCCCAAATCCATAACATCAGTCTAATCATGAGAAAATATCAGACAAACACAAATTGAGGAACATTCCACAAAATACCTGACAAGTACTGTTCAAATGTGTCAAGGTCACAAAAACAAGGAAACACTAAAAATTGTCACAGATTATAGGAGAAAAATGAAACATGGTGACCATATGTAACATGGTATCATAGATGAAATCTTGGAACAGAGAAGGGACATTAGTGTGAAAACTGAAGAAATTTGAATAAAATCTGTAAATTAGTTAATAGGTTTGTGAGAAATATTAATTTCTTATTTTTGACAAATGTTTAATGATTATATAATATGTTAACATTAGAAAAAGCTAGGATAAGAGTACACAGGAATTCTCTGTGCCATATTTGCAATTTTTCTCTAAATCTAAAATTATTCGAAGATAAAAAATTTTTTAACAAGCTTGATAATGATAAAAATTACTTGGATAAAATGTTGTACTAAGAAAACCCCACCACAAAGATAATACAGTGACAGAGTTGGAAGAAAATATTTACAATATGCATTGTAATAATGTAATCACATAATGTGATATGTAATGTAAAATTATAACTTAATTACATAATATAATATTAATGATATATATATGCATGTAATGAAAATATATAAAGAGCTTCCACAAATCAACTAAAGAAAAGGAAACAATCCAGTACATCAGCAAAAGTATGTAAAGTTGGAAGCAAACACAGAGAGAAGTACCTATGACCAATATTTCTATAAGAAGTTTTTGAAAAATCAGAAGATGCAAATCAAAACAAAAAGATAACATCAGACTAGCAAAAAAATAAAATGAATGCTAATAATGGAGATTGAGGGACATAGAAACTCAAATACCCAGCGGGATGTAAATAGTGCCACATTTTTAGAAGGTAATTGAAATATCTATCAGGATATTAACTTGTAATATTCCATATTCAACAATTCAACAATTAGGAATATAGTCTAGAGGAATGCACTCAATCTTGAAAAGAATAGATATACAGAATACTGATGAAAAGTTTGGTTCAGACAATTGCAAACAATCTAAATGTCCATAAAAGGGAAAATGTTATTCAGGAAATTGAAAACAATCTAAATTCCTATAAAAAGAAAAATTTAAAATAAGAACATGAGTTTATGGAATACTATGCAACTCTTAAGAGTAGGGAAGAGATAGACAAAAAAACAACAAAAGAAAAAAGTAGAGGAGATGATAGATTAGAAAGAGATATATCCATCCATACATAGATACATAAATATAAGATAGCTTCTGTTATTGTCTCATTAACATAATTATTGTCCCTATAATTTCAGAAATATAAGCAATAAGCAAGGCTGATAAGTCATACAAATAAAGTACTTACTTTCCGACAGTTTGCATGACCAAGATTTATATATTTTGAGATTCTTAGTACAGAAAACCTATTTATTTATTTATTTTTGAAACAGGGTCTTTCCCTGTCACCCAGTCTAGAGTGCAGTGGCACAATCATAGCTTATTGCAGCCTCAATCTCCCAGGCTCAAGTGATCCTCCCACCTCAGACTCCTGAGCAGCTGGGACTACAGGCATGTGCCACCATGCCCTGCTAATTTTTGTATTTCTGTAGAGATGGAGTTTCACCATGTTGCCCAGGTGTCAAACATCTGAGCTCAAGCTATCCATCTGCCCACCTCAAAAACATATTTGTTATAAGTATCTGATCTGGTCCATGTTAACTCCAAGAAGAGCAATGTCTTCTTGTCTTTGACAATCTTTTTTTTTCTTTAAGACAGGATCTCACTCCATGACTCAGGCCAAGCTGGAGTGTACTGGCACAATCATATGCAGCCTTAACCTTCTGGATTCCTGGGCTCAAGCGATCCTCCTGCCTCAGCCTTCCGAATGGCTAGGACTACAGGTGAATGCCACCATGCCCAGCTAATTTTTAAATTTTTTGCAGAGATGCAGTCTGACTATGTTGCCTAGGCTGGTCTTGAACTCCTGGCCTCACGCAATTCTTTTGCCTCGATCTCCCAAAGTGCTGGGATTACAGGCATGAGTCATTGCACCTGGTCATCTTTAACAACCTTCAAATAGAAAAAAATATATATCATTATTATTTTCACCTTGGATGAAATCAAGATACTCTGCCTTCTGAGTAAATAGTGCTTAAAGAAAGCTAATGTTTTTGTGTGTTTGAAGTTGTGTGGGTGCATACTCATTGTTCTGCTTGTGTGTGTCTCTGTGTGTGCACCTAGTGTTTTTTGTTTGTGCTAATGTGTGACTGTGTGCATGTTTCAAAAAGGGTCTGGTACTCATCAGACCAAGAATTGATCAAATCCCCTGCCTCCTTCTCCTGTGGGTTTCCAGTCCCCATTCATGACAGCTGTATTGGCATATGAATATCTTTGTTCTGGACAAACGATTCTGGACTAATGGCAACATTGACTTTTTTTTTAGCAGATGTGTGTCAAACTCTATTGGGATAAAAGAGGAAGGATGTTTTCACACCATATCCACAGTGACTATCCAGACCAGTCTCAGTTCAAAATATTCTGTATTCCTAAATATTGGAAAAACAATCTTTGTCATATCATGTATCTCAGAGGTTCAAAGAATAGAGCCATTAAAACCGTATTGGAAAACTCTATTTGGCAATAAAATTGACCCAACTTCTGATATTTGCTGCCACATGAATCAACCTCAAAAACATTAGGTTGAGCAAAATAAGCCAAATGTAAAAGACCACATATTCTACGATTCCATTTACATGAAATGTCCAGAAATGAAAAATCTATACAAAAGGAAAATAGATTAGTGGCTGCTTGAGGCTGGGGCTTGGGAACTGATTATTTGAAAAATGTCAGGATAGATATTTTGGGATGATAATAATCTAAGTGAATTGTGGTGATGTTTGGACAACTCTGTGGAAATCACTAAATAGTTGAAATTGGTGTATATTACATATATCAATGATTTCTCAATAAAGCTGTTAAAAATACTGGGACAATCTTGTAAAGGCAGAACTGTGAGTCTCTGCAACATTTACACTGCTGGGGCCTGTATGATACTAAGTGCCTCACTGTGGCTACAGAAAACCCGGGATCAAGGATCCAATATTGACAACAAGAAAGCCTGATGGTGGAGGAATTTAGGTGCCTTTCACGTACCCTGGCTGAGATACTCCCATTATAGCGTCAAAGCACAAGAGCAACTCGGAAGGCAGCTTGCCTGGAATACTTACCATCTGTTGCTGGCCCCTCTCAAAACTCACCTGCCAACAATCTGCTGCTTGACAGCATGACCCCTTCTTGATTCTGTGCTATACACCGAGGATATCTTCATCTAGAGTTTTGTAACCTTTAGGTCATCAGCAAAATCTAGTCACCTAATGAATAAAAGAAAAGCCACCCAATAAAAGGAGGTCATTCCTTCCCCGACAACACCAATTAGTGAACCAGAAATGAACACATAGGGAGAGACGCCCATATAGAGTTTTGTGCCAAATGTTGGAGGCTCAGAAGGTTGTCTCACTTGGTTAAGCTTAGGATCAGGAAGGCTCTCAGAGAGGAAAGGACAATGAGAGTCTTGAATGGAATCTTCAGGGGCTGGCGCTGCAAGAAATCTCTGTGTAGCTGTTACATGAAATATCAGTTGAAACCAAGAAAGAAGAGTCCAGGAAGGGATAATGAGAAGAGTGTATGAGTCCTTCCACTCCCCCACTGCCCACAGTCACCCTCAGGCTTCGTGCCTGGCACCAACAAAACTGTCTCTGTTTGTCAGGAGTGTCAGTGCTCTACTGAGCCAGTAACTGCCTATGTTATATTAGATCTCCATCTTCACAGCCTCCATGGGTGTGGATGACAATGCAAGGTGCACCACTGCTTCAAGCCAGCATTTTTCCTGTTAAAAATATTTATAGGAGGTCATTGGTTTGGACTGAGCTCCTGCCCTGGGGCCAACACACCAGACCAAAATGGAATTACTTATGCTGAAGTTCCATACCACCAAGTGAAGCCAAGTTGTTTATCTGACCTTCTGAGAAATCAGAGGAGAGAAAGGTAACAGTCAACTTTGCTGAGTGTGGTGGTGCATGTCTGTAATCTTAGCTACTTGAGAGGTTATGGTGAGAAGATCGTTTGAGTTCAGGAGATTGAGACCAGCCTGGGCAACAACACAGTGAGACCCTATCTCAAGGGAAAAAAAAATTAAATAGCCAAATCCCCAAACAACTTAATTTTAGCTGGGATTAAGGAGGTCCCTTCTGCTCTAATCTTTACAAGGAAAGCAACTGAGAAGAACAATCCACATTCTGTTCTCTGTTTCTGCTTTCCTCAGCCCTTATTCTTTCTACAAAGCCAACCTCCTTTGCTTAGCTCTATGAAACACTCATTCTAATTTAGAGAATGAGGTGTTGTCCAATTATAAATCACAAAAGCTAATTAAGATGTTTAACTAAATTTGTCTTTTGACAGCCCCAGCTATGATGTGCACAGGATATGAAAATGTCTGCTAGTGTTGTAGCTGCAGTGAGACCTGGGAGTGGCAGTTCCTTTCACTGCAGTTGTCTGTCCCAAGGGAAGTGAACTAGCAAGTCTCTTCCACAAAAGGGCAAGCTTTGAACTGCCCCAGTGTGAGCAAAGACACAGTGGGGCTAATCTACAGGGGGCAGTGTTAGAGCAATGGGTTGCCCAAGATTTCTGAGAGGATTAGCACCTAGACAATAATCTCATTATGCTTTGTGGCGTCAAAGGAACTGAATGAGAAAATGATTGAAGGTCATATTGTAGCTGGTATGCAGATCCAAGGCTGACTTTCTTCCTCTCCCTTGAATCCACTTGTCACCAAAATATGCAATGAGCAAAACTTATGTGCGTAATCACAAACCAATTTTCCTTTGTTTCCCACTGTCTCTTTAAAGTTTTCTCAGTGGGAGAAATCTTCTCTGCCCTTGAATGAAAACTTACCCAGTAATTACTTTATGATCACTGACAGGTAGTAAAAGACCCTATGTGTTTTAAAAATAAAGCACAGAATTTTAATTCTGAAATTATTATCCCAGTTCCATATAATAATCTAGACTCCAAACTTGATTTAAAGGTAAATTTTCTCTGCTTTCCTAAGTTAGAGCTTTCTACAGTCTTTTCCTTCTACCGCTTCTCCTGCCTACTAACCTGCTTTCTGACCTGTTACATTTTATTTGCCCTGATACACTGAGTGAACAGGGTGATTACTAAGCAGCTGCTTCAACTTATCAGAGGACAGCGGACCAGCCTGGGTCTCACCCTTTGTATTCCCTGTCAGACATCAATCCACTTTGTCTCCCCCATTGTAAATGGTATTTAATGCTATTGGAGTCCCCCTGATGTCCCCTCTCTTGACTTGAGATGAAGGGAATGTACCTTACACATTGTACCCCCACTTCCAGCCCACTAGCAGCTTTCTACAAATAAGTCTTGTCTAAGTAAGTTTCCTCTGATGCCCCACAACCCAATACTTCTTTATTCTCAACATCAATGAGAATAAAAGAGTAACTTGCCACATAACTGGTTTTTAGTTATTTTCTTTGAAAATGTTTCATTTTTGTTTAACACTTCACTTGAGTACCTGACTAATCAAAATGTGGTCCTAGGATGGGCAGCATTGGCATCACCTGGGAGCTTGTTAGAACAGCTCAGGTCCCAGCCCAGAACTACAAAATCAAAATCTGTGTTTTAGGGAGATCTCCAGGTGATTCGCATGCACGTTACATTTTGAGAAGCGCTGTTTAGAAGTCCTTTCACCTGTTTCTTGGTGTCTCAATCTTCCTATTTATTTTATGTTACATATTTAGAGTCCAATGCCCTAATGTAGCTTTGTGGGTTCTATTTTCAGAAAGAAGGACTACCAGCCTCTGTCCTTTGCAAGTGCATATCTCAAACCATTTATAAAACTATGAACAACTTAAATGTCTTTTTATTGAATTCAAATGTTCTATTGTAACCTCAAATTCAATGTATCCTATGTCAAACCCAGCATTTTCCCCCAAATCTGACACCTCTTCTAACTCCTTTTACCCATTCTTTGAAATCTAATAATGTACAATCTTCTCCAAGACTATTTTCTTGATCATTGAAGCACAGGGTGATCACTCAACTCATGTACCATGCCAGCCTTTGGCACAAATGACAGCCTCTTTTTTTTTTTTTTTTTTGATGTTTATACTGCCTTGAACTAATATTTAATTTTTCATTCGTTCAGCATTTCTTGGGCACTTTCTATGTTCCAACCAATGTTTAAGCAGCTGTTAAAGAACAAAACAAATTAGTCTTCTGTCCACTTGGAACTTACATTTTTAGGGGGAGGCAGATAAAAAAAATAGATAAATATATAATTTCATATCACAATGATGGCTTTCAAATTGATAATGTCAGGCTCAACCTCTCCTTTTAATTGTAGCTCATGTAACCAGTGTCTTCTCAATATCTTTACGTAGATATCTAGTATCCACCTCAATCTCAATGTATCCAAAACTGAACTCTTGATTCCCACTTCAACACCCTCTTTTCCTAGTGCTCTCCCTCTCAATATACGACATCACCATCTCCACAAAATCCTTTCTTTCATACCATGCTTTTAACCATCAGAAAATCCCTGTAATTCTACTTTCAAAACACATCCAAGTTATTGCCATTTCTCTCCACCTCCTCTGCAATAGCTCTGCGGAGGTCACCAAGGTCTCCTCTGGACGACTGTACCAGCCCTCCTGCCTAGCTCATTCGTCTGCTGCAGTATGTACTCCACCAGTAGCCTGAGCCGTCATTCACAGAGTTAGTCTGAGCATTTCCTAGCTCACTACTCTCTCATCGCTTCCTGTTGCACTGAGAACTAAATCCAGAGACTTCACAGAGGCCTGCAAGGCCCTAGGGGCCTTAGACCCCACGCCGGCCCTCTGACCCACCTCTTTCCTCCCACTCTTGCCTTCCTTTCCCATTCCCAATCACTTTGGCCCACTTGATGTTCTTTGAACACACATATCAGGCTCTCTTCCCAAGTCTTTACAATTGCTTAAACCACTTTTCCCTGGATACCAGGAAGACTTCCTTTCTGATTTTCTTCAATTCTCTCACTATTCAAATATCATCCCCTCAAGAGGTATATCCTGATTTTCTCTCTCACCTTCTCCTTTTCTTTATGACAGTTAGCCATAATTCTCCCCCATACACATGAATTTGTTTATTCATCTGTTGGTTTACTGTCTGTCTCCTAATGACCCCCAAATATAATTTCCACAATAGTAAAACATTTATCTTTTAATTTAACTACTGCCTGCCCAGCAACCAGAACATTGAAAAGAGAAGACATTCAATAAATATTTGCTGAGTAAATGAATATTAACTAAATTACCTAAGTTTGCAAATTATTACTTTAATTATAGACCAAATTGATTGCTCTTATAATAATGTCACTGTCACTAAGTCACATTTTAATATGCTTCCTCAAATAGAATTACGGCTGGGAACTTACTGTCGCAAGGGTATCAGAGCAGAATGGTGTCATGCATGTGAATATCTTCTGTCATTTGTATGGCAATAGAAGTCAAGTTTGACAGCAGTTGCTCTAAAACAGCTTCTAGTTTCACGGTGCAGATATGTTTTTCTGGAGGTACTGGTGACAAGGCAGGGAGCACAGCCTCAAGCAGCTTTTGCCTGACCTCCAAGAAAGAGCTGGGAAGCTATTGCTTCCCACATTCAGTGGGGAATGCACACTGCTGGCTCCTTTCCTGTAGCTGGGTCATTATATAGAAATCTGGAGCAGGGCTTTGGCTGAGACAACATCCCTCAATGTTTGATGGTAATGTCCTCTCTATCTGGCATTAGGTGTTAACCGTGACTGCGCTTCGGACTCACATGGAAGCTTTTAAGAAATAGCAGTGTCCAGCCACATCCCCAGAGATTCTAATTTAATTGCTCTGAATGAGCCTAGGCCTTGCCGTTTCTTAAAAAGCTCTCCTGGTTATTTTAATGTGCAGTCAGGGAGCAAACCACTTGTCTGTAATCAGAGTAGCAGTGAAAGAGCACACAATCTGGGCAGAGTCTAACACTAGGCACTTGGGAATGAGACCTGGGCACTGGGGCTGGTCCCAGCCTTTGAAGAACTCACAGCCCTATGGAGGGCTTCACAGCTGTGTGCTCACGTCCAAATTAGAACACTTTGGGGTTTACAGCTCTAGAGATGTGAAAAATTTAGGGGATTCAAGGAAAGAATGTATGAAAAGATTTGAAGACTTTTGATTATAAAATATATGAGGCAAAAGTCAAAAGTTCGATTTACTTAACCTGAACAAGTAATTTCTGACCATTTCTAAGTATATACATATCCCCCACATTAAGAAAAATCTGGCACACAAAAATCCAAATGTGTGTAATAGAGATACAAAAGAGAGTAGTTATTTATACCTTCACTACAGAAACACAAACACATACACAGATAGTGTAATTACAGGCAGAGATTTGTGTTACGTTTTCCATGGGCAGGATGTTGCTCTGAGCTCTGAGTAAAGCTCATTTAACCCTTGTAACAACCCTACAAAATAGAAACGAGTATTATTCTCATTTTAATTAAGGAACCTGAGGCTCTCAATGGTTAAGTAACTTGCTTTTGTTACTGTATGGGTCTGTGATTTAAACTGAAGCAGACTGGCTGCAGAGCCTATGCCCTTAACCATCCTTTGGTACTGTATGTATATATATATGTATGTGTATTTGTCAGAGTTCTCCAGAGGAACAGGCTAATAAGAGATTTATTATAAGGAATTGGCCCATGAGATTGTGAAGGCTGACAAGTTGCAAGATTTGTAGGTTTAATTAGTAAGATGGAGACCCAGAAGAGTTGATGGTTTAGTTCCAGGCCCAGTTCAAAGGCCTGAGAACCAGGAGACCAAACGGCACACTTCCAGTCCAAAGACCAGCAGGCTTAAGGCCAGGAGGCCTGATAGTTCAGTCAATGTCCTAAGGCAGGAAAAAAACTGATAGCCTAGTATGAAGGCTATCAGGCAGAAAAAATTATCTTACTCAGGAAAGGATCAGCCCTTTTGTTCTATTTGGGCTTTCAACAGATTGGATGGAGGCCCACCCACATTAGGGAGAGCACTCTGGTTTACTCAGTCTACTGATTCAAATGTTAATTACACCCCAAAATACCCTCAGAGAAACAACCAGAGTAATGTTTGACCAAATGTCTGAGCATCATGTGGTCCAGTCAAGTTGACACATAAAATTAATTATGCTATATGTTGTACATATGTAAGAATGTATGTGTATACATATATATGTCACATATACTGAATGTAAGTATATGTATATGTATGTAGCTGGATGCACTCACATATACATACTATATAGAAAGATATGTACTGCTAAATGTATAGACACAGAAATATATTTATATGTGCAGATAATGTTTGAAAGAACATGCATGCATATTTTGCTTTACAAAAGATGTACAAGTTTTCTTTTAACAATAAGCATACTTGTTAAAATGCTGATTCATAGTTTTGGGGTTCACAAACAAGTAAGCAAGAATTTTAAAGAGAAAAATATTTCTGTTATCATGTGATGACCTATTAGAAATCCTTTGTAGTGAAAATTTTTTTGAGATAGATTAATGGGAAGGCACAAGAAGTTCAATGGAAAGTCTGGTACATTTGTTCTGGGTTATTTTAGCATGTGACGAATAAATACGGTGAAAAATGTGTTCTTGTGGGATTTTCCTGCTGGACAAAAAACAAAAGTAAAAGGTTTGTTTGTAAATATTAAGGAGCTAAAATTCAATGACTCAATGTTCATTGTTCTGCAATTGGTTAATTGGTAGTAGGCGAAGGGTACTTTGGAGGGTGGGCATTTTCCTGCCTGCCCAAGAACAAGACCATTAAAAAGCTGAGTGAGTTTTGTTTTGTTTTGCTTTACCTGTTGCTTTTCTAATGAATTAGTACCAGTGTTTAAAGGATTGCCTAGTAAAGTAGTTGAAACATCATTTTTGCAAATATTATCTACAATTTTCTTGGAGCTAAGATTTTATGCAATGATCTATTAAATAATGAATATGCACATGATAACAGAAAATTAAAATATTCCTCTAATTTCTACTGATTTACTTAAGAGAAAATTTAGAAACCTTCCCATATAGAATTGCAATTACTTATTATGTTTTATATTTATAAGTTGGTAATGAAAAGGCAACTGTAGGCCAGGCACAGTGGCTCATGCCTGTAATCTCAGCACTTTGGGAGGTTGAGGTAGGTGGATCACCTGAGGTCGGGAGTTCGAAACCAGCCTGAGCAACATGGAGACACCTCATCTCTACTAAAAGTACAAAATTAGCCAGGCATGGTAGTGCATGCCTATAATCTCAGTTACTCGGGAGGCTGAGGCAGGAGAATCATTTGAACCCAGGAAGCGGAGGTTGTGGTGAGCTGAGATTGCACCATTGCACTCCAGCCTGGGCAACAAGAGTGAAACTCTGTCTCAAAAAAATAAAAATAAAAAAGGCAACCTTAATTAAAAGGTTAATTTTTAAAAAGCCAACATAATCATTTGGTTTATTCAAAGTATTGAGTTTAAAGAGTGTGTAGTAATAATGAACAAACATAAATTGAGGAAAAGAAGTGAAAGTCTCAGCAGCTTTAGAATGATGAATAAGACTAACACCGGTTACGCTGGCCCTTGTTCACTGTTGTACTGAAGCTGCAGTTAATGAAATATTTGAGTAGCAAAGATAAGAGGCAAAGATGCTTTACAAAATACTGGTAATAAAACTCTCCTTCTAAAAAGACAGCTACCCAATATGATTGATACCTATTGAGGACCAAATCAGCCTAAATATTTTTGAAAACAGAAGCCCAGCAGAGTCATCATTTCTCTAGGCTCACATTCTTCTTTGTCTGGAAGGATGTGTGTTATGAAAGTAAACGAACTTTTTAGACTTAGTTATACAGGTCTTTGGCACATCACTAAGCACTTTAGTTCTCTCTGTTAGCTGGCTTCCTGTGCGCTGTGTGCTATCTTTCCTCTCATGCCGCATCCGGTCTCTACTGTGATGAGCATCTTGAGGACAGGGGATATTTCTTCCTGAAGTTTGTACCTGCCTATCCTGACCAAGGTTTCTGCTCCAAACTCTTCCTTACCTCCTTACCTTGGTGAGATGGGCTATAAGTCTAGGACTCCCAATTTTATCTTTCTTGACAAATACCTAGAGCAGGTGCAGCTCTAGCAGCCCATCTCACACTCCCTTTGGGGTAGAAGATCTGCCTGGATCTTCTTATCAGAGGCAACCCTCTACAGAGTATATCAGCCAAGAAGGAAAAGTTTGGCCAGCCGTTACAAAAAGGGAACTAGAAACTTCTTTAAGGTATAGGACTTGTCTTATTTATTTTTACATCTCCAGAGCCACAAAGTGCCTGGAAATCATAGGTGTTCAATAAATATTGTTTGCACTGAACATGGATTCCTCTTCACTTCCCCTCCCAACTTCATCCTCAGGATCAGTAGACTCATTGTGGGTTTCTTTTGAAATTACCATAAAATTAGTTTACATATAACGTCTAACGTGACTTGTTTCTGATTAATAAAACTCCCAAAATTTAGATGCCTTGTCTCAAAAAAATTTTGTTTAGAAAGCAAGGTATGGTATGTAGTTTGGGATATAAGGTATGATCAGAAATACATGAGTTTAAGACTATGTGTTAGTCAAAAACTGGCAATTACCAAAATGGCCTTCAATAGTTGAATGTATAAATTGTAGTGTGGTCATGCAATGAAGTACTGTACAGCAACAAGAATGATCAGTCTGTGACTACACAGAAAAATAATGAATGAATCTCACAAATGAAATGTTAAGAGGATAAAGCCATATGCAAAACAGCATATGTGTTCATTTTTACAAAATATCTAGACAGGCTAAATTGATCTATGCTATTAGAAATCATAATAGTGGCTACTCTAGAGGCTGTAGTCCCCAACTGGGCATGACTGTTCCCAGGAAATATTTGGCTTATCTCTTTATCTGGAGAGAAAGTTTTGTTATACCATTGATAGGGCTGCTACTGGCAGCTAGAGGGTAGAGGCCAGGAATGCTGCTAAACATCTAACAATGCACATGATAGCCCTCCATAGCAAATAATTGTCCAGCCCAAAATGTCACTGGTGCTGGGATTGAGAAACCCTACCCTAGACGAATAATGGCAGAAAGTGGGCACAAGGAAGCTTCTAGGAGCTAGTAATATTCTGCTTCTTGATCTTTGTGCTTATGACATGTGTGTTCAATTATAAAATTTATCAAGCTGTATACATATGATATGTATACTTTTTATCTGTATATTATCCTTCAACAATAAGTTTTAAAAGGTACCCATGCTTTAGAAAATCTTTAATAAAAATATACCCTAGGACTCAATCAAGGGATATATTAAGTAGCTATCAGCTTACATTGACCAAAACCGATCTAGACTTAGCAGAAAAAAGAAAAGAAAACCATATTACAGAAAACTTTTAAATCTAAAGGTTTAATGCTAAAAGACAAAGTAAACATTTCACTCATCAAATCTTATACAGAATATCAGGATTTGGGTATATACTCATCACTTTAAAATGGCAACAACTTCAAAAAAAAGCATCAAGTGCTGATAAAAAATGCATGAGTGTTTTATTTACCAGAAAATCCTTGTTGATACGTAGAAAGGAATCTGGCCAACACACTTAGAATCAGAATGTATTATGTCAGCATCTGCAGAGACCAGAAACACAAGAGCTGTTTTAAAGGTTCCTTGGTGCCGTCCACAGCCTCCTGATGCAACTTTTCTGTTCAGCCTGCACTTCCACAGCATCTCCTGCTCTGCGATGAATTCCTGTGCTCTGTAAATGTACAAGGGTTTTTCACAGCATGAATTTCTTTTGATGAACTAAGCCCACTTTAGCTATTAGTATTTTGGCAAAGCCTCTGAGTCTCAGCCAAATTCCACATCCTGGCCCAGACAAATCACTTCACATCCCCTATGGCAATATTGCCTAGTCCCTCCCAGCAGTGGTCCCTATAGGCTTACTAGCTCTCAATTCTCAGTCCCTTCCACATTCTTTCACAGAGACTATAGGGGATTTGTGGATTCCTCCTATGCTGTGTAAAAGTCAAGGGAGTATCAGGGTTCCATCACCTACTCTTTCTCACTCTATGTCCACCACAATTGTGTTCTTACTTGGCAGCAGTTTCTCCATGTTGCCACGTGGAGACTAAGTAAGTCTGCCTCCTTCCAAAGTTCCAAGTAGGCTATGGAATTAAATGAAGACCACCCAAATGAGAATGAGAAGAAACCATTCAGAGCTTGTGATAGCTAGGGAGGCAGCCACCAGCACTTGCATATGGCAAACATGACCAGACAGGCTGGGGAGTAGGAAAGCTTTATGGTGGCAAAAAGGGAAGACTTCAGCCGTGCCCTGACTGGCATGGGGAAACTGTAAGTGGGCTAACTAGAAGTGGGACATGCCATGATTTGGTTTGGGAATCATATTTGGCTTTTCATAATTAGTTCTTAGTTGAAAACAGGGGCAAAAAGTAGAGAAGTTAGCAGTCACTAATCAAGTGCAAGTTGTTCCAGGCAGACTGCTGTGGAAGCTGTGGTCTGGCTACCTGGGTTGTTCCTGTAGAGGTTGGGGGTCAGAGTTCTATCATCATACATGGTCTGGCCCTTGTCCATTTATAAATTCAATGTCTTGAATTCCCTCCTGGTTATGCTTTCACTTGTAAGAACCTGAAAATTTCAGAAAAGGCTAGAGATTCAGATTTTCACTGCTCAGAGACTACTCAGTTGTCTCCGTGGTCAACTGTATTGCAAGTTTTTCATGGCCTTCTTTGTTGTTGTATCATCATGGCAATCATTTTGATGAGAGAGCAGCAATAAAGTAGTGTTTTAGAATCTGGATAGATTACAACAGATCAGTATCATGGTCACTGTGACAAAAACAAGAACAATTAAGAGTCCCTATAAGATAATAGGAAACCAGAAATCCAAATTGCCCAACCCAGACCAAGTAAACAAGTCCCATGGGCTCTGAGGATCAAGAACCAAGTAGCTCTGTTTTTAAGGTGATATATAGCCTATTCCACTTTGCCTTTTCATTGATTCTAGTATAGCAAGAAGTATTAGCAATGACTCAGACACCACCATGACTAGTCAACAAGAAATCTAGAGCAATGCAATTGTCCATCACTACTCATGCCAATGACTTGCTCTTGATCTAGGGCAGAGCTGGGATCATTAAGAGTTTCTGCAAAAGTTAGTGATATATTTCTTATAGCATTTTCTATTTGTATGATACCCACTGTTGGGAGCACTACTCTGATTTTTTCCATAAAAATGAGTCAATAATTCTTCAGGTAGAGTACCTAAACAATCATAAATAGCCTTGATTTGAAACATATATCCTTTGGTTTACAATATTGACAATACGTAGAATCAGTGTCTCTGTGTACAGATAAGTTTCAGAAAACAATTCCTAAAGTGCATGAGGTATTGGTCTCAAGTAAAAAGTACCAAGAATCCTAATTTCAAAGGAAATAATATCTGATAGGAGGCTCATGGACTTCCAGGAGAAAGAAATTATTCATAACAGGAAGTTGGGATCAAGGCCTTACATGAGCTGAGTTACATATTTAGGTCTCTATTTGTCTTTTCCAGGTAGGAAGTAACTAGACTGTCACCCAATGAATGTTGTAGAATTCAAATTTAGAACAAATTCTAATATTTTTTTCTCATTTCTAGAAGAGAATGACACTACCGCTAGTTACATGTTTTTTTTTTTTTTTTTT
>NW_016107706.1:490705-500871 GCF_001604975.1 Cebus imitator | reverse complement strand
ATTTGATGAGGTTGCAGTTGTCCGGAGGTTTGTTTGTTGGTTTGTGTGTGTGTTTTTTCCCATGGTGGTCTGATGATAATTGCATATCCAGAAGTCAGTAAGATTCAGGGAAGTGATTACCATTTGGGATAATCTAAAAATGGCATTAGAATGAATATGTTCTTGTCTAACAATTATAATAAAAAGGAAAGAAAAGAGAAAAAGATAACAATGAGTAGCTTTTAAAAATGAGAAAAAGAATGATAATAAGCAAACAAATGATGAACGAAATCAGTCAGGGGTCTCAGTTCCATGTCTTGGGCAAAAACTGTCCACCACCCAAGGTCATCTGCATATTCCAAAGATCTTAGCTGTCTATTTCTAAAACCTGGCTGATAACCATAAAATTTCTAAGAATCCTAAGTTTGAGGACCCTCATTAAGGTATCCTTCCAACTGTATGGAATTCTGAATTGCTTCTTTAGTTGTGAAACATAAACCCAAGAATTGACTCCCTGGAGTTTCACTGCTATATTTGTTGTTAATAGTGCCTGATAAGGTACCTTTCAATAATGTTTAAGTTTTTCTCTGATGCCTCTTTCAATAGATGAAGTCTTCAGATTGAAGATCATGAAGAGGCTGTTTAGAAAGATGTGTGGGAAGACAGACTTAGCCTGTTGGTAATAGGATTTGGTATTGTACTTGAGTCCCTTATAACATCTTGCCATCTCTGCGTACAGGCAGACAGTAGGATAGACTCTCAGAGGTAAAATCCCTAAATGCATGGGTCTTCCAGTTACCATATCATAGGGGGATAAATGTGTCCCTTGGGAAGTAGGCCATATGGCCATAATCTTCTACAGTTTTATCTTTTTGTGTGTTTATATGATGGAATTATGGTTCAATCTGTTTCTATTGAAAAATGTTTTGGGTATGGCATTTAGGAGACTTTGCTCTGGTTTTAGGGCCTTTTTTGACCCTCACATTTATTGTGGAAAGAGGGATTCTGTAGATCCCTTTCTGGGTCAATTCAATTAGCTATTGCCATTAAGGATTTAGAATCTAGCTGAGGGTTTGACCAACAAATGTACAAATTGGTATAGTTCAGCTGTTCAACTCTGACACATATGCACCCAAAGGAAGTCTAACTCCTTCTATGAATAGTAGTTGTTCTTGACTGTGCTTAAGGAAATCCTGAAATATAGCTCTTAGTTCAGCTTGTATCTGAGGTTTAAATTATGCAATTGCTTACATACCTGGCTCAGGGATGAGATGGATCTTTAGAGGCAAATGACATTTTTAGATCTGAAAAGGGGGAGGAAGAAGGGAGAGTTGAAATAAGGTAAAAGGAGAGAGATCAGAAAAGGTATGAAGGAAGAGGCAGAGCTAGATACAGGGAGGCAACTGGAGGACAAGGTGGGAGAGGATTCACCAGGGAAATTAGCCTATTGATAGTTTTTTATTACTTACATTTATAATGTTGTTTATTGGTTTTGGCCAAAGAATACATTAGTATAACAATTTTTGAATAAGAATTTCATTTAGAAGCCTCTACATACCAATCAAAAAGTGTTGCCCACAGAGCCTCAGAAATACTATTTCTCTTTTAAGGCACCTGTCAAGTAACCATTTTGTTCAAGTCACATGTCCCTGAAAGTGGCCATTCCAGGTCCAAATTATCATTGGTGAAGTTATACCACTTAGAGGAAGAAATGGAAGAATTATACAGCAGGAGTTCCTTCTGGAGGAAGAGAGGATTTAGACTTAGATGACTCACAAGCGCAGGCAACAGCCAGTTGAAAGCAATGCTTATGTAATTTGTATCTGAGACTCCCACCTGTTGCTTGTCTGCCTCTGAATGCAGACCTGATGATCAGCACCTATAAGCAGGCAGAAAATCAAAGAGAACATACACCAAGGAGAACATTTTTCCGGATCAAAGCCAGGCTGTCAGAACCACAACAACGAAAGTGATGGAAAGAATCTCATCCAGTTTTATTAGTAACTTGGCAAAATATATCCACCTGGAGGCTGGTTTGGTGAGAACTACAAACTCATTGGTCTGTGAAACCTCCTCTAACAACAGGCTTATAGCTATGCCTGTGTTCTACCTTGTGATTCTCCTTTGTATGACAGACAACACTTTTAGACAACACTACATAAAACAGAAGCACCAAAGAGAGTAAAAGGGATAGAAAAGAACTCCATCCTCTCTCTTGCTGAGTCCCTCAGCCATTTATTCTCAGTTTGGTGCCTGGATTTTATCATTAGTTCCCATTTGTTTGGCATCCTTGGTGGAATCAGGCCATTCTTTTTCATCCCTGTATTTTGAAAGTTGTGAGCTAAATTGGTGTTCCAGTACCAGAGTGGCTGGCAGCCCTGTCCTAATGGGAAATGAAGGGAGTTGGATGTTGACAGTGGGCTTTTCACAGGATGCCCTAATGCCTAGTTATACAGCCTGTGACCGGGGTCCCTCACATGGGGAACTTGTTTATACTGGCAAATGCCCTTGCGGCTCCTATCTGACCCAGTTTATGCCCGCCTGACCATTGCTCTGGCACTAGGAACCCAACCTTGTGATCTCCTTGGCATTCCAGGAAAACCCTAACTAGGGCAGCCCCTAGGTCTTCAGATGGCAGCTACTACTTCAATACACTGCCACCACAGGAAACAAATTCAAAGATTATTTTACTTAGAGATCCTGGGCAGGGTGGGTACAATGAGTTGGGAGGGTAGTCCTCTCTCTGTTCCTGGGGTCACATGAGGGAGGTATAAAGAGTCATGCAGAGAGAGAGAGAGAAAGAGAGAGAGAGAGAGAGAGAGAAAGAGAGAGGAATGTAGCAACGATTAGCACATATAAAAGAATAGGGTGTGGGTTACTTTCAGTTTACAGTCAAATGCCTGAACGTTCTCTTTAAAGGAAGTGCCAGGACAGTGGCAGTCCAGTCTGCCACGTGGTAGAGGTGCCTCTATCTAAGGTCTTCTATCTAGCCACTGTTTTGAGCCATTTGGGTGTGGCATAGAACTAGAAACTGTCTTGGGTGACTGAGCTCTGCTTCTCATATGAGAAAGTTAAATTTATATGCAAAATGGACAATGAGGAAAATAAAGTTACGAGAATTCACCATACCTTAGGACACGGATGAAAGAGAAATCTGCAGATGTGCACCAACTGGAGGTGGCTGGCACAGGCAGCTGGCAGTGGGCATCCTAAGTGATTCATTAGTGGAGCATATTTGGCATTCTCTGTTTGGTCCTGAATTGGAAGAGGGGGACAAAAAATAGGGAAGCTGGCTGTCATTGACTATTCCAATCTTAGTGCTCCAGGGACTGTGGGTTAGAATTCTTTAGTCATAGGTGATCTGACCGTTATCTTGTGTATATTCAGTCTCTCAGGGTCTCAATGTTACTGGCCCACTCTGTTTTCAGTGGTCACCTCAAATGCTGTCATTTCCATTTTCTCACCGCCCTTCCACATGTCCTGTTTAAATCCTCTGGGATACAAGAGAGCATCAGTGAATCCTTGGAAGAACCAAATAATGTCTTTTTCTCCTCATATTCCTTCCAAATTATTCTATTGCTCTCCTGAATGACAGGGCACTTCTCTCTTTTCTTCCTGTATAATAGAAGCTTCCTCCACATTATCTCCCTTTCTTCCTTACCCTTGGATTACTATGTCCCAGATAAGATCTACTTTTTTTTGTCTCTTACTGTCATAATCCTGTTGGCTCTCCCTTAATGGTGGTGGTGGTAGTGGTAAAGGAGGGATTACCAAGAGGGGAAATACCACTAATGAGCTGGAATATCATTGCAACCAGCATAGAAATTCTTTACCTCTTAAAGAAATTTAAATACAAATTCAGGTCATCTGTTTGAACAAAAGACAATGTGAATATTCAGTGTGCATGAAAGCCTCTGAACATGTTTGAATTGTAAATGTTTGTGGATGAGCATTTTCTCTGGTGCCTTCATTTATTCAATAAGCATTTATTGAGCACTTCCTGTGTGCTAGCTTCTGTCCACAGCGTTTGGAGATATCAGTGAACAACATAAAGACCCCTGCCCTTATACAATTTACATTCTAGTGGGAAAGATGCTCAACAAATAGTAAACAGAGTAAGAAAGTTTATAGTGTGTTAAAGGGTGATAAGTGCAACGAAATAAGGAAAATGCAGAGCAGAGCGTGGAGGATCAGTAGAGGAGGGGTAGGGGCAGCTGCATCTGACTCCTTTTCTTTGTGATGCCTGACTTTTACTCTTCAATAGCAACCTTACTGCTAATTCTCAGTGAATAATATCACGACAATTAAATTCTCCCACAGGATTTGAGAATTGTTATGAAAAAGAAGTGCACTCATACACAGGGCCCTTGTTGAATTTCTGGGCATTTCTGCTAATTTTATTAATCTTCAGCACAGCTGCAGGTGAGTCAGCTGCCACGGATCTCAATCAGTTTAGGATTCAGAGAAGCATTGTAATCTTATTTGGTTACAGAGGTTATTAGCCAAGCCTGGGCTTTGTTTCAAGAGCCTGATTTACAGTAGGAAAAATTGTAAGAGGAGAGAGTCACAAATCAAGATTCTGTAAGTCAGTAATCATGTGTCCTTCTGTAAAATAATATTTTTATTATCAGAATCTCTCAGCAGCATCAGGGACCCTTATTGGATAACCTAGTCAGTGAATGGCAAGATTATTTATTATTATTATTTCTGCATGTCGTTCCAAGACAGAATCAACTTTACTAAAGAAAGCAGCACAGATTTTAAAAAGCCATATTTAGTAGGGAAGGAATAGTTGTATGATAAAATATTAATTGTTCTAAAAGACTCAGAGAAAAATGCTACACTTACCAGAAACAATATTTCCCTCCACATTTCTATCTGTATTTCTATTTAGTCCAGAATGATCTGCTTTATCAACTCAAGATAGACATATGATTATATCCTTTATTTTTAAAATTAATCACTGCTGAAGAGCAGAAAATTCAGAGTTTACCTTTTGAAGCTTAGTCCAATGGGGTGCATCTTGTTTTTTCACACAGCAAGCTGAATGCATTGAAGTATGTTTAATATTCGTCTGCTGTTCCATGGTGGGGCTGTTGAGGACTGGTCTCATGTGGTTTGGATATTCCTTGATGGTCTGGACCACAGTGGACCTCTGTGTGGAGGGCCAAGGTTGCAGCTCTATTTGATCACATTCCCAAGCTCAAGCACTGTTCCTGGGAGGCTTCCAGCCACAATCTCAGGTTCTGGGCCTCCCTTTTTTCCCACTCCAATTGCAAACACCTCGGTCCTCATGTGGAGCCTATTCATAAGCTCAGCCTCCTCACTTCTCAAAATAACTTTATTTTAGCGGTCTCCTTGTCCTTCTCTTTACTGGACCTTTGTTGGGTCAGGGCCACTCTGTCCAGGTGTGTAGTGTGCTGCATACAGGTGTCTGGCTGGGAGGACAAGGAGGCTGAAATTCAGCTCATTCTCCACCTGCCAAGTACATGCCCCTGAGCTGAGCCTACCACCTTCTAATACATCCAGCCAGAGGGTAAAATGGCCCTCATTCATAGAGAAGTGCTAGTAGGAGCCCTAAGTAGGGTCATTCTGCTCCTCACCATCTGGTCTTCATAACTTCAAATTTCAGGGAGGAAGGTTAGGGCATTCACCCACTGTTCATATAAATGGAACCATTTCCTCTTTAGGGGAATCTTTCAAATCTGGTGGAGATGACCTCCATCTGACTAAAAAGGATTTGTTTTAGGAGAACTCCTCTTGTCCTTTTTACCCCAAGACGCGAGAGCCAAATACAGTGAGTGCCTACTCACCTTGCTTTTTATATAGCTAATGTTTCTTTAAGGTGTCTGCACAGATCCTTTTCATCAGGCAGGCACCCCTAACCCCAGGTGCTGTGAGTGCTGGTTGCTAATGTGCTCAGTGGCCCCTTTCTTTGGAGAGTTATCTTCTGGGGGAACAGGAGCTACATCATTCAGGAAGATCTCATCCTGCCCACCCCAAATGAAGACTATGGCAGACTGGCATAAGAATGCCAAGGGCTGGTCCCATTTGCTTCAAGATGCAATTAGTTCTATGGTGAAATTCATACTCCAGAGAAATAATTCCATGGTATTGTCCAGAGGCTAGTTTCCAGTGAGACCACATTCTTGCTCACTTAGCTCCTTGCCCTGCCTCATCCTGCTCCCATCATTCTCATTCTCCTGAGAGCATCTGCTCGATAAATCCTGTGCAGGTGAATCCCTGTCTCAGGCTCTGCTTCTCAGCACCTGACCTAGAATAACAAGTAAGGAAGTCTCATAGCTCTCAGAGAAAAATGTAATCTTGGGGATAGCTTTCTTTCTCTGTTCCTCCTGAGAAACACCATTTTCTTTCTTTCTTTTTTTTTAACTTTTTTTGAGGTTCAGGGGTGCATGTGCAGGTTTGTTACATACCTAAATTGCATATCATGGGGGTTTGGTGTACAGATTTTTTCATCACCCTGGTAATCAGCATAGTATCTGATAGGTAGTCTTTTGATCCTCACTATCCTTCCACTCTCCCTACCCTCAAGTATGCCCAGTGTCTGTCGTTCCCTTCTTTAAGCCCATGTGTATTCAATGTTTAGCTCCCACTTATAAGTGAGAACATGTGGTATTTAGTTTTCTGTTTCTGTATTAATTCATTCAAGATGATGGCCTCCAGCCCCATCTATGTTGCTGCAAAGAACATGATCTCATTCTGCTTCATGGCCCATGACTTTACTATAGTGACTAGTGCTGCAGTAAACATATGTGTGCATGTGTCTTTATGACGGAATGATTTATATTCGTTTGGGTATATGTACAATAGTAGGATTGCTGAGTCAAATGGTATTTCTGTTTTAAGTTCTTTGAGAAATCGCCACACTGCTTTTCACTGTGGCTGAACTAATTTACATTCCTGCCAGCGGTGTATAAACAGTCCCCTTTCTCTGCTGCCTTGTCGGCATGAATCTGTTGTTTTTTGACTTTTAAGTAATAGGCATTCTCAGTGGTATGAGATGGTATCTTATTGCAGTTTTGATTTGCATTTCTCTAATGATTAGTGATATTGAGCATTTTTTTTTTTTTTTGAGATGTCGCCCAGGCTGGTGTGCAGTGGTGTGATCTCGGCTTACTGCAACCTTCATCTCCTGGATCCAAGCTATTCCTTTGCCTCAGCCTCCCAAGTAGCTGGGATTACAGGTGCTCACCACCACGCCCAGCTAATTTTCATATTTTTAGTAGGGGTGGTGTTTCACCATGCTGCCCAGGTTGGTCTTGAACTCCTGACCTCAAGTGATTTGCCCGCCTTGGCCTCCCAAAGTGCTGGGATTACAGGCATGAGTCACTGCGCCCTGCCTGGGCATTCTTTATATGTTTGTTTGTCATATGTGTGTCTTCTTTTGAAAAGTGTCTGTTCACGTACTTTGACCACTTGTTAATAGGATTATTTCCTTTCTGCTTGTTAATTTTCTTAAGTTCCCTATAGATTCTGGGTATTAAACCTTTGTCAGATGTGTAGTTTGCAAATATATTCTCCATTCTTTAAGTTGTCTGTTTACTCTGTTTATAGAAACACTACTTACTTAAGAAAGAATGTCATGTCTTGCTAAGTGTTTTTGTTACACATAGATATATATGTAGATATAGGCGTATATATATAGCAAAGAAAAATACTTGGTTTTGTAAGGGAACAAGTAGTTTTTATACATTTAAGTTCTTTTTCTTTTCCTCACAAACACAAGCCTATAGTATATGCTATATTATAATTCATCCCTCAACTCCCACCTGGAACCTGGCCAACTTATTTTAGACTACAGTCAAGTTTCCGCATGTCAGTATGTACAGATTCACCTTTCTACCAACTCTATAGAATTCCTTATTTTAACCTGTTGCCAATTCATAGACTTGAAAATGTTTGCATTTTTTAGTATTATAATTTTTTTAGTGTTATAAATTATGCAGAAAAGGATATCTGCAACCAGGTGTAGCAGGTAGATCATGACTGATTGACCAGTATTACAAAGGTCAGTCCGCTTGCCTCAAAGGGGGATAACTGTGTGGTATAATTCATCCTTTGAAGCTCCCCATGGGCTCAGGCTGAAGCTGACTCCTTTTCAGACCACTCTCCTCCCCCTTATTTTAAAAAATAATGCTTCTCTCCCTTCCTTTTTCCCTTGAGCACCTACTCAATAATTCACATGTCCCCAGATTCCTGTCTCAGACTCTGTTTTTGAAGAACCTAACCTAAAACGGGGCAGTGATATAAATGCATGAGCTCAGAGAAACGTCTGACATAAACATCAGGAAACATTTGTTTTTGTGTGGAAAATATAAAGTGGTGTACTTGTATGACAAAATAGAATATTTCAGTCAGTGCTGACTTAATTATCCAGCCTCATTAAAAACCAGAAATAGATTAGTGTGTAAAAAGCCATGACAGGACGTCATATTGAGGTTACATAAGGCCCAAATCGGCCTAATATTTGCAGGATGGTAGAGAAAGAGTCGTTTGATATTTGGAGATCTTATCTAGGCTTTAAATAGCAGTCAGGAGGGCAGCCTGCCCAGGAAGACATCAGTAGCCACAGATCTGCTGTGTACTCTGCACTCTGGAACTTTTCTGTATCTTGAAGACAAAAAATTTTACAGCTCTCATATCTAGTCTTTATTATAGTTGTCATAATATTCCTGGATATTTTTGTGCATGGCATGCTTTCTGCATGTGTAGTTGATATGAGGCCAGGATGAGAATTATCTTCTTTCACAAGTACTGGTTGAAAACCTTGCTCTCTATAAAGAAGTTCCAAACTATAGACTTGAATACAGTATTATAAGTTGTACAGTATACCATATTATTATGATTCTGGATGTACCACTTCCAATTTTGAGTGGAGAAATTTATTCATTTTTTACTCGCTTAAAAAAATATATATATTTTTAAACGGAGTCTTGCTCTGTTGCCCAGGCTGGAGTGCAGTGGAGCTATCTCGGCTCACTGCAACCTCCAGCCTTCCGGGTTCGAGCAGTTCTCTACCTCAGCCTCCTGAGTAGTTGGGATTACATGCGTGTGCCATCGTGCCCGGCTAATTTTTGTATTTTTTAGTAAAGACGGGCTTTCACCATCTTGGCCAGGCTGATCTTGAACTCCTGACCTCATGATCCACCCGCCTTGGCCTCCCAAAGTGCTGGGATTATAGGCGTGAGCCACCACTCTAGCCTTAAAAAAGATTTTAAATTATGAAATACTTAAAGATTCACAGGAAGTTACATGAAAATGTACAGGAAGCTCCCATGCAAATGTTCACCTAGCCTCCTTTAATGTTAACATCTTGCATAACCATAATATAATATCAAAACAAGGACATTAACATTGATAAAAGCCACAGAGCTTATTCAGGTCTCAACAGTTACATGTGCACCCACTAGTATATGTGTGTGTGTATAGTTCTATACAATTTTATCACATATGTGGCTTCATGTAACTACCACCACAATCAAGAGATGGAACTTTACTGTTACCATAGGACCCCTTGGTTTACTCTTTTATAGCCATACCTGCTTCCTGTTCCACCCACCCCCATCCCCAACACCTGGTAACCACTAGTCTGCTCTCCATCTCCATAATGTCATTATTTCAAAAATGTTATATAAATGGAATCAGACAGCATCTAGGCTTCTTAGATTGCTTTTTTAAAACACGGCGCAATGCCCTTAAGATCCATCCAAGTTGTTGCATTATCAATAGTTTGTCTAATATGTGAGTAGTATTCCACTGTATGGCGATTCCTCAGTTTGTTTAACTATTTACCTTTGTGTAGTTTCTAGTTTTTCCATTATGAATAAAGCTGCTATGAACATTCTTGTACAAACTTCTGCATGAATGAAAGTTTTCATTTCTCTAGGATATATGCTCAAGGGTTCAATTGCTGGGTTGTATGGTTAGTCTGATCTTAGTTTTAAAAGGAATGGTGAAACTATTTGCCAGAGTGGTTGAATCATTTTACATTCCCACCAGCAAGGTATAAATGACACTATTTCTCTGCCTTCTTGCCAGCGTTTGGTATTGTCACTATTTTTACTTACACATTTTGATAGGTGTGTATTGATAGCTCATTATAGTTCTAATTTGCATTCACATAATGGCTAATGATAGTGAACATTTTTTTTCTTTTTTTTTTTTTT
>NW_016107706.1:450528-485748 GCF_001604975.1 Cebus imitator | reverse complement strand
GCGGCGCTGGCCGGCACAGCCGCGCTGGTCGAAACAGCCGCGCTGGCGACCGTGGAGCACCTCTGCCCGGGAGTTTCCTAGTCTGTGGGCAATAAAAACACGGCGTCCACTCACCCTCGGCGCTTTCACTGGGAGCTGCAATCCTGAGCTGTTCCTAAACGGCCATCTTGGATCCAATCCGAACATTTTTTTTCATGTGTTTATTTGCCAGCAATAAGTATACACATTTGGTGAAATAGCTCTTCGTTTTTTCCTCTATTTTCTAATTGGATTGATTGGGTGGACTATTTCTTCATTTTTCCCCCCATTTTCTAATTGGATCATCTGTTTCCTGTTGAATGTTAAGATTTCCTATATGGAATGCTTGTATATTGTTTGTTGGTGGGAGTGTAAATTAGTTCAACCATTGTGAAAGTGCAGCGATCCCTAAAAGAACTAAAAACAGAAATACCATTCAACCCAGCAATTCCATTATGGGGTGCATACCCAAAGGAATATAAATTGTTCTATCATAAAGACACATGCATGCATATGTTCATTGCAATACTATGGTATCAACCTAAATGTCCATCAGTGATAGACAGGATAAAGAAAATATGGTACATATATACTGTGGAATACCATGCAGTCATAAGAAGATAGAGATTATGTTCTTTTCAGGAACATGGATGGAGCTGGAAGACATTATCCTTAGTAAATTAATGTAGGAACAGAAAACGAAATACCGCATGTTGTCACTCATAGGAGGGAGGTAAATGATGAGAAGACATGGACACAGAGGGGATCACACACACTGGGGCCTTTTGGAGGGTAGAGAGGGAAGGAGGAAGAGGTTCAGGAAAAATAACCAATGGTTACTAATAGATTAATAGCTGGGCGATGAAATAATCTGTATAACAAGCCCCCATGTCACAAGTTTATCTGTATGATAAACCTGCACATGTACCCCTGAACTTAAAAGCTAAAAAAAGAGTTTCTTGTGTATTTGAAATACACGTCTTTGTTAGTTACAGAATATAAAAATATTTTTTTCTAGAATGTAGTTTGTCTTTTTATCCTCCTAATAGGGTCTTTCACAAAACAAAGATTTTAAATTATAATGAGGTCCAACTTATAAATTTTTCTTTTCGCTTACCTTTTATTCAACAAATAATTATTGAATATCAACAATTTATCAAGACACTGTTCCAGGCACCCTGTAGAGATCACAGATGTGACATAGCTTTAACTTCAAGGTACTTTGAGTCTAGTAGGGGAGACTGGAGATCTATGCAAATAACTAATACTGCATAGTAAGTGCTAAGCGACATGGAAGAGGTCGAGATACGTTTTTGGTTAATAAGGAGGTAGTGAGTGAAAGTTTTATTTCACCACTTTTATGCCAGAAATGTCACAAAATAGCATACAATCTTCTTTTATAAACTCATTTTCCAGGTTGAAAATGATAGTTTTAAAATAAGTAACATATACTAAATCTCATGTGCAAAATGATTCCACATACATTGTATCAATCAAGAACAATCTTATGGGGTGGCAGAGAGGATTAAAACATATTTCGTATTTGGAAAAATCTTGGGCTCAGCTAAGTTAAGTCACTTGCCCAAGGTCATGCAGCCAGGAAGTGGTGAGCTCAGACTGGTACCTCAGTTTTGTGCCTACTGTTCTTTCAATTCTACCCAGAATCCTCCTGAGACATGTCCTTTTCTTGCTAGTATAAACTCATTAATCTTCTGGCTAAGAAATGAACCCTCTGATTCGAATTTTAAAAGAAGATGGGGTACAAGTTCCTTGTGCAAACAAATGTCAAAGAGCTCTTATTGATAAAGGAAGAATCCATTAAAACTCTTACAGTGGTCACGGTCATGCAGAAATGGAAAAACAAGCACTACGTGTGAGTCATGAGGTGATGCTGTGGCTGGATTCAACGACATTTCACTGGCTGACTGCTCAGGACGGGGGAATTGAGAACATGGTATTTTAGGTCATCTTGTGCCAGGCACACTGTTACCCAAAATCATCTTCAGATGCCAGACCTTTCACAGAGAACATTAAAAAGCAGTCAGTATTAGCTCTGGTGACGAATGAAAGGTGGGCCTGTTTCGAACCCAAAGGACTACCTACCAATAGGAAACTGGGGCTCTTCTTCATTCCTCTGTCTCTGGATTTCCAGCTGTACCTTCTTCCTGCCTTATTTGTGACTTTGCTCAACTCACTTAACTATTCTGCATTTGTTTGTCCTTCTTTTAAAGTGTTTATAACTTAGGTAAGATGTTAGGACTTCGATTCTGAGTGTCTGTTAAGAAGTGGATTTACTGATTAAGTCAGCTTTGCAAACATCTGCATAATGCCAGATGAACTTTGAACCCAGCCCCCAGTCATGTCATGATGGGGCCCATGTGGAAAGTAACCCTCTGACATTCTACATTCAAACACTTATCCTGTTGGCCTGGCATGCAGCTGAAAAAGCTGAAATCTTCACTGGATCTGGACAGAAATGAATTCCAGCATTTACATGTGGCTTACCATGTACCGGTCAGGAGGCACGTGTAGGAAAGTGTGTGAGCTGTGGTAAACTTTTCAGCTGAGTTACTCCAACCACTGTGTCCATCTTTACCATCTTTGCTACTCAGAAACATAACACCCCAGTCTTTACGCTTCTCAAGGGCTGGACTTATGATTAGAGCAAGACAAACGGGTTTTCCTGGGCAACTTAATGTGCACTGTAGAAGGGAAGATTTGCCTCATTCTTAGGTCCTGGCAACTGAGTAGGAGATAATTCTGGAGCTGGCACATGCCACCACATGAAGTAAGTCAGCTTAATAATGAAACCCAAGGTGGAAAGCAGAGAGGAGTGGTGGAGAGAGAGCGAAAGAGAGAGAGAGCAAACAAGCTAGAGGGACGCTGAGACTGTAGTTCTACTGACATCACCTGAACCCCTGAATCCAGAGATGCCTGACATTAGGCCGACATCTAGACATTTAAATTTGCATTTAAATGAGGTTATGTGTTTCTTTTCACGCCTAAGTCTTTTAGGGTTGGGTTTCTGCCATTTTGCAACTAAGAGTTCTTGAGACCTCTCAAATAAGTTATAATAAATCCTATTCAGTAGAATATCATATAGCTGGGAAAAAAAAGGAAGGTGGGAAGGAAGAAGGAAGGGAGGGAGTAAGGAAGGATGGAGGGAGGGAGAGAGGGAAGGAAGGGAGGGATGGAGGAAAGAAGGAAGGAAGAAAGAAAGGAAAGAAGGAAGGAAGGAAGGGAGGGAGGGAGGGGAGCTCCCTGTAATGACAGGGAATGATTATATGATACATTGTTTAAGGGAAAGGCCAATTGATTTGTTACTATAATTTGCACTTGTTGTTTGCAACAATTCAAAACAATAAACATCATTTAACATAAGTTTATTTTGTCTGTGCAGGGGAATTATCAACTCCTGAACATTCTTTTATTTTTTTCTCCCCTCCATAGCAATCAACAGGCTCACAGTACTTTTTTTTTTTTTTTTTTTTTAAATTGGACACCGCTCCCTGAGGTAAATTATACTGAAAACCTAGTTTCAAACAAACATTTTTATGAAATTTGTCACAGGCAGGACTTAGTTTCACAATTAAGAACCTATTGGTGTGACAAAAGTAAACCAAAAAATGGGCAAAGGATATGCACATAGAGCTTAAAAGGAAAGACACGCGGCACACGAAAGGCGTGCCTGTTTCTAACCCACAAGACTGCCTTCCAAGAGGAAATGGGGCTCCTCATTCCTTTGTCTCTGGATTTCCATGAGACTGCCTCACTTTTCATAAGATAAATGCAAGTCAAGCTACTGAGGCCATTTTTCATAATTGGCAAAGATCTGCAAGGTGGATAACATACCACGTGAAGGAGTGTGTCAGTGAATCAGAAAAGGATCCGTCAGGTACAACTAGGAAAACAGAAACCACTTGGAATATTCAAAATGGGGGGAATTTAAAACATAGAGTTGGTGACACAGAGGACGTGAGAGGCTGAAAGACTCCCAGGAAACAGTGAGACCACCAAAGTTTAGCAACTGTAGGATATCCTGTTACTTCCAGGCCCATGGGACAAGTGGGGAAGGTGTTGCCAGAACCCAGAGAGCTGGGCACATAGGGAGCCTGTCCAACAGACTTGGGATCACCCAGGAGGAGCAGCTGCTGCCCTATACACCCTTCTATTCCCACCACCCAGGCAGAAAAGTTAGAATGGGAAATACCCTGTCTTCTCCCCTTCTCCCTCTTATTCTCCTACTGCTGAGTCCCATCGGCCAGTTGATAGGGGAGTCCGGGAAATGAAGCCCCCGCGAAGCAAGGGTCGGAAAGTCTAGGAATGGATGTGAGGGCTAACAGGCTCAGAACCATCAGAGGGATGGGTGTGTGAAATACGCAAACACATACCTTGTGTGAGACCATGAGTTTATATCTCTATGAAGGGCATTTGACATTATCCAAATTATAAACGCACATCACCTTTGAGACC
Organism: Cebus imitator; assembly: GCF_001604975.1. Taxonomy (NCBI): domain Eukaryota; kingdom Metazoa; phylum Chordata; class Mammalia; order Primates; family Cebidae; genus Cebus; species Cebus imitator. The sequence goes on along the minus strand of NW_016107706.1, from coordinate 481,257 downwards.
ACGATCCAATTGCTCGAATTTATTCTTTCCTAAAGGTTTTGTTTTGTTTTTGTTTGTTTTTGTTTTCCTGCTGTGGACTGATCAGCAAACAAGCCGTTTATTTCTACTGCGCAAATTTACAAGGAGAGAACAGCCTCAACCCACCGGCTTGAGAGCATTTCTAGGGATTTGGAAATGGGCAGCGCAACTCCACAAATGCTTCATTTTCATGGAGCGACTTCCACCCTGCAGCTAAAATGGACAATGTGTTTTCACAGCGGAGTTGCTGGGTCGATTCCGGGCTTGATGGACGCAAACGCGCAGTGAAGTCCCAGCATGGAGTGGAACCTTTCAACCCCCAGTCCTTCTTCCAGGACCGGGAACTCCCAGCCCGAGCCCGAGCGCGCTCCTCACTTGCTTGGGGCGTTCTCCTGGCAGCACCGGCTCCGAACCCGCGGCTCCGCAGCGGTGGGGGGTGTGGGGGGGTCTGGGAGGCTCGGGCGGGCGCGCAGCAGCCTGGACAGCTCCCCGAGCGCCAACCCTTCCTGCGTGTTGAATGAATGAATGAGCGTCGCCCGCGTAGTAAACTCGTGGGAGAATGAAAGCACCGCAGACCCGGGCGCCGCGGCGACTTTAACCGCCCAGGGACGGTGCGGTGGGAAGAGCTGTGGTGGAGGCGCCGCACCGGGGCTGGAGTCGGGAGGACCCGGATCCTGGCGACCCGTCACTCTGCGGTCACGGAGGGTCCGGGCCCAGCACTCAAGCCGGGGACAGAAGCCTGACAGACTCGGGCAGGACCTGGAGTCGCACCTGGGGGTCCAGAACCACGGCCCCAACACCGCACTGCGCCGCAGGGAAGGGCCCCGGGAGGGCGCGGGCCCCCGCCCCGCGCGCGCAGCCCCGCCCGCGCAGCCCCGCCCGCCTCCTCCCGTGCGCCCCGCCCCCCGCGCGTGCCGCCCGCGCGCCCGAGGTGCTCCCTCGGGAGGAACCGGCCCGCCCGGCCCCCGGCCCCGGCGCACGCGCGCTCGCCCCGCACGCGCCCCCGCCCCGCCCCCGCCGACCCCGCCCCGGGCGCCGCTGATTGGCTGTCGGCGGAGCCCGCGGGTGGCGGCGGCGGCGGCTGAGGCGCGTCTGAGGCCCGGCTGGCCCTGGCGCCTCCCTGTCAGCCGCCGCCGCCGCCGCCGCGCTCCCGCCTCCTGTCGGTGGGTTCTCGGCTCCCGCTGCGCTGCGGTTCTGGCAGCCGAGCCCCCGCGGTGCTGCAGCCCGGCCTGAGCGCGCAGACCGACCCGCGCGCCTTCCTCGCCGCCCGCAGCCTCCGGTCCACGCGCCGCGCTGCGGCAGGTGCCCGGGCGTCCTGAGGCGCGGTGGCCCGAGCCCGGCCGCCATCGAGGACCCGGCGCGGACCTGCTGGAGGCCGGCCACCCCGCGTGAGTACCGTCCGCTGCCCCCGCTCCCCGCGGGCCGCTTTGCGCCACTCCCCCCGCCACGGTGCGGCAACTTCGGGGGTGGGTGTGTGAGGCTGTGGAGGCGTCGCTCAGGCTCCCCCGCACCCTGCGCGTCCGGAGCCGGGAACGCGAGGCGCGGCCGGTCCGCCTCTGCGGGGGGCGGGGGTCCTGGAACTTGCTTCGGGATCCCGGCGGAGTCAGAACCGCCTCTTTCTCTCGCTGCCGGGGCGGGAGCTCGCCTCTGCGTTTCCCTCGCGTTTCCCGGTCGCGGCTGGCCACGTAGCGCTTGGACTGCGGCTCACCGCGAACCCACTGCGCTGCGGGCGCGCGGGCGGGAGCCTCAAACCACCCGGAGAGCGCCCCGCGGCAGCCAGCGCGGCGGACCCGACTCCTAATTTCTTCCAAACTCTTAATTTCCGTGAAACGGGGCTAATCAGGGACTCGCTCAAGGTCACGCTGCGCTCACAGTTAGAACCCAGGTGGATTGCGCCTGGCCCCCGCCCGCGGGCTGCCTGGGAGGGGCGCGCTGTCGGCCGGAGGCCACTTTAGCTTCATCCCGGGTTCCTCCTCGTGCTCCGTTTCCCCCGCAGTCGCCAGACTGGAAGACACAGGGAGCCAGTCCCAGGGGGGTCTACGTAGACTTGGAGGTAACGGCGGGGGATCTTCCTCATGGGCGCGTGGAGCGGAAAGATTCCGTGGGGGAACCCCAAGACCTGCGGCGTTTTGGAGCCCTTGCTCCCCTTCTTGTTCCTTAATTTACGGACGTCTCGGAAGGGTAGGGGAATTTGTTCTTAGATCCGTCCTGCTCCTCCTCTTTTTCCGAATAAGCGCCGTACCCGAGAATAAGTACGTATCCCAAAACTCTTAAATGCACACATCGGTTTGGGCCTAGGGACTTCCTAAGAGAAGCTAGTAAGCTGTGGGCTTGGTTCGCTAGCGTTGGCTCCTGTTTGCTCCTAGAAGATGCTTTGAGTCTGGCTTCATTTCTATGCTCTCCATCTCCCCGACCATGATCTCCATTTCTTGATTTTCCTGACACTTTCTCAGGGGAGGAAGACTGAGACTGGGCTGGCCAGTCTCGGGGAGGTAAATGATGTCGGATGTGATTCTTTTGCTCCAGGTCCTTTGAGGCAGCTCCGGTGGGGCTGCCTGTGGTGCTGTGGGCGCTTCTCAGAGCTCTGGGCTGGGGAGAGGGTCGCCTAGCCTCTCTTGCCATTATGTCCTTGTCCCTTCGACTCAGCCTCCCCCACCCCAAGTCTGAAACTCAGCTATGAGATCACTACTTAGTTTTGTGATGACTGACCAGCATCTTTGAACCTGAACTTTTTCATTTATAAAATGGAATAATACCCGCGTTTCAATCTTCCCAAGGAACTTGGAGTTCAGAGGATATGATAAATGTGAAAATGCACTGGGGTTTTATTAAAAAGTCGGAGGAAGATGGTTCAAGGCATCTGGGGCTATGGGTGGAAATGGAAATAATTTAAAATTTTTTACCACAACATCTGGGACCCTATTTGCAGATCTCAAAATCTTCTTTTTAGAGAAATTTAGTTTGCCAAGACTTTGAAGATGGATACTGCTTTCCATCTTCCTGCTCATATTCCTTTGCCTGGCCATGGGCAGCTGCATCTCTCGTAATTACCCACCCCTACCTCCATCTGCGGGCCGCCTCTGTGGGCCAGAAGCTGTATCTGTGGGGACCGTTCCTGGAGAGTAGGGGGAGGCTGTGTGTGTGTGTTGTCTCTGAGGAGTCACAGTGTGTCTCTATAGAGATGGTGTGTATCTCTTTGTGGCGCGAATCTCTGTGTTGTCTGGGTTTCATTTGTCTGCGTGTATGGTGGGAGAAGGGGGAGTTGTCTGGCTGCAGAATTTGTTCACTTTTGAGAAAGTGAAGGGTTAGCCATACTCAGCTCAGTCATTTAAACTAGCAGCAGTATAGATTATGTCCTGTCTCCTTCCTCCCTGCCCAGAGGGATTCCCGATGGCTAAAAAATATCCCATAGAAAACAAGAACAAGGCTTCCCCCTGATTTTACCTTCCAAGTTATTATTGTATATGCACAGACTCTTGTCTCAAAGGCAAGTTAAAGGGAGATGACTGATCAGACCTTAGTGAATTTAACAGTCTATTGAAGTATAATTCCAGAAAATAGTGAAGTTCTGAAGGATACACTCAATTTCACAAACTGAGCACACCTGTGTAACCAGTGCCCTGATTAAGACCTAGAATATTTCCAATCTTCCCATCACTCCTATAGGCAATATCCTCCAAGGATACTCATCATCCTGCTTACTTTTATCTGTTATTTTAATTTTTATTACTATTATTGTTTTATCATTTTAGTTCTTAAACTAGAATGAAACTTCTTGATGATTTTCTATCTCCTTTTTAATAAATGCAAACCAAGAGTAGTTATACCTAAGCCAGTACAGACAAATAGAAGGAAGAATTTGGCCTTACAATCTGGGTTGAGAATGAGTTGGTTGTCCCACCACACTCTGATCATTAGTTCTGTGGTGGTGTGACAAACCCCATCCCAGATGTAACAGGGCTGACATTGGTCAGTGGAGGCTGGTTTGTTCCCACAAGAGCTTTTTCATAGAGTGAATTCAAGTAATGCAAATATGAAATTATGTGATATTAAAATATGAATGAAGAACAGTGAAAGGATACTCATTTGATACATAAAAATGAAATATTTTGAATTCCTCAAAGATAAAAATTTGATGGAGAGTCACAGAAATTCAAAACTTACTGATTTATGAACTGTTGGTGGTGTTGCCACATGGTGGCGCCAGGTTGGCTGGAGAACTGAAATACCTACCATCTGTTCCCAAGCTCTTGGAAAGGAATCCCAGGAATAAAATCCAACAACTCAGTATCTTCAAACATGACTTCCAACTACTGTTTTCCATATCTGGCAGGTAAATCTGTTATGTGGCCCCTACTGCTAAATCCATGGGTAGAACTCTATCCCAGCTCTTTATGAAGATGCCCTGTGGAATGGGGGCAGGTGCCTGTTGGAGGGAGCTAGAGATGAGATGGTTGCCTTTCCCTCAGCAAGATGGAGTTAAGGTGGTGTGTCCTTGTGACTTTAAAGAGAGTTAACGGATAAGCAAGCTTAGGTCACCACATCCTATCCCAGAATCTCTTTGGAGGTTTGAGGGAAGGAGTTCTCATTCCGAAGGCTGGTATCTCTTTTCACAAAGCCCTGTCCATGCTGAAACTGGAAAAATACATAGGCCTGGCTGTAGCCACATTATGGTTTGCTGGAAGACATGTCCCAACATCCCACAGAGTGCACCCAAGTTACCTGGGAAATGTGGGAACGTTGTATCCAGATATGGAGAAGGGTAAGTGGACCCAACTGATGCCCTTCTCCCACCCATCACCTTTTGTTTTTATTTTCAGTATAACTGAGATGCTGTTTAGAAGATTATTCGTTTGGTGGCTTCCATGCCCATAATCACCAAGAGTGTTAAGTGTTTGCCATGTGCTGGACACGATAACTATATTTTACTCTTCACAATGGGAAGAGGATGATATTCCCATTCTATAGATAAAGGAACTGTACTTTGAAAGTTACATACTCTAAGTTTACACACTATGCAAGCCAGAGTGAGGGTTAAGAGCCAAGTCCCTGAAACAACTTCCCTAGCTGAGTTGTACTCTTCTTCAGGGGCGAGGAGGTGGAGGAGAGTCTTATATATAATCCTGTTGTCCTCCCTGGCACCTACTCTAGCACTTTACATGTAGCCACTTAAGTGTAAGTATGGAATTGCTGAAAACTGAAAATTCTGTCGTAAGCAAGAAGGACAGTGGAAGATGAGAACTTGAGGTCAAGTCCATGCAACCTGCAATGCTGGGACTCAGTGTGCCTACTAGAGTGTGTAGTTTTATTATGTGTTTAAAACACCATGTTATGAACACCTGTCTTACCTATTTTTGTGATTTTTTTTCACCTGACATGTTTTGACATGTATTGATAACATATGTTAATCATCGTAAATCTGGTTGATTTATTTTAGCTTACCATTCCTTTGCAATGCCAGAGTTTATCTACTGATGGATAAAATAGTTTTCTGCCTTTTGCTAATGTAAAATATATTCCAAGGAATATCCTTGACAAGATCTTGCAGAAAGGTACAAGAGTGTGTCTTGAGCATATATCCCCAGAAGGTGAATAACTGGGTAGTAGGATATGTATGCTTAAATCAGCATTCATCTGTTACTCTAGCTCTCCTAGGATTGGCAGATCGCCCTCCCACTGCATTGTGTTGGAGTTCTTTCTATTCCCAAATCTTTGGTTGTGACTGTTATTAATCTGATGTTTTAATTTTGGCTAATCTGAGAAACGTGGAATGTATTTCACTGCTCTTTTACTTTGTATTTCCCTTAGAGATTATCTTTTAAATGTAGTTTGATTTTCAAGTTTTCTTTTCTGTGTATTGCCTCCTTTTTTTTTTTTTTAACTGGCAAAATTTTGTTTTTCATAGTTAGGTCTTTGAACTCCTTTGAAATTTATGTATCTATGTTGTTGAGGCAGGGGTATAATTGTTTTCCATATTGAAAACCATTTACCCCATTGTCATTTAATGAGTAGTTTATTATGTTCTCATTTATTTTGTCGCCATCTCTGACATATGCTAATTTCTGTTATATTCTGGGATCTGTCTCTTGACTTACTGTTCATCTTTTTGTGATTCCTGAGCTAATATCATTTCATTTAATTATTAAAGCTTTATAATAAATATTTTCTTCTTACCCTTTTTCCTTAAAACTGTCTTGGCTATTCTTGATGCTTTAGACTTCAACGTGAACTTTAGGATCTATCCCTTCCTGTTGTAATTTATGTCAGAAATTCCTGTTATAATTTACATTGAATCTAAAGATTAATTAGAGGAGGCTTTTTATCTTTTTACTATTGATATGTTCCTTTCATGGACATGGCCTATCTCTATACATCATCTTTTAGGCCATTCTACAAGGCTTTGTAATATTCTCCATAAAGGTCTGAAACTTGTATTAGGTACCTTACAGGTTTTTATTGTCATTTTTCAATTAACAGCTCTCTTGAGGTATAAATCATGTACTATCCAATTCACCCATTTGAAGTTTACAATTCAGTGTTTTTAGTAAATTCACAGGATGTGCACCATCAACACAATCTAATTTTAGAATATTTTTGAACGCTGCAAAATAAACCCTGTACCCATTAGCAGTCATTTCTCAATTCTCATCCCTCCACACACCCTGCCACACACCCAGCCCTAGGCAACCTTACCAATCTACTATCTAAGTCTATATATTTGCCCATTCTGGATATTTCATATAAATGGAATCATACAATAATACTGCAGTTGGCATTTTGTGTCTGGCTTATTTCACTTAGTGTAATGTTTTCAAGGTTATCTATGTTGCAGAATGTATTATTGCTTAATTCCTTTTTACTGGTGTATTTCATCCTATATATATATATCATATCTTAGTATCCCTTCATTAGTCCTCAGAAGTTTTATTGCTCTTGTGAATGGGATTGTCTCTCCTCTAGCTACATTTTTTAAATCGGGCATTGCCAGTATATAGTAAGGGGGCTGGTTTTTTGTATTCTGATTTTCTATTTAGCATCTTTGTTGGTTTGTAGATTCTCTGGATATTCTGTAGAAAGCCATAGATATTACAAGTAATGGTGATTTTGTTTCTTCTGTTTTAAAACTGTTCATATATATTTTTTTCTTGGCATATTACACTGCCTAGGCTCACCAGCATGATAAAGAGTAACAGTGGTGATAGCGGACCTCCCAGTCTGGTATATGATTTGAAAATGATTTTAAATATTCACCAAGAGTATGATGGTTGCTTTAGGTTTATGGTAGATATGGTTTAACATGTTAAAACATTTTATGCTTTTGGTATTCTAATAGTGTTTTTTTTTTCCCAATTATGCTTATGTTAATTTTTTATCATTTTTTAATATCTTCTTTAACAAAGTTGAATTATCATTAGCTATAATATCAGTTCATTTTGTTTTCTTCCAAAATTTATATTATGAGAAAATTATATATATATATTCAAATATAAAATTATATTTTAATATTGAATTTGCTTTTTCAAATTATACTGACACCCCATCCTGAGAGTAAGCTCCTCTTTTAGAGAGGGATTTTTGTTTCTTCTCTTACTTGAGGATCAGTGTCTTGAGGAAAGATCAGACTGGAGTACACAGTAGCAAGATGGCCGTTTAGGAACAGCTCAGGATTGCAACTCCCAGTGAAAGCACAGGGGCTGCTGCAGGTGATCCCCAGCCAAGCAGGGCCTAGAGTGGACCTCAGCAGCCCTACAACAGAGGGGCCAGACTGTTAGAAGGAAAACTAAGAAACAGAAATAACTTCATCAACAAGTTGGACGTCCACTCAGAGACCCAATCTGAAAGTCAGCAACTACAAAGACAACAGGTGGATAAATCCACAAAGATGGGAAGACACCAGCGCAAAAAGGATGAAAACACTCGAAACCAGAACACCTCTCCTTCTACAAGGGTTCACAACGCCTCACCAGCAAGGGAACAAGGCTGGATGGAGAAAGAGTGTGATGAATTGACAGAATCAGTCTTCATAAGATGGGTAATAAGAAAATTCTGTGAGCTAAAAGAACGTGTTCTATCCCAGTGCAAAGAAAGGAAGAACCTTAAAAAAAGATCTGACGAAATGCTAACAAGAATAGACAACTTAGAGAGGAATATAAGTGAATTGATGGAGCTGAAAAACACAACACGAGAACTTCGCGAAGCATGCACAAGTTTCAACAGCAGAATTGACCAAGCAGAAGAAAGGATATCAGAGGTCGAAGATCAACTCAATGAAATAAAATGAGAAGGCAAGATTAGAGAAAAAAGGGTAAAAAGGAATGAACAAAGTCTCCAAGAAATGTGGGACTATGTGAAAAGACCTAATCTACATTTGATAGGTGTACCTGAATGTGATGAAGAGAATGAATCCAAGCTGGAAAATACTCTTCAGGATATTATCCAGGAAAACTTCCCCAACCTAGCAAGGCAGGCAAATATTCAAGTCCAGGAAATACAGAGAATGCCACAAAGATATTCCTCAAGAAGAGCAACCCCAAGGCACATAATCATCAGATTCACCAGGGTTGAAATGAAGGAGAAAATGCTAAGGGCAGCCAGAGAGAAAGATCGGGTTACCCACAAAGGGAAGCCCATCAGACTCACAGCAGATCTCTCAGCAGAAACCCTACAAGCCAGAAGAGAGTGAGGGCCAATATTCAACATCCTTAAAGAAAAGAACTTTCAACCCAGAAGGACATATCCAGCCAAACTAAGCTTCATAAGTGAAGGAAAAATAAAATCCTTTGCGAACAAGCAAGTACTCAGAGATTTCATCACCACCAGGCCTGCTTTACAGGAGGTCCTGAAAGAGGCTCTACACATAGAAAGGAACAACCAGTAAAGCCACTCGAAAAATAAACCAAATGGTAAAGAGCATCAACACTATGAAGAATCTATAACAACTAATGGACAATTCAGCCAGCTAGCATGAGAATGACAGTATCAAATTCACACATAACAATATTAACCCTAAATGTAAATGGACTAAATGCCCCAATCAAAAGACACAGACTGGCAAATTCGATAAAAAGCTAAAACCCATCAGTATGCTGTATCCAGGAAACCCATCTCACATGCAAGGATACACAAAGGCTCAAAGTAAAGGGATGGAGGAAGATTTACCAAGCAAATGGATAGCAAAAAAAAGCAGGAGTTGCAATTCTCATCTCTGATAAATTAGACTTTAAAGCAACAAAGATCAAAAGAGACAAAGAAGAACACTACATAATGGTTAAAAGGATCAATGCAACAAGAAGAGCTAACGATCCTAAATATATACGCATCCAATACAGGAGCACCCAGATACATAAGGCAAGTTCTTAATGACTTACAAAGAGACTTAGACTCACACACAATAATAGTGGGAGACTTTAACACCCCATTGTCAATATGAGATAGATGAACCAGACAGAAAATTAACAAGGATATCCAGGACTTGAACTCAAACCTGGACCAAGCAAACCTAATAGACATGTACAGAACTCTCCACCCCAAATCCACAGAATATACATTCTTCACAGCACCACATCACACCTACTCTAAAATTGACCACATAATTGGAAGCAAATCACTCCTCAGCAATTGTAAAAGAACGAAAACCATAACAAACAGTCTCTTAGACCACAGTGCAATCAAGTTAGAAATCAGAATTCAGAAACTAAGAACTGCACAGCCTCATGGAAACTGAACAACTTGCTCTTGAATGTTGACTGGGTAAACAATGAAATGAAGGCAGAAATAAAGATGTTCTTTGAAACCAATGAGAATGAAGACACAAGATACCAGAATCTCTGGGACACATTTAAAGCAGTCTATAGAGGAAAATATATAGCAATGAGTGCCTACATGAGAAGAAAGGAGAGATCTAAAATTGACACCCTATATCAAAATTGAAAGAGCTAGAGGAGCAAGATCAGAAAAACTCAAAATCTAGCAGAAGACAGGAAATAACTAAGATCAGAGCAGAACTGAAGGAGATAGAGACACAAAAAACTCTTCAAAAAATCAATAAATCCAGGAGCTGGTTTTTCCAAAAGAACAACAAAATAGACCACTTGCCACATTAATAAAAAAGAAAAGAAAGAATAACCAAATTGATGCAATAAAAAATGATAAAGGGGATATCACCACAGATTCCACAGAAATTCAAACCATCATCAGAGATTATTACAAACAACTTTATGCACACAAACTAGTAAACCTGGAAGAAATGGATAAATTCCTGGACACTTGCCTCCTCCCAAGCCTAAACCAGGAGGAAGTCGAAACCCTGAATAGACCAATAACAAGGCCTGAAGTTGAGGCAGAAATTAAGAGCCTACCACCCCAAAAAAGCCCAGGTCCAGATGGGTTCACAGCCAAATTTACCAGACATACAAAGAGGAGCTGGTACCACTCCTTCTGAAACTATTCCAAACAATCCAAAAAGAGGGAGTCCTTCTCAAATTATTTTATGAGACCAACATCATCCTGATACCAAAACCTGGCAGAGACTCAACAAGAAAAGAAAGCTTCAGGCAAACATCCATGATGAACATAGATGCAAAAATCTTCAATAAAATACTGGCAAGCCGATTGCAACAGCACATCAAAAAGCTTATCCAGCATGACCAAGTAGGATTCATCCCAGGGATGCAAGGCTGGTTCAACATACACAAGTCCATAAACATAATTCACCACATAAATGGAACCAAAGACAAAAACCACATGATTATCTCAATTGATGCAGAGAAGGCCTTTGACAAAATTCAACAGCCCTTTATGCTAAAAGCCTTCAATAAACTAGGTATTGACGGAACGTACTCAAAATAATAAAAGCTATTTACAACAAACCAACAGCCAATATCATACTGAATGGGCAAAAACTGGAAGCATTCCCTTTGAAATCCAGCACTAGACAAGGATGCCCTCTCTCACTGCTCCTATTCAGTATAATACTGGAAGTTCTAGCCAGAGCAATCAGGCAAGAAAAAGAAATAAAGGGTATTCAAATAGAAAAGGAGGAAGTCAAATTGTCTCTATTTGCAGATGACATGATTGTATATCTTGAAGACCCCATCGTCTCAGCCCAAAGTCTCCTGAAACTGATAAGTAACTTCAGCAAAGTCTCAGGATACAAAATCAATGTGCAAAAATCACAAGCATTCCTATACACCAATAACAGACTTAAAGAGAGTCAAATCAAGAATGAACTGCCATTCACAATTGCTACAAAGAGAATAAAATACCTAGGAATACAACTAACAAGGAACGTAAAGGACCTCTTCACAGAGAACTACAAACCACTGCTCAACGAAATAAGAGAGGACACAAACAGATGGGGAAACATTCCATGTTCATGGTTAGGAAGAATCAATATCGTGAAAATGGCCATACTGCCCAAAGTAATTTACAGATTCAATGCTATCCCCATCAAGCTACCAATGACCTTCTTCACAAAACTGGAAAAAAACACCTTAAACTTCATATGGAACCAGAAGAGAGCCCGCATAGCCAAGTCAATTCTAAACAAAAAGAACAAAGCCGGAGGCATCACACTACCAGACTTCAAACTATACAACAAGGCTACAGTAATCAAAACAGCATGGTACTTGTACCAAAACAGAGATATAGACCAATGGAGCAGAACAGAGGCCTCGGAGGCAACACAACATATCTACAACCATCTGATCTTTGACAAACCTGACAAAAACAAGCTATGGGGAAAGGATTCCCTGTTTAATAAATGGTGTTGGGAAAACTGGCTAGCCATGTGCAGAAAGCAGAAACTGGACCCCTTCCTGATACCTTACACGAAAATTAACTCCAGATGGACTAAAGACTTAAAAAGACCTAACACCATAAAAACCCTAGAAGAAAATCTAGGCAAAACCATCAGGACATAGGCGTAGGGAAGGACTTCATGACCAAAACACCAAAAGCATTGACAACAAAAGCCAAAATAGACAAATGGGACCTAATCAAACTCCACAGCTTCTGCACAGCAAAAGAAACAGTCATTAAAGTGAATTGGCAACCAACAGAATGGGAAAAATTTTTGCAGTTTACCCATCTGACAAAGGGCTGATATCCAGAATTTACAAAGAACTAAAGCAGATTTACAAGAAAAAAATAAAGAAGCCCATTCAAAAGTGGGCAAAGGATATGAACAGACACTTTACAAAAGAAGACATACATGAGGCCAACAAACATGAAAAAATGCTCATCGAATCATCGAAACTGGTCATTAGAGAAATGCAAATCAAAACTACACTGAGATACCATCTCATGCCAGTTTGAATGGTGATCATTAAAAAGTCTGGAGACAACAGATGCTGGAGAGGATGTGGAGAAATAGGAACACTTTTACACTGTTGGTGGGAGTGTAAATTAGTTCAACCATTGTGGAAGACAGTGTGGCGATTCCTCAAGGACCTAGCAATAGAAATTCCATTTGACCCAGCAATCCCATTACTGGGTATATATCCAAAGGATTATAAATCGTTCTACTATAAGGACACATGCACATGAATGTTCATTGCAGCACAGTTTACAATAGCAAAGACCTGGAGCCAACCCAAATGCCCATCAATGATAGACTGGACAGGGAAAATGTGGCACATATACACCATGGAACATTACGCGGCCATCAAAAACGACGAGTTCGTGTTCTTTGTAGTGGCATGGATGAACCTGGAAGCCATCATTCTCAGCAAACTGACAGAAGAGCAGAAAATCAAACACCCCATGTTCTCACTCATAGGCGGGTGTTGAACAATGAGAACTCGTGGACATAGGGTGGGGAGCACTACACACTGGGGTCTGTTGGGGGGAAATAGGGGAGGGACAGTGGAGGGTGGGGAGTTGGGGGGGATGGCATGGGGAGAAATGCCAGATATAGGTGAGGGGGAGGAAGGCAGCAAATCACACTGCTACGTGTATACCTATGCAACAATCTTGCATGTTCTTCACATGTACCCCCAAAACTAAAATGCAATAAAAAAAAATCAGACTGAAGGAAGAGTTTACAAGGTCTAATAAATATGAAATACTCTGACCAGTGCCTGGCACATAAGTATTAATCATAATTATACAATGCAGTTAGTAATAAATTATCAAAAACCATTGATTTGGAGTCCTGAGGAGGAGGCTTCACTAGGGGGAGGCCTCCCAGAATGGAGTGCTTCATGGAGAATGTAGGATTTGACCTGGCATTTGAAATTAAATTAAATGTGTTAATATAAAACATAATATTTATAGGAATATAGGCAACAGAAAGAAGGTAAAAATCATGTATATTCCCACCACTCAGTTGCTTTTGAAATTTTTGTATATTTTTCCCAGAGGTCATTTGATATTATATACATAAATATAAACTTTATAAAATATTGGTTTTCTGAATCTCATAAGTTATTAAGGCTTCATAATAATAACAACTTTCATATCATCACACGAAAACATTCATTAATGAACTGTCTACATATATGTAGATCCCCATTCTGATGTCTTAATATAGCACTAATGAGTGTCTGGCTACCTAAGCATCATTTTCTTTATGGGCCAATTGCTCCTCAGTTATATAGGATTTTATTGGACATGATAGTGCAAATTCATTGTAGAATAGACTTGCAAATCTTGCAAAAGATGGAGAACTTCATGAAATTGATGAAACTGGGTTGACAATCTGCAGAAAACACTTGCTCATTGTTGAACACGTTGATTGCTAACAGCCTTAAATCTGGTAAGGACTGAAAAAGAGAAACAGTATCTGCCTGCTCCAAAGAGAATGAGTTGAATTACAAAATAGAGGTCCTTTTGATGCCCATCCTCAAGTAATTTTGCACAAAAGTGATACTCTTTTTGAGCTTGTCAAAAACGTCAAATGCTCATTGAAGGACGTTTTGTGCTATTCTTTAAGTTTGCTGGGAAATTTATGCCCTAAATATGAAAACATGATTTATTTTAAGGTAGCATTTTCCCGCAGAAATATAATGCTAGAAACACATGTAGTTTAAAATCTTCTAATTGACACATTTAAAACGTTTTTAAAAATCATGAAACTAATTTTAATAATATATTTAATTTACTTCATATATCAAATATACTTTTGTATACATGTCAAGACATAATCAGTATAAAATTATCAATGGAATATTTGGCATTCTTTTTTCTACACTAAGTTTTTGGAATCTAGAATATATTTTATATCCACAACACATTTCAACTGGAGTAGTCACATATCAAGTGTTCAGTAGCCACATGTATTGGATAGTATGTTTCTAAGAAATAGTGTAAAGTTGTATATCAAAATTTGGTAAAAAATTAAATAAAATATATCTTCTTGTTTTCTTCCCTTAAAATATAATGCTAATCAAAACTTTTTATTTCCCACTATTTACTGTGATATTTCAAGTGGATTCACTTTAGTTGACTTTTCTCTGGTAACAAGTATCCTTGAATAATAAGGACAATATGAATAGTATCTTTTAAACAAAAAGTGACACTTTGAGAAACTTAACAACACATGAGCAACTTTAATGCCAGTAATTAATTATTCCTCTGCCATTATTTTCATCCACCTAATAATTTGTTTAATCTATGTACCATAATTTGTTTAATGAAAGCATTATTTTAAGACATTAGGCACTTTAGGCTTTTTACTGTTGAACATCAACTTTGTAGACATTATTTTCTTGAGATGAAGTACTTTGTCAAAGTTTACTTTAAGCTTTTGATATATATTTTCAAATAACCTTCCAGAAAAGTTTATAAATTTATCTTGCCATTAACAGTGTATGAGTATGCCAGATTCCTATGCCTTGCCCTTGCTATTTTGATATGATTATTCAATAACCATGCTAGTTTCTTGGGCAAAAAGTACCCCAGCATCTTGCTTTTTATTTCACCTTTCTTTACTGGTGAGGCAGAATATACTTGCATATTTACTGGCTCTTCATGGCCGACTTCACTATAGAGTTATCCATGGAAGTTGTTTTTTATTTCCTGTGGATTCTGTAACTTGCATTTATTACTTGGTGTTTTTGAAAGACACGTTGTTTTGCCCATATCATGTTCATATTTTTAACTGCTAAATACCATTCTATCATATGAAATAACATGTTTTGTTAATGTGTTTTTCTGTGATAGACTTTTGATTATTTCTGTATTTTTTTTTTTTTTGGCTTTTACACAGATGCATTCAGTAAATATCCTTGAAATGTATTTATGTACATGTACAAAAACTCTTAAAGATACATGCCTAGAAGTGGAATTGTAGGGTCATATTTTATGTAAACTTTGAATTTGACCATTTGATGCCAAATTACTCCCCAAAGTGGCAATACTAATTTAAATTTCTATAGCAATGTAGATGGATAGTATCTGTCACATTAAATAAATAATACTACAGAAGGAAGAACGAAGATGTTAAAGGAGAAAATATATAGGTATATATTTTTGTGTACATATAAATATCCCAAAGTTCAATTAGAAAGCTCAGAAGTTTTTGACTTTTTCATTTTGAACATTGCATCATATAAATGATTATATATAAATATGTCGCAAACCTCATATAAATATTTACCAGCTGGGAGCGGTGGCTCATGCCTGTAATCTCAGTGCTTTGGGAGGCTGAGGTGGGTAGATCACCTGAGGTCAGGGCTTCCAGACCAGCCTGACCAACAGGGTGAAACCCCGTCTCTACTAAATGCAAAAAATTAGCTGGACTTGGTGGCACATGCCTGTAATCCCAGCTACTTGGAAGTCTGAGGCAGGAAAATTGCTTGAACCCAGGAGGCGGAGGTTACAGTTAGCCAAGATTATGCCATCGCACTCCAGCCTGGGCAACAGGAGTGAAACTCTGTCTCAAAACAACCAACCAACCCAAAAACCTAGCAGGGGAGAATTGGTAAGAGTTTAAATGGTCAGCTGTTTTGTACTGCCTTTAATGAGGACAGACTGCAAGAGAAAGTAAGCACTTACTGGGGAGAATCAGGAAAGCACCTCTGTCCAGCTTTGCCCCGTCTCACCCATCCTAGGGTGTATTGTTCTTTTTTATCTTCTCTTCTGTTAAAATTTGGAAGACTTTGGTTGGGGTAACTCGAAAGTAATGCTGTGACATTAACACTCTAATTTGAATGAACTTATGTGATCAATTGCTAGTGATGGGAAGATCAGAACAGCCAGCGTGACACCACCAGAGGGTTAACGAGGAAATGGCTGAGAGGTGGACTTGGTTGGGGATGGGCTGGGTGATTTACTAAAAGAAACCTCACCCACTTCCAACTTACACTGAGGATGAATTGTGCATTTCTGTAGGGAAAGTAAAAAGAACTTTATGAAACTGTGTGCCTAAAGGCTTTCAGAAATTGTTTTTGGTTTTTTATTCAACCATTACCTTCCCTAGATAATTATGAGTTAAATTTTCTATATATTTATATGTCATCAGCTGGGACAAGAAAAACACTGTGTGGAATTCCATTTTGTGGCTATGATTTACAGTGTGATACCACTGATGAGACAGATGTGTGATCTGCAGCTGAGATACACAAATCCATGCCGTAGGCTGACAGTTTAATCTTACTGAGCTGACACTGCGTAAGAGAATGCAAGACATGCATGCTCCAGGAAGGGTGAGTGCCTGGAAAACAGAGGTGCCTGTGACCTGGGGATCTAATGTGGCCATTTCCCAAAGGCCTCAAATAATCTTGACACTGAATCCTGGTTGCTCAGATAACAATGTCCTGTGATATGGTTCCCTCTTTTTGGTGTGAAATGTAACTATCTCGAGTGTGTTGGGTCATTTTCTAGGCCGGCAAGGGTTCTGGTGAAATCTTTGGGGAAAAGAAAAATACTCAAGTCTCTTTACATAATGGGTGTATTTTTTGTTTTTTGTTTTGTATTTTTTGTTTGTTTTTTTTTCCTGAAGAGATCCCAATCTGTGTAAGTAGTGCTTCCAGCTCCTAAAACCTCTTTCTGACTTCCTCTTGAAAACCTCTCTCTCTAGCATCATTTCACTTTATCAATGTAGCTCTAGCCTCAGGAAATATGGCAGGTGTTACATTTGTGTTCGTGTCATATAAATGTGGTTTCGTTGTTTTCCTTCTTCTGCAAAATAATTTATTAATCATTAGAGATTTTGATTTACTAGAGTGATATGTAAATAGTATTATATTTGAGATTAGTGTCTTTCTTTTACAGCTAATTGTAAGAAAAATCAGAAATGCTGTTTTAATTGTTTCAATCTTTGTTCAAAGTCATTTAGAAACCCAGCAATCAATTTTTCAGCTCTGTGGTCCAGTGGATGTCAAGTGCCTCTCCCACAACTGCAGATCTTGCAGTCAGTCTGGTGTTGGAATGTTGCTGAGAACCTCTAGAGGCTCCATGCTTCCAGGTCTGAATACTTCCTTCTGGAGGTACCAGGTACCTGATGCTTGTTCTTCCCACTGCCCCTACCACCATTCACTTCCTGCTTGGGTTCCTCTTCCCTCACGCTGCTGCTGATGGTAGATGGTGATGCAATGCTGACATTTCCTGCTTCTTCTTTATAAATGGTCCAAAAGCAACAAAGAGAATGAAAAACAGAATACAAAACATTTTTGGCAAATATGAAAGATGGTTAAAATTGTTTCCTAAAAATGTGGAAACGTTGCCAAGAAGTGGGATCATGGAATGCATGGGAGGTACATGGAAGAAGGCAGAGGGATGTGCTCTGTATATTCTGAAAGAGCACTTGAAGGTGAGGTTTTTTATTGGAGTGCAACACCCAAGTCTTGCAGGTAGTGGGATAAGGAAGCCTGCAGAGGCAGTGAACACTTCCTGCTGTCCACCACTGTCCACCCCCAGCCCTTGCGCCAGCCCGCTCTGACTTAGTGCCTTCTTTGCCTCTTAGTTAGTCCGGAGGACTAACTTTTGGCTTTGTTATCTCTATCCTATCATTATTTCGATTTATTAATCTCTGTTCTCATCTTTATTATAATTTCTTTCCTACGACTTCTTGGGTTTTTTTTCCCTAATCTTTTAAATTTACACGATTAATTCATTAACTTATAGTTTTGCTTCTTTCCTATATATGCATTTAGGACTATAGATTTTTCTTTAAGTATTGCTTTAGCAGTGTATTTTTTTTCTCACGAGTTTTGATATATAGTGTTTTTGTTATTGTTCACATGTAAGTTTTTACAATTTTTATTATAATTTATTCTTTGACTTACGACTTATTTATATGTTTTTTCCTAGAACTTTAAAATTTTTTATCTATTTTAATTCATGGTGACCAGAGAACATGGTTTACATTATTCCAGTTCTTTGAAATGTGTTGTGCTTGTTTTGTGGCCTGGTACATAGTCATTCACAAATGTTCCATAACTTATTGAAAAGAAAGTTATTGGTTGCAGATATTTATATCTGTTTATTAGCTTAGGTTAGTTAATTATGCTATTCAAATATTCCATTTTTTACTGATTTTTTTTGAAATTTGGTTATTCAGTTATTGAAGAAGTATATGAAGGCAAATTTATTAATTTCATCTTGTGCTTTCAGTTTTGTTTCGTATATTTTGAAGGTGCATTTTAGTTTAAGTGTATGCCATTCTGAGAAACCCTCTTAGTCTCTATAATGCCTCTTGTTTTTAAGGCTGTGTTTAATAGAGCTATACTATATTATATTTTACCTTTAACTTGACATATAATAATTATACATGTTTATGATATACAGTGACATTTCAGTATATACAGTGTATAGTGAGCAGTCAGGGTAATTAGCATGTCCATCACTTCAAACATCCTTTCTTTTTGTTAGGAGCATTCAGTGTCATACTTCTAGCTGTTTGAAACTCTATAACAAGCTTGTCTGCAGCCCAGAATGGCTTTGAACGTGGCCCAACACAAATTTGTAAACTTTCTTAAAACATTATGATATTATTTTGCAATTTTTTTCTTTTTCTTTTTCCTTTTGTTTTTTTTTAAGCTCATCAGCTCTCATTAATGTTAGCGTATTTTATGTGTGGCCCAAGGCAATTATTCTTCGAGTGTGGTCCCAGGAAGCCAAAAAGATTGGACACCTCTGCTTTATAGCATATAATTATTAACTATATCCATCCTGTAATGGTATAGAACACTAGAATTTGTTTCTCCTATGTAGCTGTAATTTTGTATACTTAACAAATTTCTCCCTTTCCCTGCTCTTCCCAGCCTCTAGTATCCTCTGTTCTACTTTCATACAAATGAAAGTATGTTTTAGCTTCATCTTGTTTTAGCTTCCACAAAGGAGTGAAAACATGCAGTGTTTAACTTTCTGTTCCTGGCCTATTTCACCTGACATAATGTTCTTCAGTTCCATTCATGTTTCCACAAATGACAGGATTTGATTCTTTATTTTTTAAATGGCCGAATAGTATTTCATGGTGTGTATATATACACCACATTTTCTTTATCCATTAATTGGATGTTGGGCACCTGGGTTGATTCCATGTCTTGGGTGTTGTGAATAGTGCTACAATAAACATGGGAGTGCAGATGTCTTCTCTCTCTCTCTCTCTTTTTCTTTCTTCTCTTTCTCTTTTCCCTTTTTTTCTTCTTTTTTTAGACAGAGTCTCTGTCACCCAGGCTGTAGTACAATGGCACGATCTCAGCTCACTGCAACCTCCGCCTCCCAGGTTCAAGTGATTCTCCTGCCTCAGCCCCCGAGTAGCTGGGATTACAGGCACCCACCACCATGCCTGGCAAATTTTTGTGTTTTTAGTAGAGATGGGGTTTTGCCATTTTGGTCAGGCTGGTCTCCTGACCTCAAGTGATCTGCCTGCCTCTGCCTCCCAAAGTGTTGGGATTACAGGTGTGAGCCGCCGCACCTGGCCAGATGTCTTTTCAGTATACTGATTTTTTTTATTTTTTCAAATAAATGCCGAGTAATGGGATTGCTGGATGATATGGTAGTTCTACTTGTAGCTTTTTGAGGAACTTTCATGCTGTTCTTCATAGTGGCTGTCCTATTTTACACTCCAACCAACAGTATGTAAGTGTATTCTTTCGTCTACATCCTTGCCAGCATTTGTTATTTTTTGTCTTTTTGATAATAGCCATCCTAACTGGGGTAAGATGAAGCCTCACTGTGGTTTTGATTTGTATTTTCCTGATGATTAGTGATGCTGAGCATTATAAATATATTTGTTGGACATTTATATGTCTGCTGTTGAGAAATATCTACTTATTATTTGCCTTCTTTTTTTTTTCTGTTGGATGTTTAACTTCATTTTGTATTCTGGATATTAATTGCCTGTAAGAGAAATAGTTTGCAAATATTTTTTTCCCATTCTGTAGGTTGTCTTTTCACTGTATTTATTATTTATTGTTTCCTTTTCTTTGGAGAAGCTTTTTAGCATGATATAATCCCTTTGTTTATTTTTGCTTTTGTTTCCTAGGCTTTTAAAGTTTTATTTATAAAATTTTTCCAGATCAGTATCCTGAAGTATTTCCCCTATGTTTTTCTCTAGTAGTTTCATAGTTTTGTGTCTTACATTTAGATCTTTAATCCATTTTGCATTGAATTTTGTTTAAGGTGAGAAGTGGAGGTATACTTTCATTCTTCTGCATATGGACATTTTCTCAGCACCATAATTGAAGAGATTATCCTTTCCTCGGTGAATGCTTTGTGCCTTTGTCAAAAATCAGTTGGTTGCAGATATGTGGATTAATTTCTGGGTTCCTTAGTCTATTCTACTTGTTTATTGTTTTTTAATGGCAGTATTATACTGTTTTGGTTATTACAGCTTTGCTGTATATTTTTAAGTTTGGTAGTGTGATGCCTTCAGTTTTGTTCTTTTTGTTCTGGATTGCTTTGGCTACTTGGGGTCTTTTGTGGTTATATATAGTTTTGGATTTCGTTTTCTATTTTTGTGAAGAATGTCATTGGTATTTTGATAGGGATTATTTCATTGAATCTGTAGGTTGCTTTGGGTATTATGGCCATTTTAATGATATTTATTCTTTTTACCCTTGAGTATGTGATATTTTTCCATGTGTGTTCTCTTCAGTTTCTTTTTATTGGTGTTTTTTAGTTTGCTTTGTAGAGGTCCTTCACCTCCTTGGTTACATTTATTTCTGAGAACTAGGTATTTTGTTTTATTTTTTGTAGGCATTGTAAATGGGATTACCTCCTTGATTTCTTGTTTAGCTAGTTTGTTGTTTGTACATATTAATCCTACTAATCCTACTCATCTTTTTTTTTTTTTTTTTTTAAGAGACAGTGTCTCACTCTGTTGCTCAGGATAGAGTGCAGTGGCATGATCATAGCTCACTGCAGCCTCAAACTCCTGGGCTTAAGCAGTCCTCTTGCCTAAGCATGCCAAGCAGTTGGGACTATAGACATATGCCACCACATCTAGCTAATTTTTAAAAATTTTTTATAGAGACAAGGTTCAACTGTGTGGCCCAAGCTAGTCTCAAACTCCTGGCCTCAAGTGATCCTTCCACCTTGCCTTCTAAGGTGCTAGGATCACAGGCATGAGCCACTGTGCCCAGCCAGTGCTACTGACTCTTGCATGTCAATTTTGTATACTGCAACTTTGTTGAATTTCAGTTCTAAGACCTTTTTGGTAGAGTATTTTGATTTTTCTCTATAGAAGATTATGTCATCTGCAGAGACAATTTGACTTTGTTCTTTTCTATTTGGATGCCCTTTTTTTCTTTCTCTTGTCTAATTGCTCTTACTAGTACTTCCAGTACTATGTTGAATAAAAGTGGTGATAGTGGACATCCTCATCTTGCACTAGTTCTTTGAGAAATTTTTCCCATTCAGTATGATGTTAGCTGTGGGCTATTCATATATGGCTTTATTTTGTTCAGGTACTCTCCTTTTATACCTAATTTATTGAGGGTTTTTATCATGAAGGGATGTTGGATTTTATTAAATTTTTTCTCTGCATCTATTCAGATGATCATATGTTCTGGATTTTGTCCTTCATTCTGTTAATGTGATATGTTGCATTTATTAATTTGCATATATTGAACCTTTGCTGCATCCTTGAGGTAAATACCACTTGGGTTTTTTGTTTGTTAAGGATTTTTACATCTATATTTATCAGAGATATTGGCCTGTATATTTTTGTTGCTGTTATTTTTCTGATCTGGCTTTGATATCAGGGCCATGATGGCCTGGCAATTGAGTTAGAAATAATTCCTTATGCTTCAATTCCTTTGAATAGTTTGAGAATAGTTGGTATTAATTATCCTTTAACAGTTTGGTAGAATTTAGTGGTGAAACTATCTGATCCTGGGATTGTCTTTTTTGGGAGGCTTTTTACTACTGATTAAATATGGTTACTTTTTGTTGGTCTTATCAGGTTGTCTATTTCTTCTTGATTCAATCTTGGTAGGTTATATGTGTCCAGGAATTTTTATTGGTGTATAGTTGTTTGTAATAGTCTCTGATGGGCCTTTGCATTTCAGTGATATCCATTATGATATCTTTTTTGTTTCTGATTTTATTTATTTAGGTTGTCTCTCTTTTTTTCTTAGTCTAGCTGATGGTTTGTTTATGCTTTTTAAAAAAACAACTTTTTTGTTGATCTATTTTTTTAGTCTCAATTTTGCTTGTTTCTGCTCTGATCTTTATTATTATTTTCTTTCTACTAATTTTGAGTTTGGTTTCTTCTTGCTCTTCTAGTTTTTTGTGATACATTATTAGGTTATTTATTTGAAATCTGTCTACTTTATTGACATGAGCATTTATTGCTATAAACTCGAGTCTTAGTACTGCATTTGCTGTATCACATAGGTTTTGATATGTTGTGTTTCTGTTTTCATTTGTTTCAGATACTTTTTAGATTTTCTTGTCAGTTTCTTTCTTTACCCATTGATTGTTTAGGAACATGTTGTTTAATTTCTATATATTTGTATAGTTTTGAATATTCTTCTTTTTAATTTCCTGTTTTATTCCATTGTGCTCAGATAATGTATTTAATATGATTTAGGTTTTTAAAAATTTTTTGAGACTTGTTTTGTGTACTAACATATGGCCAGCCCTCAAGAGTGTTACATGCACTGATGAAAAGAACATGTAATTCTGCAGCTGTTGGGTGAATAAATATTTATTAGGTCCGTTTGGTCTGGGGTGCAGTTTAAATCTTTGTTGATATTCTGTTGAAATGATCTGTCCGATGCTGAGAGTGGGGAGCTGACATCCTCAGTGATTACTGTATTGAGGTTTATTTCTCCCTTTTGATCGAATAATATTTGCTTTATATATTTGGATGCTCCAGGATTGGGCGCATATATATTTACAATTATATTATCTTGTTAAATTGATTGGTCCCTTTATTATTATATAATGTTCTTCTTTTTATGTTTCTATAGTTTTTGGTTAAAGTTTTTGTTACTGATATTATATCAGGCAATACATAGACATAAGGCTACTCCTGTTCTCTTTTGGTTTCCATTCCCAAAAGGGATATCTTTTTTTCACTCCTTTACTTTCAGTCTATAGGTGTCTTTACAGGTAAGGTAAGTTTATTGTAGACAGCATATAGTAGGGTTTTGTATTTTAATTTTTAATTTTTTAAATGTTTTTAGAGGCAAGGTCTGGCTCTGCTGCCCAGGCTGGAGTGCAATGGCATAATCATAGCTCCCTCTAGCCTCAAACTCTTGAACTCAAGCAATCCTCCCACCTCAACCTCCTCACTAGCTAAGAGTATAGGTATGTGCCACCATGCCCAGCTTTTTAAAAAAATTTTTTTGTAGAAATAGGGTCTTACTGTTTTCACTAGGTGGTCTCAAACTCTTAGGCTCAAGTGATCCTTCCATCTTGGCCTCCCTAGAATGCTCAGATTATAGGCATGAGCCACCACATCAGGCCAGTTCTTATTTTGTTAATCCATTCAGCCAATCTATATCTTTTAATTGAAGAATTTAATCTGTTTACATTCAAATTATTAAATAGGTGAGAACTTACTCTTATCATTGTACTGGTTGTTTTCTTGATTGTTTTGTATATTCTTTATTCTTTACTTACTTCCTCCCTTATTATTTTTGTTGTTGGTTGGTTTTCTATAGCAGTGAGGATTGATTCCTTTTTTTTTTTTTTTTTTTTTGTTTTTTTTTTTTTTTTTTTTTTTTTCTTTTTTGTGCATTGCTTTTACTAGTGACTTGTAATTTCATATTTTCATGGTAGTGGTTACTGTCTTTTCACTTCTCCATGTGAGACCCCTTTGAGCGTTTTTTGTAAGGCTTGTCTAGTGATGATCAATTCCCTGTGTTTTTGTCTATGAAAGATTTTATTTCTCCTTCAATTTTGAAGGATAGCCTTACTGAGTATAATATTCTTGATTGGCAGTTTTTGTCTTTTTTTTCTTTCAGTACTTTGAATATATCATTTCATTCTCTCCTGGCCTATAAAATTTCTGTTGAAAAAAATCTGCTCTTAGTCTCATGGGGATTCCCTTGTATATCACTTGATGCTTTTCTCCTGCTATTTTTAGAATTCTTTGTCTTAGACTTTTGATAGTTTGACTATTACTTGCCTTGGAGAGGCCCTGTTTGTATGCGTATTTGGGGTTCTTTGAGCTTCCTAGATCTCGACATCTATCTGTCTTCCGAGAACTTACAAAGCTTTCAGCTATTATTTTATTAAATATATTTTCCATGTGCTGCTGCTTCTCTTCTTCTGGAATACCCATAATCTGACTATTTATTTGCTTAGTGGTGGCCCGTAAATCCTGTAGGCTTTCTCCATCCTTTTAAATTCTTTTCTCTCTCTCTCTTTTTTTTTTTTTTTTGTCTGCTTGACTTATTTTTAAAAACTTATCTTTAAGTTCAGAAATTCTTTCTTTTGCCTTCTGCTGTCTGTTGTTGAGGCTCCCTATTTTTTTTTATTTCATTAATTATATTTTTCTGTTCTAAGATTTCTGTTTGTTTCTTTTATTATGATGTCTGCCTCTGCTTAATTTCCCTTTTAAATTATGAATTTTTTATTAGTCTGTTGTACTGTCTTGTATCTTACTGAGTTTTCTTTAGATTATGATTTTGAATTTTTTTCTGACAATTTATATATATATATGTGTGTGTGTGTGTGTGTGTGTGTATATATATATATATATATATACATAAAACATTTTATAAATTTTATTTTTCCGTAAGTTATTGGGGTACAGATGGTATTTGGTTATATGAGTAAGTTTTTTAGTGGAGATTGGTGACAAGCTGGTGCATCCATCACCCAAGCAGTATACACTGTACCATATACATTGTCTTTTATCCCTTACCCCTTCCATCTCCTCCCCGCAAGTCCCCAAAATCCATTATATCATTCTTATGCCTTTGCATCCTCATAGCTTAGCTCCCACATATCAGTGAGAACATATGATGTTTGGTTTCTGAGTTACTTCACTTAGAATAGTAGTCTCTGATCTCATCCAGGCCACTGCAATTGCTGCTAATTCATTCCTTTTCATGGCTGAGTTTATAATGTTGCTTTATTTTAGGGGTCTGGAACCAAGCTCACAATATCTCTGAGGTATGCCAAGTTGTGAATGCAATTGTACATGTACAGGATCTTTCCACCATCCTGGCCTCTCAGTTCTTTACCTTTTCTGCTCAGATTTTCTCTCCTCCACCTGGCCCTGTCACTCACTTCCACAGTTGTAACCTAGGCTTTTTCATTCCTAGTAACTACCAGCTTCACAGTCTGTTTCCTGCTTATCTTCTCTGACAACCAATCTTCAATTTCTAACCCTCTCTCTCTGACTTCAACTCTGTAAGTTCCTCAGTGTCTCTGACTTTCACTGTCTGGCCCCTTGCACTTGAGGTTCTCTCCTTTTGCCTTTTTTCAGTTTCTATTTTGTTGTCTGCGCTATAGAAAAACCTTTATACACCCTCTCTTCACTTATCTCTGTAGGGCAATATTCTACTCACTTGGATGAACCACATCACTGGTTAAATCCTAATCTTTACCTACTCCATTCCTGTGTTTGGGATGCTGAATGTGGCTGGAGAAAAACTCAGTTAACTGTTCTCACATGACCGTGAACCTCAGGTGGATCCTTATTGCTGTCTGATAGTTCCCTAGTCCTTGTACTGTCTTGTTCTCTTCATTGATTGTCTCACATTTTAGCCTGTCTCCTCAAACATCTATACCTCCTCACCATCCTCACTCTTACACATTGTCCCAGTTTCCTCTCTCACTGAGAAAACCAAAGCCATTGTGGGGAACTTTCACAGGCCTGCACCACTGTCTGCTCACCTGCCTGCATCTGCTGCCCTTTGTTCTGTGACCAACATGAAATGTTGCTCCCCTCCTTAGCCCTGGAGCCCGCCTTCTTCAAATATTCAAGCCTATCACTCTAGTAATTTTTTTCTCTATCCTCTGAATTATCACTTTCCCTCTTTCTACCACATACTTCTCATGGGCTTACAAATGTGTTGTTATTTTTCCTTTCTTGGAAAAAAACTTCTTTCTTCTTCAACTTCCACTCCTAGCTATGGCTCCCATTTCGTTGCTTTCCTGTATAAAAAAGAAAACACTGCTAAAAAAGAGTTGTCTAGACTAGCTATATGCAAATAATCTCCCATTCTGTCTTAAACCCATCCCCGCAGATTGCCAGCCCAGTTTTATCAACTTCCCAAGAAACTTTCAAGATTACAAATGATACCACCTTACAGAATACAATGTTAATTCTTAGTACTCATGATTCTTAAAACATT
The DNA here is from genome assembly GCF_001604975.1 of Cebus imitator. Lineage (NCBI taxonomy): Eukaryota > Metazoa > Chordata > Mammalia > Primates > Cebidae > Cebus > Cebus imitator. The sequence continues at coordinate 454,534 of NW_016107706.1, read as the reverse complement.
AGCAGCCTTTGAAGCAGCCCATCTGTTACTCCTACTTGATGCACTTTCTTCACCAGATCTCGAGGATACGCTGCTGCTTTACCTTTTAAATTTCTAGTAGTTTTTTCTCATTTCCTGCTTGACCTCTTAGTGTTGGACTGCCCAGGAATCAGTCTTTATCTTGCCTCCTATAGACTCATCTTGTTTCATGGTTTTAAGTACCATCTATGCCAATGATCTTCAAATGTATCTATTTAGGCTGGACCTCTCTACTGAACTCCCTGAATGAACTACTTGACATCTACCCCTGGATGTGCAATAAATATTTCCAAATTAGCCTTTTGAATGCTGAGCTCCTGCTCTTCCTTCCAAAACTGTTCCATTAGCATTTTTCGCATCTTAGTTGCTTAGGTCCCAATCAATAGAATCATTATTTTCCTGTGAAAACAATACTTTCATTTATGGCTTGAAACATTTTCTTAATATAAAATTATTAATGCCATATTTTACCTTCTTTTTAATACTTATTTTTTGAAAGCTGGTACTTATTTTTCAACCACAACACATGTCAATTTAGATATAAATTTTTGTAAGAATTACTTGATTTACATCTATATTTCATGAAATATGCAGTTGAAAAAGTAAATCTGTATAACTAAGTCATTCTACATATATTTAAAAGTTTTCTAATAGCTGAATTGAATGTCACTTGATATTTTAATTAAAATTAATTAAAAATTCAGTTTAGTTGTATTAGCTATATTTTACACACTCAGAAGCCACTTATTGCTGGTAGCTCTCATATTGGGCAGTGCTGGTAGGACCATCTTGTGGGATGGTTTATGTTTATAAGTTTTTGGGTCTCTTATGTATGTGAAGAAATTTTTGATGCCACAGAAAATGTCATTTGAAGATGAGAAAATAACATGCTGTTTGTGAAGGCACACTGTAACTAATTAAGGTTTTTAAAAATTATTATACTTTAAGTTCTGGGAAAGGTGCAAAATGTGAAGGTTTGTTACATAGGTATACATGTGCCATGGTGGTTTGCTGCACCCATCAACCCATCACACGTTAGCTATTTCACCTAATGAGATCCCTCCCCTTGTTCCCCAACCCTCAACAGGCCCCAGTGTGTGATAGTCCCCTCCCTGTGCCCATATGTTCTCATTGTTCAACTCCCATTTATGAGTGAGAACATGTAGTGTTTAGTTTTCTGTTCCTGTATTAGTTTTCTGAGAATGATGGTTTCCAGCTTCATCCATGTCCCTGCAAAGGACACGAACTCCTTCTTTTTAATGGCTGCATAGTATTCCATGATGTATATGCCATATTTTCTTTATCCAGTCTATCATTAATGGGCATTTGGGTTAGTTCCAAATCTTTGCTATTGTGAACAGTGCTGCAATAAAAATACATGGGCACGTGTCTTTATAATAGAATGATTTATAATCCTTTGGGTGTATACCCAGTAATGAGATTGCTGGGTCAAATGGTATTTCTGATTCTAGATCCTTGAGGAATTGCCACAATGTGTTCCACAATGGTTGAACTAATTTACTCTCCTACCAACAGTGGCTTTTAGTGTTCCTATTTCCTCACATCCTCTCCACCATCTGTTGTTTCCTGACTTTTTAATGATCACCATTCTAACTGGCATGAGATGGGATCTCATTGTGGTTTTGATTTGCATTTCTCTAATGACCAGTGATGATGAGCTTTCTTTGATATGTTTTGTTGACTGCATAAATGTCTTCTTTTGAGAAGTGTCTGCTCATATCCTTCACCACTTTTTGATGGGGTTGTTTTTTTCTTGTAAATTTGTTTAAGTTCCTCATAGATTTTGGATATTAGCCCTTTGTCAAATGGATAGATTGCAAACATTTTCTCCCATTCTGTAGGTTGCCTGTTCACTCTGATGATAGTTTCTTTTGCTGTACAGAAGTTATTTAGTTTAATTAGATCCCATTTATCAATTTTGGCTTTTGTTGCCATTGCTTTTGATGTTTTAGTCATGAAGTCTTTGCCCATGCCTATGTTCTGAATGGAATTGCCTAGGTTTTCTTCTAGGGTTTTTATGGTTTTAGGTCTTACATTTAAGTCTTTAATCCATCTTGAGTTAATTTTTGAATAAGGTGTAAAAAAGGGGTCCAGTTTCAGTTTTCTGCATACGGCTAGCCAGTTTTTCCAACACCATTTATTAAATAGGGAATCCTTTTCCCATTGCTTGTTTTTGTCAGGGTTGTCACAGATCAGATGGTTGTAGATGTGTGGTGTTATTTTTGAGGCCTCTGTTCTGTTCCATTGGTCTATACATCTGTTTTGGTTTCAGTACCATGCTGTTTTGGTTACTGTAGCCTTGTAGTATAGTTTGAAGTCAGGTAACGTGATACTTCCAGCTTTGTTCTTTTTGCTTAGGGTTGTCTTGGATACATGGGCTCTTTTTTGGTTCCATATGAAAATTAAAGTATTTTTTTCTCATTCTGTAAAGAAAGCCAATGGTAGCTTGATGGGAATAACACTGAATCTATAAATTACTTTGGGCAATATGGCCATTTTCATGATATTGATTCTTTCTATCCATGAACATGGAATGTTTTTCCATTTGCTTGTGTGTGCTCTTATTTTCTTGAGCAGTGGTTTGTAGTTTTCCTTGAAGAGGTCCTTCATATTCATTGTAAATTGTATTTCTAGGTATTTTATTCTCTTGTAGCAATTGTGAATGAGTGTTTACTCATGATTTGGCTCTCTGTTTGTCTATTTTTGGTGTATAGAAATGCTTGTAATTTTTGTACATTAATTTTGTATCCTGAGACTTTGCTGAAGTTGCTTATCAGCTTAAGGAGTTTTTGGGCTGAGATGATGGATTTTAGAAAACCCCTAAATATACAATCATGTCATCTGTAAACAGAGACAATTTGACTTTCTCTCTTCCTATTTTAATACCTTTATTTCTTTCTTTTGCCTGATTGCCCTGGTCAGAACTTCCAATACTATGTTGAATAGGAGTGCTGAGAGAGTGCATTGTTGTCTTGTGCAGGTTTTGAAAGGGAATGCTTCCAGCTTTTGCCTATTCGGTATGATATTGGCTGTGGGTTTGTCATAAATAGCTCTTATTATTTTGAGATGCATTCCATTAATACCTAGTTTATTGAGTGATTTTAGCATGAAAGGGTGTTGAATTTTATTGAAGGCCTTTTCTGCATCTATTGACATAATCATGTGGCTTTTGTCATTTGTTCTGTTTATTATGTGATGGATTATACTTATTGATTTGTGTATATTGAAACAGCTTTGCATCCCAGGGTTGAAGCCAACTTGATCCTGGTGGATAAGCTTTTTAATGTGCTGCTGGATTCGTTTTGCCAGTATTTTGTTGAGGAGTTTTGAATTGATGTTCATCAGGGATACTGGCCTGAAGTTTTCTTTTTTTGTTGTGTTCCTTCCAGGTTGGGGCATCAGGATGATGCTGGTCTCATAAAATGAGTTAGGGCGGAGTCCCTCTTTTTCTCTTGTTTGGAATAGTTTTAGAAGGAATGGTACTAACTTCTCTTTGTACCTCTAGTAGAATTTGGCTGTGAATCCATCTAGTCCTTGGCTTTTTTTCTGGTTGGTAGGCTATTACTGCCTCAATTTCATAACTTGTTATTGGCTTATTCAGGGATTCAATTTCTTCCTTGTTTAGTTTTGGGAGGGTGTATGTGTCCAGGAATTTATTCATTTCTTCTAGATTTTCTAGTTTATCTGCATAGAGATGTTTATGGTATTATCTGATGGTAGTTTGTATTTCTGTAGGATCAGTGGAGATATCACCTTTATGATCTTTTATTGTATCTATTTTATTCTTCTCTCTTTTATTTTTTATTAGTCTGGCTAGTGGTCTGTCTATTTTGTTAATTTTTTCAGAAAACCAGCTCCTGGATTCATGGATTTTTAAGGGTTTTTTTTGGTGTCTCTATCTCTTTCAGTTTTGCTCTGATCTTAGTTATTTCTTGTCTTCTGCTAGCTTTTGAATTCGTTTGCACTT
>NW_016107706.1:421956-450506 GCF_001604975.1 Cebus imitator | reverse complement strand
CCCACTCTTTTCACCCAGGTTAGAGTGCTGTGGTGTGATCTCGACTCACTGCAACCTCTACCTCCCAGGTTCAAGAGATTCTCCTGCCTCAGCCTCCTGAGTAGCTGGGATTACAGGTAACTGCCATCATGCCTGGATAATTTTTGTACTTTCAGTAGCGATAGGGTTTCACTATGTTGTCTGGGCTGGGCTCAAACTCCTGACCTTAGGTGATCTGCCCACCTCGGCCTCCCAAAGTTCTGGGATTACAGGCATGAGCCACTGCACCCGGCCTCTAGTTCTTTTAATTGTGATGTCAGGGTGTCAATTTTAATTCTTTCCCGCTTTCTCCTGTGGGCATTTAGTACTGTAAAGTTTCATCTAAACCCTGCTTTAGCTGTATTTCAGAGATACTGGTACATTGTATCTTTGTTCTCATTGGTTCCAAAGCACTTATTTATTTCTGCCTTAATATTGTTATTTACCCAGTAGTCATTCAGGGTAACTGAACTACATGTTCAGTTTCCATGTAGTTGTGTGTTTTTGAGTGAGTTTCTTAATCCTGAGTTCTAATTTGATTATATTGTGGTCTGAGAGACTGTTTATTATGGTTTCCATGCCTTTACATTTGCTGAGGAGTGTTTTACTTCCAATTATATGGTCAATTTTAGAATAAGTGCTATGTGGTGCTGAAAAGAATGTATATTCTGTTGATTTGGGGTGGAGAGTTCTGTAGATTAGGTCTGCTTGGTCCAGAGCTGAGTTCATGTCTATTAGGTCTGCTTCATCCAGAGCTGAGTTCATGTCCTGAATATCCTTGTTAATTTTCTGTCTCATTGATCTGTCTAATATTGACAGTGGGGTGTTAAAGTCTCCCACTATTATTATGTGGCAGTCTGAGTCTCTTTTTAGGTCTCTAAGAACTTGCTTTATGAATCTGGGTTCTTCTTTATTGGGTGCATATATATTTAAGATAGTTAGCTCTTGTTGTTTCTTTGATCCATTTACCATTACACAATGCCTTTCTTTGTCTTTTTTTTTTATCTTTGCTGGTTTAAAGTCTGTTTTATCAGAGACTAGGATTGTAACCCATGCTTTTTTTTTTTCGCTTTCCATTTGCTTGGCAAATCTTCCTCTATCCATTGATTCTGAGCCATTGATTGTATCTTTGCACATGAGATGTGTCTCCTGAATACAGCAGACAGAAATTTGCCAGTCTGTGTCTTTTAATTGGGGAATTTAGCCAATTTACATTTAAGGTTAATATTGTTATGTGTGAATTTATTACTGTCATTATGATGCTAGCTGGTTATTTTACCCGTTAGTTGATGCAGTTTCTTCTTAGTGTTGATGGTCTTTACATTTTGATATGTTTTTGCAGTGGCTAGTACTGGTTTTTCCGTTCCATATTTAGTGCTTCCTTCAGGAGCTCTTGTAAGACAGGCCTGGTGGTGGCAAAGTCGTTCAGCATTTGCTTGTTTGTAAAGGATTTTATTTCCCCTTCACTTATGAAGCTTAGTTTGGCTGGATATGAAATTCTGGGTTGAAAATTCTGTTCTTTAACAATGTTCAATATTGGCCCTACTCTCTTCTGGCTTGTAGGGCTTCTGCCAAGAGATCTGCTGTTAGTCTGATGGGCCTCCCTTTGTGGGTAACCTGACCTTTCTCTTTGGCTGCTCTTAACATTTTTTCCTTCATTTAAATCTTGGTGAATCTGACAATTATGTGTCTTGGGGTTGCTCTTCTTGAGGAATATCTTTGTGGTGTTCTGTATTTCCCAAATTTGAATGTTGGCCTGTCTTACTAGGTTGAGGAAGTACTCCTGGATAATATCCTGAAGTGTGTTTTCCAACTTCGTTCCATTCTCCCCGTCACTTTCAGGTACACCAATCAAACATAGGTTTGATTTTTTTCACATAGTCCCATATTTCTTGGAGACTTTTTTTCGTTTGTTTTCATTCTTTTTTCTCTAATCTTGTCTTCATGCTTTCTTTCATTAAGTTGATCATCAATCTCCAATATCCTTTCTTTTGCTTCATCAATTTGGCTATTGAGACTTGTGTATGCTTCACGAAGTTCTCATGCTTTGTTTTTCAGCTCCATCAGATAATTTACTTTCCTCTCAATAAATTGGTTATTCTAGTTAGCAGTTCCTGTAACCTTTGATCAAGGTTCTTAGCTTCCTTGCATTGAGTTAGAATATACTCCTTTAGCTCAGAGGGGTTTGTTATTACCCACTTTTTGAAGCTTACTTCTTTCAATTCATTAACTCATTCTCCATCCAGTTTTGTTCCCTTGCTGGCGAGGAGCTGTGATCCTTTGGAGGAATAGAGGCATTCTGGTTTTTGGAATTTTCAGGCTTTTTGTGCTGGTTTTTCCTCGTCTTTGTGGATTTGTCTACCTTTGGCCTTTGATGTTGGTGATCTTCTGATGGGGTTTTTGCTGTGGAGGTCCTTTTTGTTGATGTTGAGGCTATTGCTTTTTGTTTGTTAATTTTCCTTCTAACAGGCAGGCCCCTTCTGCAGGTCTGCTGGAGTTTGCTGGAGGTCCACTCCAGACCCTGTTTGCCTGGGTATTACCAGCAGAGGCTGCAGAACAGCAAAGATTGCTGCCTGCTTCTTCCTCTGGAAGCTTTGTTCCAGAGGGGCACTCTTTAGATATCAGCCAGAGCTCTCCTGTATGAATTGCCTGTCATCCCCTGCTGGGAGGTGTCTTCCCATCAGGAGGCACAGGGATCAGAGACCCACTTGTGGAGGCAGTCTGTCTCTTAGCAGAGCTCAGGAGCTGTGCTGGGAGATCCACTGCTCTCTTCAGAGCCAGCAGGCAAGAACATTTAAGTCTGCTGAAGCTGCACCCACAGCCGCCCCTTCCTCCAGGTGCTCTGTCCCAGGGAGATGGGAGTTTTATCTACAAGCCCCTGACTGGGGCTGCTGCCTTTATTTCAGAGATGCCCTGCCCAGAGAGGAGGAATTTAGATAGGCAGTATGGTTACAGGGGCTTTGCCAGGCTATGGTGGGTTCTGCACCCAGTTCAGAATTCCAGGTGGCTTTGTTTACACTCTGAGGGGAAAACCACCTACTCAAGCCTCAGTAATGGCCGACGTCTCTCCCTCCACCAGGCTGAAGCCTCCCAGGTTGACTTCAGACTGCTGTGGTGGCAGTCAGAATTTCAAGCCAGTGGATCTTAGCTTGTAGGGCTCTGTGAGGGTATGATTCGCTAAGCAAGAACACTGGGCACCTGGCTTCAGCCCCCTTTCCGGGGAGTGAATGGTTCTGTCTCACTGACGTTTCAGGTGCCACTGGGGTATGAAAACAGACTCCTCCAGCAATCTTGGTATCTGTCCAAAAGGCCGCCCAGTTTTATGCTTGAAACCGAGGGCCCTGGTGGTGTAGGCACCGGAGGGAATCTCCTTGTGTGCAGGTTGCAGAGACCATAGGAAAAGCATAGTATCTTGGCTGAAATGCATTGTCCTTCATGGCACAGTCCCTCAAGGCTTCCCTTGGCTAGGTGATGGAGTTCCCCGATCCCTTGCACTTCCCAGGTGAGGCGATGCATGGACATGCTTCTGCTTGCACTCCATGGGCTACACCCACTGTCTAAACAGTCCCAGGGAGATGAATTGGGCACCTCAGTTGGAAATGCAGAAATCACCTGCCTTCTGCGTTGGTCTCGCTGGGAGCTGCAGGCCGGAGCTGCAGGCTGGAGCTGTTCCTATTTGGCCATCTTGCCAGCCTTCTCCAGTAATTCTTGTCTGTAGAATTCTGTAGCACACATTTAATTATTTTTGAAGTGGCTAACTTTAATTAAAGTTTGTGTCTGAGCCTCCTGCTGATGGAGCATGAATTACCAGAGTATAGCTGGATTTGTGAAACCCGCAGTGGATCAGGCAAGGTTAAAGATTATTTAAAAATTTCCCTCCCTTCATGATATTGAAATGGAGGCTCCTTTTTCTTATTACCTAAAGCAGTTTTACACTCCTCTTTGTTATCTATCTAAAAGGATATTATCTAGGGTCAAATTTCTTTATACTGTTATTGTTTATATATGCTTGAATATAGTTACAGTTTGAAAGACTGAGCTGAGTACAATAATTTATTGTAAGCTTTTATATTTGAAACTATTTTCCTTTTGAAATGTACACTCCAGTCTAGTTCAAACATTTATTTCAACTTTCCCTATATGGAGGCTTCAAACAAAGATAAGAAAGAAAAAGGAAAAAAGAAACGTATTTATTGCATTTGTGCCTTGGGTCACTGAAGGAACCACAGCATAAAAAAGGATCAGATTAGAGAGGTGCTCTGAAAATATCTTGTCCAGAAGGAGAAAACTGGTGGATCCAAAATTATCAGAAGGCCAGTCTACCATTTCACCAAGTTAGATGTTACATTAGTGAGACTAGTGTATTTCATGGATATGAGTCCATGGCCAAATTGCTGTAAAATGAGTTCCTTGGTTAGTGGGAGGAAACTGACAAGTATTCTCAAGTGATGGATAACAGTGCAAACAGGAGCATTACAGGCAGAGATGGCAAATCCTGCCTAAGCGTCTGTTCCTAGGAGAAATCACTGCCCCCCTCTGTATCAGGAAGGGGCATAATATAATCAATCACTTTTCCCTCATGGGATTGACTGGTTTCCTGCCCTCTACACCCAATAGTGCTAGTCTCTGCTATTGGAAAGATAGATCCTCAGCAGTGGTGATAGATTAGGTCAGGAGAGGGGAACTCCATGAAGTTGGATGCATGCATAGCCATGTTTTTGGCCTCCTAGGGACAGGCTACCATGTCGATTTTGTATGAAGACTCATTGAACAAGCTCTGGGAAAGAGGCTGAGAGACCTCTACAAATGTCATCTTGTCTACTCGATTATTGAGGCCTTCCTCTGCAGAGTGTTTGAGCTTCCGCATAGGCATTCAAATGTCGCCACATTGATGCCCATTTTGAAATGTCCATCCACATGCCTCTTCCCCAGACCTTCTTACCCCTGATCTTCCAATCCTGTTATTTCCCATTTACCAGTGTTAGCTACTACTCACAAATTGGTGTAGGTCCATTCTTCTAAGCATCTCTCAGTCCAGATAATGTGGAAATTTAATATACTGCTGGAAATTCTGCCACCCAGAAGGAATTCCCTTTACTGCTATCCTGCAGAGCTACCCTGAGTGGGACTGTCATGCTGCAGCTGCCCACGTCTGGTTGGTGTCAGTTATATCTCACAGAATCACTCATAAATCAGACATGAGGTTTCCCTGCTTATATTGGTTGATTACAAGGAATTTCCCATGAAGACACAGGTGTGAATTGAGGAAGAGGAGACAAAGCAGCAGGCATAGGTGGCATAGGCGTCTGAATGCCTGCCCATGTAACTGATATCTTCTGGAACTGCTTGGGCTTGATTCCTTATAGGCCATTACCACTTGACAGTGGGTACCTACTATAAACACTTAGCATCAGGAGAAGCAGAAACGAAGGCCACATGGCCACTTGATGTCCCATAGTCAGGGGTTCAATGCCAGGGCCTTGTAGCAAGCATGAGCTGTTTCTCAAAAGGAGAACAGTTATCTGTAGAAGAGCGTATGGCTCTGTTCTGAAACCCTACGAGCATTTGTGGTACTTGTTCCTACAACTTTCCAAAGATCCAGCATCGCATCTCTATTTGTTACAGATACATTGCAAATCACTGGATCCGTTGGGTTATGCATACCCTCGGGGACAGAGCAGCTTACTCTGCCACTTGGACTTGCTACCCAGCCTTTTCTTGCTTTGGGCCCCACTCAAAACTGATTGCCTTACAGTTTACTTAGTAAATGAATGAGAGCAGGATACTCATATGTGCTGTGTGTCAAGTCCAAAATCCAAAAGAGCCCATTAAGCATCAAGCCTCTTTATTGACCGAGAGGCTAAATGATGATTATAACAACAACAGCAATGAAAGCAACAGCCCTAGACTGTCTAGGACAATCCGATAGAGAAACAGTAGACTCTACTCTGGTGGTTGTGATTGAAGATGCAGCTGGGGAGGTAGTGTGCTATCTCTGTCTCATTGCAGGGCCTGGATGGGCTGCTGCTGGGCTGATTTGGACATTTACTTTGGGCACAGATGTATGCCCTTGGGATGGTTGCTGTGAAGTTCAGTGGTAGCTGGTTTGGAATTTGACTTTTGATCACATATTTTGAAAATACCCCTAATTTGGGAATTTACTATACATTTTATTTTCTCATCTTTAAGATTATCTACATTTCTTTCTTCTTTACATTTATGGAAAGCTATAGTTGGGGCATTTTTCTTTTCTATTTAGGTATATAATGTATCCCTCAGTTTCAAAGCCATATATTGAGTATTATACATTTTTCAAGCAGTTTATGTATCTTATTTGATACAGAATAGTTGATATTGTTTTAGTAACAGCACTTGTGGCACGACTTGAAATTTTGCAAGAGTTATTTTTAATAGTCTGCTCTCCAATAAATCAGTTAAAAATTAAATGCCATCTATCCATTATTAATTGACTGGAGGTGGAGGCTCAAGGGACTCCCAATGATAAGCGATTTGTCACACACTGTTTTTTGAAGCAAAGACACTGATCCAAGCAGGCCTTTTCCAGCACTAGGTCCATTACAGAGATCCTTAAAAAAAAAATCCATACTTCCAGTAGTCACCTGAATCTGAATGAACAGGTAGAAACACTTAGATCAAATTTAAATGATTTACATTCACTGCAAAATGAGATGACATTCCTGCAGTCACAGAATGATTCCAGAACCTGCAGATCAAATATAAATTCTGTGCCTACTAAATGATGTACTACAAAATTAAAATATGTGCATATTACGAAAAACTTTGTTTTGAAGCATTTAAAATGACAACATGGATGACTATTAGCGTAGAAGTTGGAAGAGTTCCCACACTGTTCAGCAGGAGTTAACAAAGGTGATTCCCTGAGCTCTCTCAGCTCTTGGAAAAGCTTCATTCCTTCTCTCCTGTACCAGTCATCAAAGCTCGCAAACACTATCTGCCTTGGTACCATCAGAACCCATGTTATCATGCCTTTAATCCTAGTTCATTAATTTCCATGAGAATCCCAGGTCTCCTAGATCACCCTGCATTCCCTTGGACTCTGATCCCCACTCCCCTGTGTATACTCCCTCATCTGACCCTGTCTACCATCTTTCTATTTTTCTCTAAGGGCAGTGAAGGTCAGCCATCAGCAGTACTCCCTGGATCATCTTCCCTGCTGTGCATTTTATTTCCTTTCCTGTCTCCCTCCCAAGTAGGTACTGTTTCTGTCTGGTTACCACTGGGCCTGCAGAAGTTAGAGGTGTCCTCCTTGTTCCTCACTGTTGCTTTTAGGTTGTTCAGGCTGCCACCTTTATGTAGCAAAACAAAAACTATGTCATCAGACTCTAGTATCTATTATCCTCTGTTATTGCACTTCCCTGCTGATCTCTAAGTCCTTTCCTCTAATTCTGTTAAGATTAGTGTTAGGGTCTTCAGAGAAACAGAACCAATATGATATGCATATTAATAGAAATAGATTTATTTTGAAGACTTGCATCCCATGATTATTGAGACTGGTGATTCCAAAATTTGCAGTGTGGGCAAGCAGCTTCAGACCCAGGAAAGCTGATGGTAAAGTCCCTGTTGGAAGGCTGGCAGGTGGACACCCAGGAGAGCCAATGGTGCAGATGAAGACTGAAGGTGGTTCCCTCTTGCTCAGGGAGGAGAATTCTCTCTTGCTGAGGGAGGTCAGTCTTTTTGTTCTATCCAGGCCTTCCACCAATCGAGTGAGATCCATTCGCATTATGCAGGGCAATCCGTTTTACTCAAAGTTTAATGCCAGTGTCATCCAAAAACACTCTCCAAGTTGACACAAAATTAATAGTCATAAATCCATCGTTTATCAACTTGGCAACCATATGCATCTTCTTAACCCATACTTAATCTCCAAATAAAGATAATAACAAGGTCATACTTCCACATTTTATGATAAAGATATCCTGCATGCAACTGAAAACTCACTAACACTTTATCCAGAAGAGGATGCAAAGTCTTGGATGATGTTTACTCTACTCTTGTGTATCCCATGACTTTAAATACTGTTATATAAAGCAAACACTACTTAAATGCTGTGCTATAAAGTCAGTACATGATAAGGAGATAAGAGAGAGAAGAAAACAAAGGTATTTGTTGCATATACATATTCATAACAAAATAAGGAGGAAATACAATAGTTACACTTCTTGTTTCTAGAACTGGTTGTATAGTCATAGCTGGTACCCATAACTACCCTCTTCCGCTAGCAAGCCCATATGCTCTTTGCCCTCAGCAAGTACCTCAACAGGTCATAGTTCTTTACCTTCTTTTCTTGGTGACACTGCTTCTGGGTTAGTTCTCAGTGATTTTTATACCCACAGAGATGATCCTTCCAAGGCCCAAGCCTCTTGGCTCCCTGGCCTCCTGTTTCTAGTAGCATTGTCCTCATCTACTGTATTTCTGGAAACTCATTCCTCTGTTTGTATGAATGTGTCCATACATGCTCTCCCTGGGCCTCTCTGGCTGCAGTGCATAGTAGTGTTTGCTGCCTTAGTAGTTTCTGTGCAGGACCATGTTCTCTGTTATCCCCTACCCCCCAAAGATTTCCCAGAGTCCCACAATCTCTCTCTGAGCCTTTCTCCATGTTTAGGAGCAAACCTGGGCATGATGAGGGCTGCAGCAATCACACAGCTCTCAGAAGAACTGCTCTAGCTGATACTCATGCTAAGTACCTTCCTGCCCTCCAAAGTTGTAATACCATTGAAGGCTAGAGGGTACCGCAAGAGCTTCTTCCAACCTGCTGGTGGGGTTGGGAGTGGAGAAGAACAAATGAGCAGCCTTCTAGTGTTGTAGATGCCAGACTGTGAGTCCCAGCTGAGCCTCACTTGTCTGCAGTGTTGGAGCCACACAGTGTAATGTTGTATCCTGCCTTCCCTCTCAGCATTATTTAAATGTCTCCTCATGCTATTGCAAATGCTCATCATAGGTGTTCTTAATGGCTGCTTCATATACGTTATTGAATAATTGTACTGCATTTGCATAAACTTGGAAAGGGATTTTTAATTTTTTTTTAAATAAAAGAGAATAAGAACCTTATATTTCAATCATTTATCAAAATACAAGGTTCTGTGTTCCCCTTTAATAAGTTACATTCATTTTTAAGAAAGAAAGTAGGATATTAAATAGTTTCCCTTTGCTTATTTTGACCCTTTTTACTTTTTCTGCTATTTCAGTGGAAAGGCCTTGCCTTTCCCTTATAAGGGAAGTTCTACTAATTATTGTTCATACAGAGTAACATGACATTGCTAAGAACATGTGTATGACACAAGTAAGAAAGGAGGCTAAGCTACTTAAGAGCTCTCATGGCATGTACTTTCAGATGGCAAATATTTAAGGGTGAAATAAAAGTGAGGTATATCAGAAATCCACGTCAGACATGTAAACATGCACTTGAGATTCATTTGCTATCCTTCAAAATCATCAGTATTTTGGTTAATACTTTTAATTATTTTTGAAGGCAAATGCATGAAACTTGTAATTTTCAGTTAAGATGACCTCTTCCCTAAAAGTGTTGCTACATGTTTATGCCAGAGAGAGGGAAGCATTGTGAGTTTTAATAATTTATAGCTCTGTGGTCGGAAGGAGTTGGAAAAAAAAAAGAGCAGACCTAGGAAAAATATGCATAGCACTTTCAGACCTGTGTATCAAATGTGCACAGGAGTAATGTATTTTGAAAGAAGGGAATTAATTCATTTTAATGTATTCTTCCAGTTCTGTGAGTTTCTGGGAGAATTTTTTATTCTATTGAACACATTACTAGGATGTAGAGAGAACATCTGTCTAACCACAGCATCGAAGTAGGGGCAAACAAAGGACCCAAAATGATTTGCTACAACTTGCCTCATTCTCTTTCTACAACCACACTGTCCACTGTAATCCTAAAGTGGGTTCCCGTGTTCCAGCACCAATGGATGGAGGGAGAAGGAAAGAGAAAAAAGATTGTCCCAGGATGCTTTGGGTAGTCAGAAGTTGAATACAAATAGATAAAGCCACCTCTGTACTTCTCATTTATTTCTAATACTGAAACCATCAAAACAACTACATTTTTATGAAGTAGTTTTAACCATTCAGTGTAAGAATTGTGCCAGGGTAATACTGGCAAGTGGTTTTCTCCAGTGCACAGAATGTGATGGTTGTCCTGGGGAGACAGAGGTCCAGCCTTCCCAGAGTGGAGATGGTGATGGGTCCTCAGTAGCTACAGGCATGTCATGGTGATCACACTGGTAACTTGTAAGTTACAAATGTGAACTTGTGAGTTGTCTATTAGTTACGTAAGTTTGTTAAAGTGAGGATTTTTTGGGACAGTAAATTGGAGATTTTGTGTGCTTGGCAGTTGCTGGTCCTTGGGTTTTCTACAGCTCAATGTCATCTAAGTCAGACGAGAGTTTCTTCTACGGTGTAGAGAGGATGTCTTTCCCACAAATAAAATGAGCTGTGAGGGTCTACGGGGAAAGAGAAAGCCTGACCCTTTTGACTTGTAAGTGTGGACAGGATTAGTGATTCCCAAGAACAAAAAAATTTTCAGCTACCTGTTCCTAAAATGTCCTCCCTCTAACAAACAACTAAGACACAACTTTAAAAATTCAGATTTGTAACTTAGACATTATCAGGGTGGTCATCATGACACGCCTGTACCTACTGCGAGGGAAGGCACAGAGGTCCGTGGTGTGTGTTCTGATGCTTCTCTTCTTGGAGTGGGACATCAGAGGGTTAAGAGTATGTGTCTCACAGGGAGTCTAGTAGAGAACTAGTCTAGGGGAAACTGCAAACCTCTCCAGGAAGCCCTATTGGTAACCACATGTTCTGTGGCCCAAGAACAGCTGTAGATCATTGACGGGGAAGCTGTCTATCAGGTTTCTACCAAGGATTCTCTGGCTCCTGGCCTTCTGCTTCCCCTCTGGGTCAGCCCACATACCCTCAGGGCACCAGCCCACTCTTCTGGTAGCTATTATCACAGGGTCTGCTGGTTCGTTCTTTCTAGCTGTCCTGAGCTCTGTTCTAAAAGTGAAAATGCAAAGGAAAAGAATTTATCCTGGGTCCTGGGATTAAGTTCCACCATTTGTGACTAGGAGAACCCTCTGAGGTTTGCATATAAAAACGGAGGCTCTGCAGCTGTTATTTGCTTACATTGTAATTGTAGTGTTTACATATAAATTGATACCTCTAAGTAAGTACCTGATAGTAATTTGCTCTCTTTGAAATGTAAATATTCTCCTGTTAAAAAAATCTACTATTAGTTATCTTAATCCCTTTATTTTGAGAACAAATGGAACAGTAAATTTGAGCCTACTGTGTTTGATCACAAATTCAGAATTGGTGAGGTCTAAGTTACTGAAGTTTTAATGCATATTTTTTCATGATCTTGCATTCTTTAGTATAATTATGTGGTCTAATTTCAAATGTAGCCAGCTGCCAGCTCTTATATTGACATACTTTTATTACAGACAGAAGAAATGTACCGGACTTTTATATAGTAGTGGGAGCAAAGAGGATCATTATCCAGTTGAAACTGAAAGGGAAATTCTCAGTGGGCTGAAGAGCTGTGTATTTTTATCGAGTGTTCATTAGTGGTTGGTGCAGGGGATCCATATTAAAATACCCAAAGAATGTGAAGCAGACAGAGGAAAAAACCCAAAAGGCGGGAGAGACTTCCACTCTGTCCAAACAATCAGGAAACAAAAAGTTGGGGATTGCAGGCATCTCTCTAATGTCAAGATGACAGGGAGATGTCCTGAGCTCTGATACAAACATTGGCCTTTATTGTTTGTTTGTTTGTTTGTTTTCTCTAAGACCAGTCATTGCAGATAAAGCCAGAAAAAAATGAATCAAGGTTCAGAAGCCAGGTTATTTAGTTGCCAAAAATCTATGATGTATGTATGTATGTATGTGTGTGATTTGAGAGCCCAGAATCTCTGCAGTGATGCTGGTCCCTGAAGAGTGACAGCAATGGTGTCTCTTTACCTCCTGGGAGCTAGCAGCACACCCCTAGTTGTGACCAGATATTTCTCCAGACATGGTTAAATTTCTCCTTGGAGACAGTATAGTTCCTGGCTGAGAATCACTGGTTTAGATCATAGTTCTCAATTAGGGAAGTCACAACTCCTGCTCTCTTGGCACACTCCCACACTCCTGCTAACTCTAACTACTTTTTTTCTCTGGGTGTGTGTGTGGGTCCCCCATCTAATGCCATTAGAAGTGATTTTGCAGGACCTTCTGTCACCAAGTATGGCCAGCAGAGGCCATGGAAGCTGTTCTTCCACCTTTACCATGTTCATGTTCACTTCTGAAGAAGGTTCCACCAGGATCTAATAGAAAATGCAATCAAAGATTACAATAAAATGAGATCTCCCCCACCAGTTTCCAACTTCCAGACATGTTCTCATTTGTCAGAAATAAAATCATAGTGTCACTTCTGTTTGATGGGAGAGGAAGTTTTGCCTAAGACAGCATGAACTTGGACTCTCATGGGGCATCAGGAGAGGCAATAGTTCAAATAGAGATCAAAGGACCTATAGGAGCTGGTGCCTGGTAGTTTTGGGGTGATAGCATTTAGACTGCAGAAATGAAGATTCTTTGCACAGCTAGACTTGGAGCTGGTCAGGCTTCTTCTGCATTGTGGTGATCCTTGGTAGAATGTAGCTCTAGAGAGAGTGACTGAGGAGAGCCATTTGTGGGCTAGAGAGCCCCTGGAGCCAGAGGGGACCTCTTTGTTCCTTCTTTCACGTATTTAGCAATCAACAATTTAGCCCCTATGTACCATGAACCAAGCATTAGACAAAGTCATGAGAATTGAACATTTATGGAGGCAGATTTGCGAAACAGGAAAAAACCAAAAACAGGGAGCCTGGTCAGTGATCCCAGCCAACCTTGGAGCATAGCTAGCAGCCCTGCCGAATTGTGGAGTCCATTCCGCAGTTCTGCCCAACTGTGGGGCACAGCACACAGCCTCACCTGACTTGGGAGACTAGTAACAACCTGATGGGCTGCAGAGCACATTTCTGGTCCCACCTGGACCGGGAGTACAACCACACCCTGCTCAATGACAGGGCTCAGCCTGTGGCCCTGCCTAATTTGGTTTTATTTTCAATATAAAACAAATCTGTGGAACAGGTAGTGTTTGGTTATATGGACAAGTTCTTTAATGATAATTTTTGAGATTTTTGGTGTATGTCACCCAAGCAGTGTATACTATCCCCAGTGTGTAGTCTTTTATCCCTCACCCCACTCCCACCTTCCCCCTGAGTCTCCAAAATCCTTTATATCATTTTTATGCCTTTGTGTCCTCATAACCTAGCTCTTACTTAGAAGTGAGAACATATGATATTTGGATTTTGATTTCTGAGTTACTTCATTTAGAATAATGGTATTCAACTCCATGCAGGTTGCTGCGAATGCCATTATTTCTTTTTTTTTTCTGAGATGGAGTCTCACTCTGTTGCCCAGGCTGGAGTGCAGTAGCACGATCTTGGCTCACTGCAACCTCTGCCTCTCAGGTTCAAGCGAGTCTCCTGTCTCAGCCTCCTGAGCAGCTGGGATTACAGACCTGCGCCACCACACCCAGCTAATTTTTTAGATTTTTGGTAGAGATGGGGTTTTACCATGTTGGTCAGGCTAATCTTGAACTCCTGACCTCAAGTAATCTGCCCACCTCGGCCTCCCAAAGTGCTGGAATTATAGGCATGAGTCACTGCGCCCAGCCTATTTCATATCTTTTTATGGCAAAGAAGTATTTCATGGTGTATATATACTACATTTTCTTCACTCACTCATTGGTGGATGAGCATTTAGGCTGGTTCCATATTTTTGCAATTGTGAATTATGCTGCTACAAACATACATATCAAGTGTCTTTTTAACATAATGATTTCTTTTCCTCTGGGTAGATACCCAGTAGTGGGATTGCTGGATCAAATGGTAGTTCTGCCTTTAATTCTTTAGGGAATCTCCGTACTGTTTTCCATAGTGGTTGCACTAGTTTAAATTCTCACCAACAGGGTGAAAGTGTTTCCTTTCACCACATTCACTCCAGCGTCTATTATTTTTTGATTTTTTGATTATGACCATTCTTACAGGAGTAAGGTGATATCTCACTGCAGTTTTAATTTTCATTTCCCTGATCATTAGTGATGTTGAGCATTTTTTCATATGTTTGTTGGCCATTTGTATATCTTCTTTTGAGAAACGTCTATTCATGTCCTTAGCCCATTTTTTGATGTGATTATTTGTTTTTTTTCTTGTTGGTTTGTTTGAGTTCCTCGTAGATTCTGGATATTAGTTTTTTGTTAGATGCATGGCTTGCAAATATTTTCTCCAATTCTGTGAGTTCTCTGTTTATTCTGCTGATTATTTCTTTTGCTGTCCAGATGCTTTCTAGTTTAATTAGGTCTCATCTATTTATTTTTGTTTCTGTTGCATTTGCTTTTTCATTCTTGGTCATGATCTCTTTGCATAAGTCAATGTCCAGAAGAGTTTTTCCAATGTTATCTTCTATAGTTTTTATGGTATTATGTATTAGATGTAAGTCTTTGATCCATCTTGAGTTGATTTTTGTATAAAGAGATAGATGAGGGTCCAGTTTTACTCTTCTCCATGTGTTTTACCAGTCATCCCAGCATCATTTGTTGAATAGGATGTCTTTTCCCCACTTTGTTTTTGTTTGCTTTGTTGACGATCAGTTGGCTGCAAGTATTTGGTTTTATTTTTGGGCACTATATTATGTTCCATTTGTCTACATGCCTATTTTTATACCAATACCATGCTGTTTTGGTAACTATAGGATTGTAGTATAGTTTAAAGTCAGGTAGTGTAATGCCTCCAGATTTGTTCTTCTTGTTTAGTCTTGAATTGGCTATGTGGGATCTTTTTTGGTTTCATATGGATTTTAGGATTTTTTCTAGTTGTGTGAAGAATGATGATGGTACTTTGATAGGAATTGCATTGCATCTGTAGATTGCTTTTGGCAGTATGGTCATTTTCACAATATTGATTCTACTCATCCATGAGTGTGGGGCCTATTGCCATTTATTTGTGTTGTCAGTGACTTCTTTCAGCAGTGTTTTGTGGTTTTCCTTGTAGAGATCTTTCACTTCCTTGCTTAGGTGTATTCCTAAGTATTTTATTTTTACTTTTTTGCTGTAGTTGAAAAAAGGGATTCAGTTCTTGATTTGTTTCTCAGCTTGGTCATTATTGGTGTATAACAGGCTACTAATTTGTGAACACCAATTTTTGTATGCTGAAACTTTACTGAATTTGTTTATCAGATCTAGAAGCTTTTTGGATGAGTCTTTAAGGTTTTCTAGGTATATGATTATATCATCAGCAAACAGCCACAGTTTGACACTCTCTTTACCGATTTGGATGCCCTTTATTTCTTTCTCTTTTCTGATTGCTCTGGCTAGAACTTTCAGTAGTAGTATGTTGAATAGAAGTCGTGAAAGTAGACGTCATTGTCTTGTTCCATTTCTCAGGAAAATGCTTTCAACTTTTCCTCATTCAGTACAATGTTGGCTGTGGGTTTGTCATAGACAGTTTTTACTACTTTGAGGTATGTCCTTTCTATGCCAGTTTTGCTGAGGGTTTTATGGGGATTCCGGATTTTGTCAAATGCTTTTCTGAATCTATTGGGATAATCATGATTTTTGTTTTTAATTTTATGTGATGTATCACATTTGTTGACTTGCACATCTTCCATCCCTGCATCCCTGGTATGATGCCCACTTGATCATGTTGGTTTATCTTTTTGATATGCTGTCAGATTCAGTTAGCCAGTATTTTATTGAGGACTTTTGCATCTATGTTCATCAGGGATATTGGTTTGTAGTTTTCTTTTTTCATTACATCCTTCCCTGGTTTTGGAATCAGGGGGATACTGGCTTCATAAAATGAAGGAGGATTCCTTCTTTCTCTATCTTTTGGAATAGTTTCAGTAAGATTGGTACCAATTCTTCTTTGAATGTCTGAAAGAATTCAGCTGTGAAGTTATCTGGTCCTGGACTTTTTTTTTTTCTTGGCAATTTTTCTTATTACTGTTTCAATCTCACTACCTATTACTGGTGTGTTCAGAGTTTCTATTTCTTCCTGATTTAATCTGGGAGGGTTGCCTATTTCCAGAAATTTATTCATCTCCTCTAGATTTTCTGGTTTGTACACATAAAGGTGCTCATAGTAGCCTTGAGTAGTCTTTTGTATTTCTGTGGTATCAGTTGTAATATCTCTCATTTGTTTTCTAATTGGGCTTATTTGAATTTTCTCTTTTTTTTCTTGGTTAGTCTTGCTAATGGGCTATAAATTTTGTATATCTTTTCAAAGGACCAGCTTTTTGTTTCATTCATTTTTTATATTTTTTTTGTATCAATTTCATTTAGTTCCACTCTAATCTTTGTTATTTCTTTTCTTCTGCTAGGTTTGCATTTGGTTTGTTCTTGTTTTTCTAGTTCCTTGAGGCATGACCTTAGATTGTCTATTTGTGCTCTTTAAGACTTTTTGATATAGGCAATTAATGCTATGAGTTTTCCTCTTAGCACTGCTTTTGTTGTATCCCAGAGGTTTTGATAAGTTGCATCACTATTATCATTCAGTTCAAAGAATTTTTTGATTTCCATATTGATTTTACTGTTGACCCAAAGATCATCCAAGAGCAGATTATTTAATTTGCATTTTTGTTGTTATAGTTTTGAAGGTTCCTTTTGTAGTTGATTTACAGTTTTATTCCACTATGATATGAGAGGATACTTGATATAATTTTGATTTACTTAAATTTATTGAGACTTGTTTTGTGACCTATCATATGGTCTATCTTGGAGAATGCTTTACGTGCTAGTGAATAGAATGTGTATTCTGCAGTTGTTGGGTAGAATGTTCTGTAAATACCTGTTAGTTAATTGTTTTAGGGTATAGTTTAAGTCCATTGTTTCTTTGTTGATTTTCTGTCTTGATGACCTGTCTAGTGCTGTCAGTGGAGTATTGAAATCTCCTGCTATTATTGTGTTGTCATCTGTCATTTCTTAGGTCTAGTAGTAATTGTTTTATATATTTGGAAACTGAAGAGTTAAGTACATATATATTTAGGATTGGTATTTTTCCTTTTGTAGTAATCCTTTTATCATTATATAATGTTCCTCTTTGTCTTTTTTAAAATTTACTGTTGTTGCCTTAAAATCTGTTTTGTCTGATATAAGAATAGTTCTTCCTGCTCATTTTTGGTTTCTATTTGCATGGAATATCTTTTTCCTCCCCTTTACCTTAAGTTTATGTTAGTCCTTATGTGTTAGGTGAGTCTCTTGAAGATAGCAGAGATTTGGTTCATGGATTTTTAAAATCTCTTCTGCCATTCTGTGTCTTCTAAGTGGAGTGTTTAGTCCATTTGTATTCAATGTTAGTATTGAGATATGAGGTACTGTTGTATTCATCAAGTTACTCATTGCCTTAATATCTTGCTTTTTATTCCTCCATCCTGTTGTTTTTTAGGCCCTGTGAGATTTATGTTTTAAGGAGGCTCTATTTTGGTGTATTTTAAGGATTTGTTTCAAGATTTTGAGCTCCTTTTAGCATTTCTTGAAGTGCTGGTTTGGTAGTGGCAAATTCCCTCAGCACTTGTTTGTCTGAAAAAGACTATCTCTCCTTCATTTATGGAGCTTAGTTTTGCTGGATACAAAATTCTTAGCTGATAATTATTTTGTTTTAGGAGGCTAACAATGGGGCTCCAGGCTCCATTTCCTTCTGGCCTGTAAGGTTTTTGCTGAGAAGTTTTCTGATAATCTGATAGGTTTTCCTTTATGGGTTATCTGATGCTTTGATCTCATAGCTCCTAAGATTCTTTCCTTCATCTGACACAAGAACAGAAAATCAAACACTGCATGTTCTCACTCATAGGCGGATGTTGAACAATGAGAACACATGGACACAGCAAGGGGAGCATCACACACTGGGATCTGTTGGGGGAACTCTAGGGGAGGGACAGTGGAGGTTAGGGAGGTTGGGGAGGGATAACATGGGGAGAAATGCCAGATATAGGTGACAGGGGGATGGAGGCAGCAAACCACATTGCCATGTGTGTACCTATGCAACAATTCTGCATGATCTGCACATGTACCCCAGAACCTAAAATACTATATATATATATTTAAAAATAACCTGATTACTGCATGCCTAGATGATAATCTTTTTGCAATGAATTTCCCAGGTATTCTTTGAGCTTCTTGTATTTGGATATCTAGATCTCTACTAAGACCAGAAAAGTTTTCTTCAGTTGTTTCCTCAAAAAGTTTTTCAAACTTTTATATTTCTTTTCTTCCTCAGGAACACCAGTTATTCTTAGGTTTGGTCTTTTAGCATAATCCCAAATTTCTTGGAGGCTTTGTTAATTTTTTTTTATTTTTTCTTTGTGTTTGTCTGATTGGGTTAATTCAGAAGCCTTGTCTTCAGGCTCTAAAGTTCTTTTTTCTTGTTTTAGTCTATTGTTGACACTTTTCAGTGCA
Organism: Cebus imitator; assembly: GCF_001604975.1. Classification (NCBI taxonomy): domain Eukaryota; kingdom Metazoa; phylum Chordata; class Mammalia; order Primates; family Cebidae; genus Cebus; species Cebus imitator. Next base: position 431,959 of record NW_016107706.1, on the reverse strand, counting down.
TTTTGTATTTTTCTAAGTGTGTCTTTCATTTCCAGAAGTTGTGATGGTTTTTTCTTTATGACATCTATTTCTCTGGAGCATTTTTTATCCATATTCTGTATTGTTTTTTAAAAAATTTTAAGTTGATTTTCTTCTTTCTCTGGTATCTCCTTGAATAGCTTAATAATCAACCTTCTGAATTCTTTATCTGGCAGTTCAGAGATTTCTTCTTGGTTTGGGATCCATCGCTGGGGAGCTGGTGTGATCTTTTGCGGTACTATAGAACCCTCTTTTGTCATATTACCAGAATTACTTTTCTGGTTTCTTCTCATTTGGGTAGACTATTTCAGTGGTGAGGTCTTAATCTGAAGGCCTGCTGCTCAGATTTTTTTGTCTCATTGGGTGATCTCTTGGCTTTCCCTCTTCTCCTTGGGGTGGGATTTCCTGAGAGCTTGACTGCAGTGATTGTTATTGCTCTCCTGGGTCTAGCCACCCAAAGGGGCAACGAGGCTCTGGACTGGTGCTGGGGGAATGTTTGCAAAGAGCTATGTGATGTGATTTATCTTCAGATCTCCCAGCCACGGATACCAGCATCTGCTCTCATAGAGGTGTCAGGGAAATGGATTAGACTCCATGAGAGTCCTTGATTATAGATATATGTACTATGCTGGCTTTCTTGAATGTTGGTTATGCTAGCAGTGAAGTTGTCACATGGACACATTCAAAATTTCTGGTTAGCCAAGCTGTCGCAGTTAGGGAAATTAGGTGTTGTCTTCTTCTTGAAGTCAAGTTTATTCTGTCATGATTTGCACTAATGGCCTAAGTTGGTTATCTTCCAGCCAGGAGGTAGTGTTTTCAAGAGAGCACCAGCTGCAGTAGTAGTAGGGAAATCTAAGTTTTCCCTTAAATGGCCAGGGTAATTATTTTGATATCTCAGGTTATGGGCAAGACTGTAAAGCTTCCAAGAGTTTAGACGTTTTGTGTTTGGCTACCAGGGAATGTAAGGAAATACCATCAGGTAGGGGCAGGAGTAGGCAAGACTGGGCTCAGACTCTCCTTGGATGGGGCTTCCTGTGGCCACTATGAGGTGTAAGGGAGTGTTTCTTAAGCCAATGGGATTGTGTTCCAGAGGGGATCATGGCTGCTTCTGCTGTGTCATATAGATTGCCAGGGAAGTGGGGGATACCTGGTAGCAAGAGGCTTCACGCAGCTCCTATGCAATTGGAGAGACCGGTCTCTCTCCCACAGTGCCCCATTCAGATCTTGTCCTGGGTTATGAGCTACCCAATGAGAAAGCAAGCATGGCTTTTCGACCTCACCCTCCCTGTCTTCGCACTCTGTTGGCAGCTCCTGCACTCCTGCACTTGTGTCTGCAGCAGCTCCCACCTCGACCCAAGACTCTGCTCAAAAAAATTTGTGCCCAATAAAAAGCACTGCCAATTTAAATTGGGAGATTTTTTACCCTGCAACCCCTCCTCAATTCTGCTAGCTGCCTTTCTGAGGCCCCCTGTGAGATACAGTCAGAGATGGCTTCCCGGAGCTTGAGCTGGAGACTGGGAGTTTCTTCAAAGTACTTCCTGCTGCTACTTCTACTACTGTATTTTGTGCAACTCTTTAAATTCATTTTATCTCTAGGTAAATTTACATTTACATTTAATGCTATTCCCATCAAACTACCAATGACATTATTCACAGAATTAGAAAAAGCTATTTTAAAATTATATGGAACCAAGGAAAAAAAAAGGCAAAATAGCCAAGGCAATCCTAAGCAAAAAGAACAAAGCTGGAGACATCATATTACCCACCTTTAAACCAAAGATACAGTAACCAAAACAGTATAGTATAAAACAGATACATAGACCAATGGAATGGAATAAAGAGCCCATAAATAATGCCATACACTTACAACCATCTGATCTTTGACAAAGTTAACAAAAGCAAGCAATGGAAAAAGTACTCCCTATTCAGTAAATAGTGTTGGGATAACTGGCTAGCCATATGCAGAATATTGAAGGTGGTCCCCTTATTTATGCTATATACAAAAATCAGCTCAAGGGGGATTAAAGACTTAAATGTAAAACCTAAAACTATAAAAACCCTAGAAGACAACCTAGGAAATACCATTCTGGATATAGAACCTGGCAAAGATTTTATGACAAAGATGCTAAAAGCACTTGCAACAAAAACAAAAATTGACAAATGGGATCAAATTATACTAAAGAGCTTCTGCCCAACAACAGAAACTATCAACAGAGTAAACAAACAACCCACAGAATGGGAAAAAAAATATTTGCAAACTATGTATTTGACGATGTTCTAAAATCCAGCATCTCTAAGGAACTTAAACAAATTAACAAGCAAAAAATAAACAATCCCATAAAAGGTATGTAAAGGATATTAACAGAAACTTTCCAAAAGAAGACATACACATAGTCAACAAGCATATGAAAAAATGCTCTTCATCACTTATCATTAGAGAAATGCAAATCAAAACTGCAGTGAGATACCATCTCACACCAGTCAGAATGGCTATTTAAAAAGTCCAAAAATAATAAATGCTGGTGAGGTTGCAGAGCAAGGGGAACACTTATACACTGCTGGTGGGAATGTATATTAATTCAGCTATTGTGGAAAGCAGTGTGGTTATTTCTCAAACAATTTAAAACAGAAATACCATTTGACTCAGTAATCCCATTATTGGGTATATACCCAATGGAATATAAATAATTCTACTGTAAAGACACATGCAGGCATATGTTCATTGCAGTACTGTTCACAATAGCAAAGTCATGGAATCGACCTAAATGCCCATCAGTGGTAGACTAGATAAAGAAAATGTGGTAAATATACACCTTGGAATACTGTACAGGCATAAAAATGAATGAGATTATGTCCCTCGTAGCAACATTGATGTAGCTAGAGGCCATTATCCTAAGCAAACTAACATATAAATAGAAAACTAAATACCTCATGTTCTCAGTTAACAATAGGAGCTATACATTGAGTACATATGGACACAAAGATGGGAACAATAGACACCAGGGCCTACTTGAGGGTAGGGAGGGTGGAATGGAGATTAGGGATAAACAAACAAACAAACAAACAAACAAACAAACCTGTCAAGTACTATGCTGATTGCCTGGGTGGTGAAATAATCTGTACACCAAACCCCCATGAAACACAATTTACCTGTATAACAAACCTGTACATATACCCCTGAACCTAAAATAAAGGTTAAAAAATAAGTGAATTCAGCAAACCTGCAGGATAAAAAATTGATGTACAAAAATCAGTTATATTTCTATATCATAACAAACTATCTGATAAAGAAACAAAACAAGCCTATTTACAATAGCGCCGAAAATAATAAAATACTTAGAAATAAATTTGCCCATGGTGGTAAAAGATCTATACATTGAAAATCAAAAGACATGGATGAAAGAAACTGAAAACAAATACAGGGAAATATTTCCTGTGTTTATGGATTGGAAGAATTAATGTTGTTAAAATATGTATACTACCAAAAGCATTCTATAGATTCAATGCAACCCCTATCAAAATTCTAACGATGTTTTTGTAGAAATGGAGAAAAGCTTTTAAACATTTACATAGAACCACGAAAGCCTCCAAATAGCCAAGGCAATTTTGAACAAAAAGAACAAAGTTAGAGGCATCACACTTCCTGATTTCAAACTATATTACAAAGCTATAGTAATCAAACAGTATAGTACTGACATAAAAACCAGTATGTAGACCAATGGAACAAAATTGAGAGCCCAGAGATAAACCCATGCATATATAGATAACTAATTCTTAACAGTGAAACCAAGCATTCACAGTGGACAAAGGATAGTTTCTTCAATAAGTGGTGTTGAGAAAACTGCATATCCACATGCCAAAAAATAAAATTGGGCCTCTATCTTACACTACTTAGAAAAATTAACTCAAGGTGGATTAAAATTAACTCAAGGTGGAAAATTAACTCAAGGTGGATTAAAATTAACTCAAGGTGGATTAAAGGTTTAAGTGTAGTACCTGAAACCATAAAACTCCTGGGAGAAAACATAAGGAAAAAGCTTCTTGATGTTGGTTTTAGCAATGAGGTTTTTTTTCCCCCCCCACAAAAGCACAAGCAACAAAAACAAAAATAAACATGTTGGACTACATTAAACTAAAAGGCTTCTGCATAGCAAAAGAAACAGTCAACGAAGTGAAAAGGCATCCTACAGAATAGGAGAAAATATGTGCAAACTACATATATATCTAATAAGATATTAATATCCAAAAATATAAGGAGCTTATATCATGCAATAGCAAAAATCCCCACAAATAATCTCATTTAAAAAATGAACAAATGACAAATAGACATACAAATGGCCTATAGGTACATGAAAACGTGCTCAACATCACACATCATCACAGAAATGCAAACAAAACCATATTGAGATATCATGTGACCCCTATTAGGCTGGCCATTATCATGAAACAAGATAACAGGTGTTTGTGAGGATGTAGAGAAAAGGGAATTCTTGTGCACTGTTAGTAGAAATGTAAATTGGTACAGCCATTATAGAAAACAGTTTGGAATCTCCTTAAAAAATTAAACATAGGACTGCCATATGATACAGTAATCTTTCTACTGGGTATATATCTAAAAGAAACAACATCAGTATCTCAAAGAGATATCTGCACCTCCATGTTTATTGCAGCATTATTCACAATAGCCAAGATATAGAAGCAACCTCAGCATCCATCAGCAGATTAATGGATGAAGAAAAGGTGAGATTGATATAGAATGCATTATATTATACAATAATACAATAAAATATTCAGTCACAAAAATGAGGGGGATCCTTGTCTCTCACTGTCTTTCTGTGTTTGTGTGTGTGTGTGTGTGTGTGTATGTGTGTCCACACCCACATAAAAATGTGTAGTTCAGAGGAACACTCCAAGGTAAGGAGGGACCCTAGGACCATGAAGTAACATATACTCTTGGGCCCTGCTCCCTGGTGAGCTGAGGTCAGTCACAGAGTATGATGCCTAAGCGTGGGAGGTAGAAAGCAGTGGCTCTGTCCTGCTTCTTTGAAAACTGGGCCAAAGCAACAGGCAAAAATTTTACAATTGTGGTAGTTCTTGTGTTAGGAACCTCCTTGGATATTGTATGTTCTTTATAATGCTGTGTCTATTTGACTTTTTGTGGGTATTGAGGTCCCCAAAAGATAAATTGTGAGGCCATCCCCAGAGGCAGTTTGTGTGGGTTTCACTGGGTTTTCCTTCTCTCCTGTAATACCAACCAAGTGCTCTTCTTGGCTCTGTTGAATAAGGGACTGAGCTCCTGAGATTCAGAGTTCTTTGTGTTCTGCTTGGGAGTTCTGCCCTGGCTACTTCTCCAAACCCTTGACATTTATTGAGCACCAGTTACATGCTAGGTAATATGCTTTATCTGAGAGTTTAAAATGCCAAAATAGAGAGTATTAACCATATCTTTTATTTCCTGTACTCTGATCCTTTGACATCTGGGGACTTGCTGACTCTAAAGGGTCTGCTCCTCCAAGAATTTGCCAGTTCCTAGAGATAGTAAACAACTAGTCCAGGGAGTATACCTTTTAAATGCAAACCAACCAATCCAAAGCTCATACCCCAGATACCTCCTTTAGTAAGCTCTCAAACTGAAGTGTAAGTCTTTTTAGAAATAAAATTCTTGGTTGATAGTCTTTTCCTTTTATTTCTTTGAATATGTCAACTCACTACCTTCTTTCCCTAGTGGTTTATTGTAAGAGATCAGCTGTTAATTTTATTGAGGAGCACTTGTATGTGAATGTGCCACTTCTTTTCTTGTTGAAAAGACAGAATTGAAAATATTCTGTGTTTTCTTTGTTTTTTGACAGTTTGACTGTGATGTGCCTAATCTTTTTTAAGTTTATCCTACCTGGATTTCTTTTAGCTTTCTGGATGTGTGGTTTAATACTTTTCATCAAATTTGAGAAACTCTCCACATTATTTATTCAGATCATCTTACATCCCTTTCTAAGATCACTTCTGTTTTCTGAGTCTTCCATTAGAAATATTTTGGTATGCTTGATGAACTTCCTCAAATTTCTGAGTCTCTCTTCATTCTTTTTTTTTTTTTTTTTTTTTACGGTACCTCAGAATAATCTGAATTGATTTATCTTCAAGTTACCCGATTCTTTCTGCCCGTGCAGATATACTGTTGAGCCCTGCTAGTGATTTTTTAAAAAATCAGTTTATTGTACTTTTCAACTCCAGAATTTTAATTCTGTCCTTTTTCATAATTTCTGTCCCTCTATTGATATTGTGTGGTGAGGCATCATTCTCATACTTTCCTTTAAGTCTTTAGACATGATTTCTTTTATTTCTTTGATCATATCTATAACAACTGATTTAAAGCCTTTGCTTAGTAAGTCCAATTTATGGTCTTCCTCAGAGTCAGTCTATTATTGACTGCTTTTCCTCCCTATGTATGAATCATACTTTTCTATTTTTTTACATGTCTCATAATTTTTTATTGAAAACTGGATATTAAATAATATAATGCAGCAACTCTGAAAATCAGATTTTCTCTTTTGGGTTTGTTATTTCTCTGTGTGTTTGGGAATTTTTCTGAACTAATTCTATAAAGTCTATGTTCTTTGTCATGTGCAGACTCTGAAGTTCAGCTTGGTTGACTTACTGGTCAGCTGATTGCACAGAGATTTTCTTAGCATATTGAATCAGTAAGTCTTCCAGACTTTACCAAAGAGCTCTATGTTTGTGTTGGAATATGCTTTTAATGCTGTGGTAGGCAGTTTACACCTCTGTTTTAACTTTCACAATTCCTGCTTGCTTTGTGTCTGAAGGTTCATGGTGAGGTGAGAAATTAAGACACTTTCAACTCTTTTCTAAGCATATACACAGCCTTGCATATGTACACAGCCTGGTGCATGCATGTTACCTTGTGGGTTTCCAGAAATTTTGTTAGAGCTTTCAAAGCCTCACATGGATATCTCTTTCCCCAGTTTTTCCTTTTAAGGTTGCCAGGACTGGAATGCAGTCACACCTAGGGCAAGGGCAGGGGCATAGCAGAGGTCATTCAGATAGGAATGGCTTAATATTACAAGACAGGAAGTTTTGTCTTTTCTTATTCCTGGGAAACCTCTTTAGCTAATGACGGTACTTCTAGACATACTCACCCTGCCCAGAAAGAGGAAAGAAGGAGAGATCCGACACACACTGAATAATGTGCGGGGATGTGAGTACCAGGAAGGACTGTTGTAGGTTGCAGCAGGCACCATTGTTCCAATTTGTTCTATTCTTCCAAATTGACAGGTATCATGGCAGAGATTTCTCAAATGATACAAATAGATTAATATTTTCATTTAGCTAGAGCTAAGCCTGAGTTTAATAAATGATATTTTCTTCTGGCCACGGAACTGGCTTAAGGTTAATAAAGATTTTTCTTTTATTTTGGAAATACTTCCCTAAAAGGGCATTTTTACTTGGCGTTCATGTGTTTTTCCCATCTCATGTAAGTGAAGGAAGCCAAAGGAAGTCAAAATATAAACTTGGGTGCAAAATCAGATTTAAATTTCTGGATTTAAAAAATCACTCTTTTTGCCCCCTCCAAATACAACCAGGCATTATTTATGAACTTAATTTGAGCAGATGTTTTATTCCTTGTGCAAAGGGAAATATGATCACAGGGCTTTATTTGGATCTCAGCAGTAACTTAAACTAACTTATACTATAGTTCATGACATACTGACTGATAGGTCGTTCAGTATGGTATGAATGATGTCATGTCTTCAGGTTTTCTGATCTTAATTCCTGCCAGAGAAAAGATGAAGTGTATATACTAGCTGAGGATATTATTCTTTCCAGTAAATTTTCCCTTGGTGGGCTGTCAGACCAGCTGGAGATTTACTGTGATTTAATGACACACGCCTCTGGGACCTTTCATTTATCTGTAGCTGCATCCTATGCTAGAAGGCAGTGAGGGCTAGATCTTTTGGTTTAGCCGAGGACTTCAAGTATATAGAACTGTTTGCAATTTGGTATGTCACTTAAAATTTAAATAAATGTGGGCTTGTGAATTGAGTTCAAGTTTGAAAACAGCAGGGACTTTAGGACTATCCTTTAAAAATAATTTGTGAATGCATGGAGGAAAATCTTTGGTCAGCATGAGTTCTTATAATCAAGCTTTGAACGGCAGAGTGGGATGGCAAACAGGTTAGGGGCATAAATTCAGGAGCCAAACATCCTCAACCCATAGCCATTTACTTGCCCAGAGTCAGTGGTCAACTTTTGTAACTGTCTTTTGCCTCAATTTTTCTCAATGAAAGAAGAGGAAATATAATAACTATTAAAAGCGTTCTTGAGAGACTTTAGAGCAGAGCCTTCCAAAATAATACATTCCACAAAAAAATGATAGCTACTAACATTATTATTGATTATCATCAGCAATATCACTGAGACCTGCATGGTTGGCTAATGGAGATAGTCTTTTCAGAGGTTGTAATGATGTGTAGAAATTATGTCTGAGTTATCTAGAATTATTTTTTAAGTTTTAAAAACAATTTCAAGTGTTATTAGCATGAAGAGAATAATAATAAACGGTGCTTCTAAGTGCCAAGCATTATTTATGTGTGCTATAATATATACAAAATATATAGCAAAAACTTAACCCAGTACAGTTTGTTGTATATCTTGAAAAGGTGACTGCAGCTGTCATACGCCATGGACACTTGAAGCTATTATGTAAGATATTTTTGTATTTCTGTATAGTTAGGCCTGGAGGTTCATTTATGAAATATAGACAACTGATGAATTTTTTCTCATGTTCCAGCTTTATTTTTCAGAAATCATATTTTCATTTGCTTTTTTCTCCCAATATGAATAGTATAAATAGTGCTACTGGTTATAAAATTAATGAATACTTACATAGAGAAATGTAAAAAATATTACTGTCTTAATAATTCCAATGGTCTCTATGTACTTCAGGTCTGATTTTTCAACAGTATGTACCTGGTACTTTCAGAAGGTGCTGAATGAACATTTTTGAAAATACAAATGTATATATATCTATATCTATACATATATATGTATAGACATATGCATATGTATATATTTTGCTTCTGTTTACTCAAATGCAAATAATAGTTTCAGTTCCTTAGGTCTATGACAATGAAACAGATCGATATAAATAAATTTGTATTTTTTGTAGCAAATTGACATTGATACAAATACTGCAATTTCTTTTAAAATATTGTTTGATATGTTTTTGTGTATTTTATTCTTTGAGTTCTTTTGTTTTAAATATGAACAACATAAAGTCAGTTGTTATCCTTTCTTAATCCAGCTTGAGAGTCATTTTTGGGGAAGTGTTTTTATTTCATTAATATTATATCTCTTATAAATTACCTGCTGGTCTGATTTTTTTGTCTTTTTTCCTGCAAATCCCAACATCTGGGTATTTTTCTTGACCTTAGGTGACTTTATTTTTTCTCTTTTTTTACATGTCTAGCAATTGTTGATTGTATATTGGACATTGTGGAGGATATAGCACAGAGACTCTGGTTTCTGTAGTTTTCTTTCTTCTAAAGAGTATTGAGTTTTCTTTTTTTTTCCCCATTTATTTATTTTATTGCATTTTAGGTTTTGGGGTACATGTGAAGAACATGCAAAATTGTTGCATCGGTACACACGTGGCAGTGTGATTTGCTGCCTTCCTCCCCATCACCTATATCTGGCATTTCTCCTCCTGATATCTCTCCCCAGCTCCCCACCCCCACCGTCCCTCCCCTATTTCCCCCCAACTGACCCCAGTGTGTAGTGCTCCCCTCCGTGTGTCGTGCTCCCCTCCGTGTGTCCATGTGTTCTCATTGTTCAACACCCACCTATGAGTGAGAACATGTGGTGTTTGATCTTCTGCTCTTCTGTCAGTTTGCTGAGAATGATGGTTTCCAGGTTCATCCATGTCCCTACAAAGGACCCAAACTCATCGTTTTTGATGGCTGCATAATATTCC
>NW_016107706.1:382180-417941 GCF_001604975.1 Cebus imitator | reverse complement strand
TTTTTCAGCTCCATCAATTCACTTATATTCCTTTCTATTTTGTCCATTTCGTTAGCATTTCATCAAATCTTTTTTCAAGGTTCTTAGTTTCTTTGAATTTGGTTAGAACATGTTCTTTAAGTTCACAGAAGTTTCTTACTACCCACCTTCTGAAGTCTGATTCTATCATTTCATCACACTGGTTCTCCCTGCAACCATGTTCCCTTGCTGGTGAGGAGTTGTGATCCCTTTTAGGAGGAGAGGTGTTCTGGTTTCGGGTGTTTTCATCCTTTTTGTGCTGTTTTTTTCCCATCTTTAAGGATTTACCCACTTGTCGACTTTATAGTTGCTGGCTTTCAAATTGGGTCTCAAATCTTTCTGTTTGTTGATGATGAGGTTATTTCTGTTTCTTGGTTTTCCTTCTGACAGTCTGGCCCCTCTGCTGTAGGTCTGCTGAGGTTCACTCCAGGCCCTGCTTGCCTGGGGTTCACCTGTAGCAGCTGCTGAACAGTAAGGGTTGTTACCAGTTTTATTCTTCTGCTCTCTTTGTCCCAGAAGGGTACCCGCCTAGTGTCAATCTGATCTCTCCTTTATGAGGTGGCTCTTTGGATATAGGGGTCAGGGAGCTGCTTGAGGAAACGGTCTCTTCTTTATAGGAGCTCAAATGCTGAGCCGTGAGCTCCGTTGTTCATTTAGAGCTGCTGGGCAGTTACGTTTAGGTCTGCTGCGGCAGAACTCATAAACTGCTTTTTGTTCCCAGGTGCTCTGTCCCAGGGATTTAGGGCTTTATTTATGAGTTTCCGTGATGCTGCTGCCTTCTTTTTTTATCCCTCAGAGCTGCTCTGCCCAGCAAGGAGGCAGCCTAGTCACTGTCTGCCTGTAGAGGCTTTGCTGAGCTGCTGTGGGCTCCGCCCAGCTGCCAAGTGAACTTCCCTGCAGTCCTGTTTATATGGGTATAGTTAGAACTGCTTTGGCGATGGTGGTCCGCCTCTGTTGAGGCAGAGTCTCTCTGCTGTGGTGGGTTGCCTTGGCAACGGCGTGCTGCCTCAGCAATGGCTGACTACCTCCATAGCTGTGGGCTGCCTCGGTAATGGCGGATGCCCCTTCCCCACAGAGCTGAACCGTCCTGGGTTGAGCTGCACTTGCTGTGAAACTCTCAATCCAGAGTTTCTGATTGCTGTTCTTTTGCGGGGGTGGGACCAGCTGAGCCTGATCGCCTGGTTCCCTGCCTCAGAGCCTTTTTTAAGTTGGTGTTCTAGTCGCCTCTTGAAGAGGCACCAGGGTCTGTTTGTTTTCCCCTGCGGCCACTCACAGCGCTGGCTTAAACAGCAGCACTGAGGTTTGTGGCGCTTTTTTTTTCCCCTGGAATCTACTGTCCTGGTTCCCTGCTCAGTCCTCTTTTTAAACAGACGAATGGGCGACTTCCTGTGGCTCCAATCGCCAGCCAAAAGGGCACCCGGACCGGTGTATTTTGTACAGAGAACCGCTGCTCCAGGGCGCCGGCAAAGCAGCCGTGGCGGCCGGCCGTCACAGCCGCGCTGGTGACCTGTGGAGCTCCTCCGCCTGGGAATTGCCTAGTCTGTGGGCAATAAAAATGCGGCATCCACTCACCCTCTGCGCTTTCACTGGGAGCTGCAATCCTGGGCTGTTCCTAAACGGCCATCTTGGATCCTCGTCCCGAGTTTTCTTTTTTAAGGCATTTAAATCATCTTCATTTTATAGACCCTCATTTTACATTTTGTTAGAAAGGAGCTCCTTCAGGTTTTGTCCTTAGACTTATGGTGCATATGTTATACCTGGGACATAGTCTGTAGTCATAAACTCCTGTTTCATAGGAAAGCTTGAGATATTTATTAAGACCTTCTAACTTGTCAGGCCTCAACACCACACTCTTCTTTCCTGTGAAGGGCAGCAGCTGAAATCTCTGCTCAGATTTTTCACTGTTCACTGGCCTCCTTGACATTTCTGTCACACATACACAGGTCTGGGGTCAGACAAGGTTTTGAAGGAAATTTACAGGTAGATTTTTGAGCTCTCCTCTGACTCCTTTCTTTCTGGGTCCTTACCACCACCTCAATTTCCAGCTACCCTGCAACCCTGAACTCCATTCTCTGATACTTCATGAGTTCTAGTTACATAGACTGGTGACTGTTTTCATGGAGAAGCATTATAAATATGGATCTTACCCAGTGCATGTGTTTCCCCTTTTTTAAGGGTCAAATTCCTCAAACATCTGTCTTGTTTTGGCTTCTCTCTAGTGCCTTCAAGTACTTATTTTATATTTTTTCATAGTTTATAATTGTTATCTCTAGAAGGGCTAATATAATGCAATCTAGTTTTCTATTACTGGAACTCACTTGGAATAACTCAGTTTTAAAGCTCCATTTGAAACTTTGTTGATGTTTTATTTAAAAATGATAAAAGCTGCATAATTTTCTAAGGAGTAGGCATTCTCAAATTTATTCAGCCATTCTTCATTGAGGAAAAATTTGACTTTGTTTTTATATTTGTTTCCAGTGAAAACAATGCTGATGCTAAGAGGCCTCCCCTGGAACCAAACAGCTCAGCTTATTTCATATTATTATCTCCTATTTCATAAATATGTTTGCTTTAACGAGTTACTTGGTTTTTTTTGTGTGTGTCCCTTTACTCATCTGCAAATAATAGTTGTTTCTAGCTCCTTAGGTCTGTGACAGTTAAATGGATCAATACACATAAATATTTAAGCAGCTCTTTACCCATAGAATGCAATAAATGGTAGCATATTTTGTTGTTATTATTTATCCCAGGTGTTCTGAAATTTTCTTTGATATATCTTGATGTCATATTTAATTCATTGTGTTGGAGATTCAGTGGATCCTTTTAATCTGGAAATTAGTATTTCTCAGTTTGAGGAATTTTTGCATAATTAAAAAAATTTATTCTCAATCCTCTCTGTTATCTCTTTCTGTATTTTTTAACTTCCTTCTTTTATCCACCTATTTTCTCTTTGTTTGTTTTTGGGATTGTTGCCTCAATTTTATCTTTCAAGCTTTTTATTGAATTATTTATTGTCATTATGTCTTCAACTTCCATAAGTATATTCTTGTTCAATACCTAAATATTTGTTTTTCAGTTTAGTATCCTGTTTCTTTTTCCTGGATAAAATCAGTATCTTCTGATATATCTGGTTATCAGGGTTTTTTTTTTAAGGTTTTCTCCAACTCTGAGAGTTATACCCATTTCTTCTGTTACCCTGTTTTGTCAGTTTTGTTCTTTGTCTTTCAAGTTGGAGGTTTCCTCAAATATCTAATAATCTTGGGCTGTTTACTCATATTTAGGAATAAGCAATAAAATGCTAATTGGAGGCATGTTAATGAGTGGGGAGGTTGGGATTCATCATGAAATAAAGCAAGCTGTTTTCCTGGCTACTCCATAGTTGGGAAAATTTCCAAAGTTAGTATCTCCAGGGCTTTCATTTAAACGTATCAGGGTTTTTTTGGTTAAAGAAATGTTTCAGTCTGCTGCTGAGGTGTAACCTAACTAAATGCCACTATCTTGGGAAACAAGTATGGACAGTGAGTCAGAGGCCTCAATGTTGTTGATGTCGATTTTTAATGAATCTTCCTATTTTAGTGTGACACTACACTGCTCGGCTATGCTGGTGTCTTTGAATCCAGAGCTTCTCTAGACCAGTCTCTCCTGAGAAGAAGTTATCTTTCTACTTCACCCTTTGTCTTCATTTTTGGAGGACCCCGGTGACTCCTGATTTTTTTTTTTTTTAACCCTGTTGGCTCTTGTGAAACAAATAGCCACTATTTTGTTGACTTTCCACTCTGCAAACTTAGATTTTAGTTTTTTCATTCTACCAAGTCAGTTATACTTAATCTGTGTTCTTCCAGCTTTTAAAATTTTGTTGACATTATTCTTCTGCTTGTCTTTTTCCCTCTGTTTCTTTTTCTCTGAGGGTTTGTTTTTTTTTTTAAATAACTTTTGAGAGTTTTTTCCATATTTTTTCGTAGAGTTTTGAGAGATAGCATAGGAAATGAATGTTTTAATCCAACACATTTTACTATAAGTATTTTTGTTAAAATTCATCCTTAGAATTTTATAATATTTAATGATTTATGAGTATTAAACCTGCCATCCAAACATGCTCCTTTTCTTGTTAGCTTTTTTTCAGTGAGCTGTAGTATCATGAGTGACACAATGAAGTCATCCTTTGCAATTTGAAGACCCATGGGTTCATGCTCATGAAAGGTGGAAGTGGTTGGTGCATTGCATGTTAATTCTTTTCCCTGTAGCCTAGTTTCAGTTTAGATGTTCAGAGCAGATTTGATCCTCTCCAAAATATCCTTCCCTTTTGCATCTCATAAAAGGATATATTAGGCTTGTGCATTGGGAAACTTTGCATGTCCAGCTGGATACAAATCTTTTCTCCAGGCCTAAGATAGTTTGCAAAGGTGGGTATCAAAATAGAGATTAAGAACCCATAAATGACATTTAAATTATTTTAAATATTATTTTAATTTTTCTTTTTTTGTTAGAAGACAATTATGTATCATTTCTGGCTGGCTGATTAATATGATTTTGAGTAATTTTAACTAGGTCTAGTTTTTCTTGATGGTTAAGAGCATGGTCTTTGGAGGCAGTTAAGTTGGATGATCTTGGGCATGTTATTTACTTTCTCATGGCTTCAGTTTTCTTCTTTGTAAAAGAAGATTAATAATAGTACCTGCTTCCTAATGTTACGAGGACTATGTTAGGTTAAATATGCAAAGTTCTTAAAATAGTGTGTGGCTTCTAGTAAATATGGTATGTTTGCTATTATATACATTGAATTAGGAATATAGGGTTGGACAATCTAAGGACCATAATCATATAACCCTCCCCACTCTACCTGCCACCCCACTCCATTAATATAGCAGAAGAGTATGTCTATTAATGGCAGATCAGACAATTGGGATATCCTTCCACTGAGGACATCTATAAAAGGTGAATAAAATATGAGAGAAAAATAATAAGATATGTCTCTTTAAAGCCATTATAGAGATAAAAAGATACTGAAGATTCATTGGGCCAGAGCCCATTATGGGGCACAGTGGTCCAAGAAGGTGAGAACAGCATTTGAGGCCAGTTTTTTTCTGGGGCACTTGCCAATTCGTGAAGCAGAACAGCACTTTTGATAGTTCATTGGAGATAGTGAGATAGGAATTAGAGGCATGACAAGGGGAGGAATCCTATTGAAAAACACTTTGAGTTGGAATCTCAAAAAGTCTTATCTATTAAGTAAGAGTGAACTGGATATAGAAAGCCTGTGTAGGAACTGCAGCTTAGCTTCAAATTGTCCCAGTCCTGAAATTGCTAATGCATGCAAGCTTGCTGATACTGTAGGCACCTGACAGAAACAAACATACATCCTCGCTAGAAGAAAATAACTGTGTACAAGTGTAGATGAGAAGAAATAAACATAAAGGAACAGAAGAAATGGAAAACATAAACAGACTTACAGAGTCCTGATACTGAGTTATCAGATACAGATTTAAAAATAACTACATGTTACTACATTTAGGAGATAAAGGAAAAGATTAGGAATTTAGGCAGAAAAACCAGGACCACTAAAAAATAGTAAAACAGAAAATGTATCATATGACAAACCTGCACATCTATCCCCCTGGATCTAAAATAAAAGTTGAAATTATATAAAAGAAAATTTACAATTGAAAAATGCAGTTATAAAATTTAAAAAACTTAAATATGTGTTTAATGACAGATTTAATATACACAATGAGAAAATAAATTGAAAAAGGCATTTCTGATCTAGGTCAGAAAAATATCCAGAATGAAGTATGAGAAAACAAAAGGATGTAAAGCCAGAAGAGAGAATATCTGACTTGAACAATACAGTAAGAAAGTCTAACTAATGTGTGTGATTATAGTCACAGGAAGAAACAGAGGTTCAAAAAGATGTGTTATTTGAAGAGAAGGTACCTGAGAATTTCCCAAAGCTAATGAAAGTTTATGAAGTCTACAGATTCAAGATGCTTTCTCTATAAACTCACTACAAAGCAGGACAAAAATATGACAAAACAAATTCCAGTCACATTATATTAAAACCAAAAATCAAGCCAGAATCCTTAAAAGCAACCAGAGAACAAAAGACAGACAATGGATTGTAGCTGAAATCTGACTAGAAACCAGAAGAATATCTGGAAGACCATGGAATACTATCCTAAAGTGCTAAAAGGAAACAGCATCTACTTAGAATTTCAGAACCAGCGAAACCACCCTTAAGAAATGTGAGGGAGAGACCACAATTCAGACAAGATGGCATGGACTTGTCCCTCCTCGCTCCTCCCTGCTTCATAAAGTTACAAACCCAAGAAAGAAAACACAACTGTGCTGGTTAGTGTTTTCTGTTAAGGTGGTTGGGCCACAGTGCTCAGGTATGTGGCTGAACGTGATTTTGGATATTCTATGAGGGTGCTTTTTGGATAAGATTAACACTTAATGGTTGGACTTTGAGTAAAGCAGATTACTCTCCACAATGTGGATGGGCCCCATCCAGTTAGTTGAGGGCTTTAATATAAAACATTGACCTCACACAAGCAAGAAGTTCTGCCAACTGACTGCCTCTGAACTCAAACTGCAAGTGTGTGTATAGAAAGATGTATTTTGTTTCTCCTGTTTTATCCAAATGATAACTTACTAAACCTATTTTTCTGCATCTTGCTTTTTGTACTTAACCCTTTAAATGCAAAAGTTGTTGAAGAACTTTCCATATTAGCTCATAAAGAATTTTTCTTCCTTTTTTCCCTTAACAGCTACATATTTTTCTATTGTATGGTTATACAATCATTTTTTTTTTTGCATGAATGTAAGTGTACTGTCTTTGTATGATAAGTTCCTAGACGTGGAACTGCTAAAATTAAAAAATAAAAAATCCCCCCCACTTTCTCTCTCTCTCTCTCTCCCTATCATATTGATAGATATTGACAAATTGCTCTCCATAGAGGTTGTATAAATTTACGTTCCTAACAGCAATGTATGAAAGTACCTATTTCCTCGCAGACTTACCAGCACAATGTGATACAAGCTTTTCAATCTTTTCAAAGCCAGTAGGTTAAATAACAAAAAGTCTTTATGTGTATGATCCCTTGTATAATTGTCACTGTGTCTTTTTGGGAAACAAACAAACTGGGTTTTTCTTTGAGCCAGCTGATCAACCCCTCCTGTGTCAAACGAGTGCTGGCATCTCAGGTGCTGTCCCTTGCCTTGGAGAAGGGTAGATTTGCTGGTGTTTGCTGATGTCTGCAGGTGCAGGAAGCTTTCTCTGTAGCTTTTTATCTCCTCTTCCTCCCACTCCACTTCCACTATTTTAGATGACTTTCCACGTATATTTGGTCTTTGTTGTTTTTCTATTGTCTCCTGGTTTAGCTGAAATGAAATTTACATTTTTGTTTCTTATTTTCCTGGTTGCTTTTTAAACAATTTTCAATGTAAGGGAGAAATATTGACTTTTACCCTGCCAGGTTCAAGCAAGAAATCAGCCTAGGACTTTTTTAAGCTACCTGAAGGTAATGCATATTTAATTTTAAGTGTTAGGTAGTATGAAGAAAATTTTCATAATCTTCTCTTGCCTTGTTCTAAACTGCCTTCTTGAAATATCCAATATTAACATTTGACATGTTTCCATTAACAACTTTCTCTGTTTTATGCAAGGTATACAAAGGCATGCATATCCACAAATATAGGCTTCATTGTATATAAAGTTTGTGGCATTCATATTGCTCAGATTTTTTCTTTTAACTATGTATAGTGAGCGTCCCCTCTGTATTGGCAAAAATCTATCTAATTGTTTATAGTATCTGCATAATATTCTAGGGAATAGATGTACCACATTTAATTTAATCATTCTCTATTAAAGACTTTCAGATTATTTCCAGGTATTTGCAACTATAAAAAGTGGGGTAGCAAACACTGATTACACATGCCTTAACACTCAGGTGCTTTGTTTTTCTAAGATCACCTTCCAAAATTAGTATTGCTGGATCAATGGTATTTAACTTAAATACATTACAGTCTACTTTTTGAAAAGTTGTATCAGTTGATCTCTCTACTAAATGAAGAGCTAATTTCCTCATATCTTTTCTCCTTTTGAAATTACCAATCTTATTGCATCTTACTAATTCAGGGTGGAAATATGTTATCTCATCAATAGACTAACACAAGTAAGAATACCTCTTTTTATTATCCTTTGTCAATTTTTAAATTGTCATTTTCTTGTTATTTTGTACAGATTCTTTTAAATTTTAGGACCACTAACCATTTTTCTGTGTTACACATACCTTTTCTGTTTTTTTTTCTTTGGACTTTATTTATGATGACTTTGACTTTGTTGACTTTATGATGTCTTTGGTTATATTACTTCAAATTTTTATATAGACAAATACATCTCTCTTTGCATTTATGGATTTTCCGTCTTCCTCTAGAAAGCTTCTTATATCTTAAAGTTGTAAACATATTAATAAAATAATTTCACTGTTTTTATTTTTAAAAATTTAGATATTCAATCTGCTTTATATGTGGAGGGAGATCATTACTCTGGCTCTAGGAGTAATGACAATAGGGTGAGGATTTTGAATATAAGGTAATTGGGTACATTCTTGCCTAGCCCAAGTGAAAACTGGTGAGAACCTGAAATCAGGTAGAGGTTGTGGGATGGAGATGAGTAGCGATGGCATATTGAAACATAGAGGTGGAATCTTTTAGGAATTAAAGACTGACTTCCAGTGTGTGGTTGAGTGAGAGGAAGGAAGGTAAGATCATCTTGGAAATTGGATGGCCAAAGTTGCTAGTCTCTAAGGCAGGGGCCCTAGGGGTTAAGCACGTATGGGTTCAGTTGTGGACTAGGTTGGGACTGAAAAGATAATCGTACTTGGGCACATTGCTAGAAATTTAGATTTTTATATTTATATAACTTAAAAATTATGTAAATTAATTTTAGCCCTAACTCTTGCCTGGTGAATGAACAGACTGCTTCAGAGTATAATTTTTTTTCTATTAAGTTAAAGAAGTACATTGTATCATGATCTGAAAGTTGAATAATCAAATTTGAAGAATTATCATTTGACTAACCTTAAAAGTAAGTTTTAAATTATAAAAACAATATAGTGATGTCATAGAGAACTGGGAAAATGTAAGAAAAGCTACTCATGAATGACTGCTCTTAGGCATCTACCACTTCATAATAACCTACTTTCTGCTTTGGTTTTTGGAATGGGAGGTATAGATAACTTTCTGTAGCCCTTGCAATAAAATGCCTCTCACACAGTGTCTCATGTAAATAATTGTGGTCAGCACACTGCTTTTCTTTTTGTCACGTGGCAAAACTTTAAAGGGACTCACCCCCTTTGTGTTTTAAAAGGTTCTTGCAAGCCAAGTGTGGTAAGAGTTTGTTTTGGTTCCTGTCTCAGCTAATGTTATCAAACCTGACCAAGTGGGTTGTATGGCCTTATAAATGAAACCCAAAAACTCTTTTGTAGATGGTTTTCTGTCTTCCAGAATTTTGTGAATTGTGCAGTTTACATAAGGCCTGAGGCTGAACTTTGCCCATTACAATATTTGTGAGATTCACCTATACCGTTACATGTTGTTGGAGTTTGTCTTTGTTTATTGCTGTGTAGTGTTCCAGTGGGTGAATATACCACAGTTTGTTTTTCTGTTGATGTACGCTTGAATAGACAGGTTCATTTGAGTCTATTTTAATAGTGTTGCTGTATACTTTCTTGTATTAACATATTATTTTGGTAAACTGCATGCTCTATTTTTCATCTGACTTTTTATCTTAATATGTCATAAGTTCCTTTTCTTTAAATACATTTATATTGACATAAAATATTCCATTGTATGATTGTACCACAACTTAACCTATCCTACTTTGGGACTTTTAGTTTATTTACAATATTTTTCTGTAATAAACAACACTGAAGTGAACATCCTGGTATAAACATCTTTGCACATTTTTTCAATTTCTTGAAGAAAATTCTTACACAGATTGAAATGGCTGGGTCAGTATTTAAGGATGTTTGATAATTACTGCCAGATTGCCGTCTAAACATTTATACTTACTTATAGTCCCTCTATAAGTAAGGGATGTATATGAGTGCCTGTGTTCCCAGAATCTTATTAAATGAAAAATTGCAACTTACTGTAATTAGCAGCATTTGGTTATTAGTGATATGTGATATTTTATTAAACTGTGTTAGACATACATGGTTGGCAAATTGCTTTTTCTCGTGAGCTTTGTCATTTTATCTTTTAGAGAGTTGTCTATTTTTCTTATATTTTATGAGGGTGCTTTAATATATTAGGATAATTATCTTTCTTGGTTTTCCCTAGATTGTTGCTTGACTTTTAATTTTATCCATATTAGTTTGTTTTTGTTTTTGTTTTTCTTCTTCTTGCTATGCGATCCTTTTATGCAGTAAAAATTTGGTTGTTATTTTTAGTTTATTTCTGAAGTTTTCATAAACTTCTACCAAATCTCAATTCCTTTATGAGAAGAACTAATATTGTAAAGACGGCAGTTCTTTCCCAAATCAACTGACACCTTTCTCAATCTATAAAAAATTCATTTGGA
This sequence comes from Cebus imitator, assembly GCF_001604975.1. Taxonomy (NCBI): domain Eukaryota; kingdom Metazoa; phylum Chordata; class Mammalia; order Primates; family Cebidae; genus Cebus; species Cebus imitator. The sequence goes on along the minus strand of NW_016107706.1, from coordinate 407,341 downwards.
TTTTTATTGCTACCTTAGTAAAATGATTTTAAAGTTCATCTGGGTACATAAATGGGCAATGTCAAAAAGTCAGACAGTTTTGAAAAATAAAAATGATGAGAGCTGATTTGCAATAGGCCTTAGATCAACTACTAAGTTACCAGCTTAGAACAGGTGAGGCCAGAAAGTCCTGAGAAAAACGTGTGTGTGTGTCTGTGTGTGCGTGCACGCCTATCTGTCCCATGCATGGGTCAGATAGATTGATCAATAAATGGTGTGAGACTAACATATCCTCACTGAATGTCAAATATCAAATTACCAGGACAGAGGCTCTGACATTTAGCATAAGTCAAGTGGCACCCCTGGTCCAATCAGCTGTGCCCCAGTGGCATGACCCTGTCTGCTCTGGGCCCACTCCTGTGCATAGGTTACGGGTGAATTTCAGAGAAGGGCCAATTCATGGTAGGGTAACACCCTTGAAGGTGAAAGAATGAAGATCAGTGAGCCATACAGCTCAAGCTCCACTTGCTGCAAAGAACAGTCACAGTGAAAGCACATCTCTATTAGTGTTGTTTTTGTTCTTTGCAGGCCAAGTTCATTTTATCCCCTGTGCCTTAAGTGTGAGAGTCTTCATATTTAGGTTTCTCTATAGTTGTAAGAAATTTTTGTTCAGTTCTAACCCAAACCCACTCTGGTCGAAGAGCAAAAGCCCCAGCAACATTTACCCTTTATCACTCTTAGAACTTTATAGTTTTACTTTTGTCTTTATAGTAGGTGCATTATCACACATGCAAAAATGTACTGTGGGTTTGTGAAAATCTCATTCAAGCATTTGTCCTTGACCCTTCTATTTAGGTACTTTTATAGGCTGTCACTTATGTAGACATTGACCTTTTGTGATAAACCTTCCATTATGTATTAAGTATTCCTATAATTTCTCTCTCTTTTCTTTTTTCATTGTTGTGTTAGCCAGTGCCTGTAGACACATCTGTGCCCTTTCTCATGTTAGTTATTTTGGACAGGAATAATGTGGACAATTCTGCCTTTGTTTTAGTCTCCTAGCTTTAAAATTGCATCCATCATCAGCTTCTTCTAAAGCTCATCTAACTCTGTGCACTTCTTATGATAATTAAATTTGAAAAATAGCTAAATCAATTCAGTAATTATGTTGGAATAACTACTGGAGTTTGTCATCATTGCTTTGACTTAGTGTAGAGTTTACCAGATAGTCATTTCTTTGAATGTGAAAAGGTAGATGTTATCAAAGAAAGAGGTATCTGCAGACATGAGAAACACAGAGAATGTTTCTCATGTCTGAGAAACATGTTTGAGAAACACAGAGTTAAGCAAAAGCAAACTGATTCTATACTGACAAACTTCTTAGAAGCTCTAATAAGCTAATTTGTCTTGTGTAGCCCCGCAAAGGCAATATAATTTGAAACATTTCTCATATTTATTTCACCTCAGAGCCTCTTTTTCGGACTGCTTGTGGGAACAATAACCTGAGAAACACACTTTAGGGACGTGGTGATATAATTAAATGTTGACATATTAATTTTCTCATTAGCAAATTTTAAAACATATCCTCTCTTTTGCTATCTTGGTTGGCTATAAACCAGAGAAATCAATGGGTGGGGGCACAGGTCTGGAAGGGAGGAACATCTGAACTGGCTATGTGTCTTTGGGAAACTGCTTCTCTCTCCTGGGACTGATTGTACTTTCTCATCCTTAAATGACATTGTTATACATACATGACCTCTTATTCATGGACATGAGACTTGCTCCAGCTCTAAGATGATATTTTATTTGTTGCACAGGGACTCTGATAGTGTTTGTTGTAGGAAAAGGAAGAAGCTTTTACCAATTTACAGAAAGTTTTCTCAGTCTCTGACTTGTCCATTTAAAGCTATTTTATTTATTTCTTTACAAAACAAGTCCTGATGATTTTTGTTTTTTTAGACTTGATATGATCAAAGCTGCCACTTCAGTCTTTCACTAACTGGGCATCTTAGAATCTGATTTGGAATTCTCAGAAACCAAAAGCCAGTGAAATAAAGTGAAAGGAACAGAAATGTCACCTTCCAGGAAACTCAAAAATGCCATTAACACCTTTAATGAGGCTTTTTAAAGGAAGAATCAGTCTGCATTTTCAGTGGGCCCTCTAGTCTATTTCTTTCTGCTCAACAGGAAGCTAGAAGATGGCAGCTCATGAGCTTCTTCCCTTGCCTTTGCAGCCTGTGGGTGGGATGTTACTTCTAATTGACTTCTTACTTCTAATTGGCTTAACTGAAACCCACTGGAAGTACATTAGGTTTCTTCCTGCCCTCAACCCTAACACCACTTGGGCAAAGTGGACTATGATTTATTTTTGACAAATAGCATTGCTGGAGTAAAAAATACTTAAAAAAAAAAAAAAAAAAGATTGTTGGAATTCCTGTTGTGATTTGTTGGTTAAATCTTGAGATTAGTTTGTATTATGCAGTCATAAGGTTTTAAATCATTTAGCAAAATATTTCTGGGGATTGAGCTGTTCCTTTCTCTATGATTACTACGATTATTTGGAAATGAAAAGGGCAGATAACCTTTTTTAAAATAGTAACCAACTTTGGGGTCTCCTATTCTTAATCATTACATGCAAGACAAAGGGGGCAGGGAACTCTGGACCTCGGGTTTTAAAATCTGAGGTCCAGAGTTCCCTCTGCCTCTTTCAGAAGACATTTACATGGCATTTATGCATGGACTCTGAGTCAGACCAAGACACAGTCAAATCCCAGGTTATCATTGTCTTAGACAGAATATGTAATTGTACACCAGTTTTCTTATTTGTAAATGGTGGGTGGTAGTGACTGTCAATAGGTTTTATGAGAATGTATAAATTTACATATATATTAATGTAGTTTATATGTATATATAAAATAGAGCATCTGGAACACAGTAGATATCCAATCAAATAGCGATGGATCTATTATAATCATTATTATTTTTATTGTAATCATAAGTATATTCCCTAATGCTTCAAATATTTGCTTTAGTTATTATTTTTATGGATTATATTATTTTATTTAGTTTTAGGTTTATTTTACGCTTATGAAAGATACCTTACAGACAATAGTATACTTGACTTCAGTCCTTCAATAGGAAGATGAAGCAGTAGCAGCAATACTGTGTCTCTCTAATGAGCTGGAATATTATTGATCACTTTGAAGCCCCTATGTGATTATTCCCAATGAAATCCTTTCTCTTTTGCTTAGAAGTACCACATTTCATTTTGGTTTTACTGCACTAATTCCTAGAAAATAGTTTTTTGACTTTCTATGTTTTTGACCCTTATGATCTAAAAAAAAAAAAAACAAAACCCCATATACATGCTGTACATGTATTCTGTACATGTGTTGCGCTTCTCTGTCTCAGCATTGTGTTAAGATTTATCCATGTTGATGAATGTACCTAATCTATGTTCTTTGTCACTGTGGTAGAATATTCCATTGTATAAAACAAATATGCCCTATTTTTTAAATCCTTCCTCCTGTTTATGGATATTTAGTATTTTTCCAGTTTTATTTATTTTATTTTTTGCTATTTTGAATGTGACTACTGTTAATACTCTCCTGTTAGGCTGACTTACGTGAAATTGCCATTTTTATAGGTCAGTGATCCAAACTAAAAATTTCATATGATTCAACCCAATTTATGTCTGGTGTGTATTTTTAAGATTATATCTGAAGCATATACCTAAGTGTGGCAGAAATGCTAGTTTATAGAGTATATGAATTTTCAGCTTTTAAAATGAAACTTGATTGTATTACAAAGAGATTATACCAATTTATACCACCTAAATGAAAATTGTCATTGTCCCATTTCCCACCAACATTTGATATAAATTTTTATTTTGGTGGATGTAAAATATAGTTTTAATTTGCAGTTCTATAATTACCATTGAAATTAAGCATTGTTCTATATGCTTATTTGCCATTTCTGTTTTTTTATGACGGAGCCTTGCTCTGTCACCCAGGCTGGAGTGCAGTGGTATAATCTCTGTTCAGTGCAACCTCTGCCTCCCGGATTCAAGCAATTCTCCTGCCACAGCCTCTGGAGTAGCTGGGACTTCAGGCGCTGCACACCATGCCCAGCTAATTTTTGGATTTGTAGTAGAGATGGGGTTTCATCATATTGGCCAGGCTGGTCTCGAACTCCTGATGTCAGGTGATCCACCCACCTCCACCTCCCAAAGTACTGGGATTACAAGCATGAGCCACTGTGCCCAGCCAAAAATTATTTTTAAAAATAGAGTTTCCCATAATTTTTAGGTATGTACTGCTGAGAGGTGTTTCCCTACAATACCATTTGTCTTCTGCTGAGAAAATGGCAAAATAAGATTATTTAACTATGTTTTTATCCTTTTGAAAAAGAGGGTTTATTGATTTCTAGTTTGTATTTTATAGTCATATAGTTAAAATTTTAAGGGATGTAGTATACATAAAATATTACTTTTTTAAAAAGTATTAGAATTATTTTATCTTTATAAAAATACTATTGTTTTTATTTTTATAAAATAATGATTTTATAATTATTTTATTTGTATTATTTAATTTTGCAATTACATCTAATACTTAACATTTAGAACTTCAAAGCATGAAAGTTTAGAACTCTCAGATATTGACTTTTGGCATTTGTGGAAAGCCGTACTAAATCTTATGTGTGGCTTATTTTGTTACAAAGAATAATTTTATTAATTTAAGAATTGGGATGATGAAACTAGCAGATGACCCATTATTTTCTCTCTTTCTCTGCAGCCTTGCTGAGGTCATTTGTAAATATTTGCTAAGTCCACAGAAAGATACTACTTTACATAAACACTTACATATAAACAGTATATTTAACTCTGTTTTAATAACAGAATAGATTGATTTTTGATGTAGAGCTTTTATCTTGCTCTCAACTTGTGGTCTTTCATTTTGGTTTCCTAGGTCTTATTTTATCATCTGTGTTGAGTATTAAACCATGGGGAGGAAGCTGGACCTGTCTGGTTTGACTGACGATGAAACAGAGCATGTTCTTCAGGTGGTTCAGAGAGACTTCAATCTTCGCAAAAAAGAAGAAGAGCGACTAAGGTGAGATGCCTGTATTGCCCAACAGGGCACAGCAAATCACATGTGGATAAGTGAAACAGGTTTCCTAAAGGTATTCCCTCCTTCTAGCCCTGAGTTTGGACACACACCTATGTTTGCCAGAAGAATGTCCTGTCCTTTGTAGAAAGGTTTGCCAGTTTCAGAAATGTCAGTTCAGAAATGTGTTGCTCACGATCCAATCAGGGATTTATTGGGGCTGCTAACCCTGTAAGTTACTATTAGCTATAGAATGAGTGGAGCTTGTGGTGAACACGCTGTCTTGAGCTTCCTCTTAGCCTTAGTTTTTTTGTTGGCAGATGTTATGGAAGGATAACCAAAGTGTTAAGTGAACAGTTCTTGTGAGAATTAGTCTCATCCAAGTACAATGTTCTGTTTGAACTCTCAGCTACTGTGGCACAGGAAAAGAGCTTTGAAGATCAGATACAAGGAAACTGACCACCAGGCTGGTCTGGGATCACCGGGCTTAGCACCACTTCCCTCATTTTATAGAAGAGGAAACTGAAGCCCAAAGAGGTAGTCTTCTGACGCCTCTGCAGTTGATATTTCCCCATGAAATGCTCTTGGGAATACTATGGCAGGTCAATTGGGTAATACTGTGGCAGGTAAGTTCCAATTATGCCTAAGTTGGAAGAAGAGCAATAGAAATGAGGTCATGTATTAGGCCTAATGTGTTGAAACCCAATGGTAGGTCAGCATTAGGCTCCCTCATCTATAAACCTATTATTCCTTGGAGTTCCATGGGTTTATTCACGGCACCATCTTCCTCCTTACATACTAAGCAAATACCTGTTTTCTCACTTTGATTATCCAACAGCTAGAACAGTGCCTAGCACATAATTTTAAAAATCAATTATTAACAGATTTCTCGTCCTTCATCAAACAAGAATATATTTAATATATTCTATACGTGAGACCAAAAAATGGTGGAAATAAAGATGATTACACTAATGTGCTTATAGCCTAGCAAGGGAAATAACATTGCCAAGAAGTATAAAGTCTGAGGTACTCCAAGGTAGAAGGAAAACAATCCCTTTTTGGTAGTAGGAAAGATGTACCAGTTTTAAGCTGAGTGAGAAAGGGCATGAGTAGAGCTTCGGCATAATCCTGCATTTCTGTATTTACATAGGGCATATAAAAAAGAACACAGTCAAGGATGTCCCCAGGGTTCTTTGGCTTAGGAAACTGGAAGAATGAAGTTGTCATTCACTGAATATGAAGACAGAGGAGCAGGGTAGTTGGTAGCGAGGTAAAGTTGAGAGCTCTGTCTCTGGCATCTTCAATTTGAGATGAATATTGGACCTCCAAAGGAGATGCCAACTTGGCATTTATGTATTTGCAACTAGGAATCAAGTGAGAGGTCCAAGTTGGAAATTAAAATGTCATGGAAAAGGTCACCAGAACAATAGGAGAGTAGCTGGAGCAAGGAAACTAGTACCCTTGCTTGGCAGCGCTAAGACCTGGTCACTATTTTACATTGAGACAGGTTTCCACATGGTAATGCTTTCCCTGGATTCTTTCATTTTCTTTCCTCTACTGTACCACTGGAAAGAACTATGTCTTGCTGAGTTTTGTGCCCCAATCTCTGGGCGCAGGGACTGGTACACAGTGGGTGTGCCCTAAAGACCTGTGGAATGAATGTATAAATGTAGATTGCTTGTCAATCCATGTGACTAACTTCATGTGTGGCTTGAAGAATCGATCTTAGTATTTCCCTTAAATCATGAAGACTATCTGTGTGTCATGCTTTATCTCTTGGAAAGCATTTTTTCAGATTCTCTTTATTATATAGATTGGGCTAAACCATTTCAAACCATTTCACATATGGGTGAGCCAGAACCTTGTTTTATGTCCTTTTCTGACTGTGGAGACTTGCCTTAGCGCCACTGCAGAGTCAGGTGCCAGTTCATGTGTAAGAGCAGCTTTAGGGCTTAGTTTGAGGAGAATTTTAAAGAAAGAGCAGCTGTCACTGTAGTAGACCTGACAAAGTGGGCACCATATTTCTCATGAGGACGGTAGCCTTAGTGGACAGCAGTCAATAGCCTGCTGTAATTCTGTGAAAATGCATGGTCGTGGGAACGTGCTTGTGCTGGGAGAGATGATGCTTGAAATCATCAGTGACCACAGAGGAGTAACTGCTTGCTGTGGCACTTCTTGTGGTACTGGAACTGGACATTTTTTCTATGAAGACTGTTATTGCTGTTGTCCTTCTGCTCATGACCAGGGACATGCCTTGACAGGTACCTAGCAAACTGGGATGAAACTCTGAATGATTTCAGCGAAGTATCTTACTATCAAATAAAAAGAGACGATAACACTGCAAAACCATGAAATCGCCAAACATCTGCATCACTTTTTCATATTGCTTAAATTTTGGGTATGTGAAAGAATCTAGGATTATTAGTATTGTTGAACTGAACTTCAAAAGTATTTTAGAATTATAGAAAGTATTTTCCTTTAATGAATGTAAAATTCAGAAGATTTTTTAAAATTATTATTTTACAGTCTTGAATTAGTTTCCTCTTCCCCCAACCAGCTGTTCTTTATTTAGCTAGTTTCTCCAGCTAGGTTTTGTGAGGGTAGGTCTTGAGTGTAGTAGAGCTTATCCGGTGTTTATAATGATCCGTTCTTCAGTGCAGACATTAAGTGTAGTAATAACTAGGAGGTGGAAGTGTGAATTAAGTGTCCTCAGAACATATCATGGTAATATAAAGAGGGATAATAGGGATAAAGAATTCATGCAGAGAACTAAAAGGTATAAAGCAGTCAGTGTGAACTGGCACTGTCCTGAGTACTGCACGATTCACCTTATTGATTCCTCACCAAGTCACTATAATGTTAGTACCAATTTACGTAGGGGTACCCAAGAACAGAGATTACAAAGCTTGCCCAGAATCACACAGTTAATCAGAGTAGGGCCAGTATTTTGTTTTTCAGGTTCTCTTTATTATGTAGATTGGGTTAAACAATTTCAAAACTGTTTTACTCTCCTTCCCTCCTTAAAATAATTCCTTAGTGTCATCTAATGTCCAGTACATTTATCCCACTGTCTTATTTCTGCAATATATTCAAATCAGAATCCAAACAAGGTTCACCCATTAGTCTGGTTGTTTTGAATCTTAAACCTCTTAATTTTGTCATTATTTTTTGACTTAATTCAGAAGGCAGCCATGCTATTGGGTGGCTCTGGGAATATTTTGCTTTTTTAATTTGTCATCTTATGGTTAGGCTGATTAGAAGTGGAGCTTAGATTTGTTGTAATTTTCTTCCCCTTTAATAAGGTCCTTTCATTACAATTTAGGTCTCTTCCCAATTCTGCCATTTAAATTTTAAAAAACTTCATAGCTAAGTGTTCGTGTTTTTTCTTTGTTTGTTTTGGGGGAGAGATGGAGCCTTGCTGTGTCATTCAGGCTGGAGTGCAGCGGCGCAATCTCAGCTCACTGCAACCTGTCTCCCAGGTTCAAGTGATTCTCCTGCCTCAGCTTCCTGAGTAGTTGAGATGACAAGTGCAAGGTGCCATACCCACCTAATTTTTTGTATTTTAGAAGAGATGGGATTTCACCGTGTTATCCAGGTGGGTCTTGAACTGCTGACCTCAGGCAATCCGCTCGCCTCGGCCTCCCAAAGTGCTGGGATTACAGGCATGAGCCACTGCACCCAGTTGTGTTATTTCCCAAAAGTATGTATTTAGAATGGATGTGATGTTTGTACCCATGCAGAAGGGGCAGTGTGACTATCCTGGCTCTGGCAGGTGAGTGGAGCAGGATACTGTGGGGAAAGCTATAGCCCTCATTCTTTACAGGCCTCCTACTGTCCCCTAATTCCTGCTACAGCTCACAGTGAGCAGAGGCACATCGTGGTTGGTGTGTAGATATCAGCTGCTATGTGTAGGCAGTCACAGGCCTTACTATGTAAATGATTCTGTCAACCCCTTGTCAGTAAGATGAGACACTTTCTCAGCACTGGAGATGTGATGCATTGAATTTGTAATGTCATTAAAGCTGCGTGTTTATCGCAGGACTGTTGGGGGAAGATAGAGAATTGATGGGCCTGAGAATAGCAGACATGCAATACCAGATACTGGAGGTGGGGACTTATTTACAAATTCAATAGAGTGAGTGTTGATTCCATTTCTCCAAGACACACAACAGCATTAACACTATGGATGGAGGATGCTGGGGGGCAAAAGGCATGGTGACTTCTCCCATCTAGATTACTCAGGGGCTTTGGGTTTCATGTAGATTACTCAGGTAAATATGTCAAAAAGTTCATATTGTACTTGGTTAATTTTATTTTTTGCTTTTCTTTTTTATCGGATGATATCAGGCAAATAGTAAAATTATGCAAATGGCAAAGAAGACCTTATAATGAAAAACCTAAGTCCTCTGCTTCATATTTAGTTCTTTGTTCTTTAGGCCTCCTGGAATGACCTTCATAAATCTGAACATGTGCATTTTTTACTATATTTCAATGCATCAGTATTAGACTTTTTTTTCAACTTTCTGCTCTGAAATTGGTGACTTAGCTCACTTATACTACCCTTGTCTTTTGTTTCTTGATGATTATATTATTATTTTTGGCTTGGTTTTCTACTGGTCCTCTTTCAAACTTAAATAATAGGTGGAAACCTCTGAGTCTTGTTCTGTCAGCATTCATCATTCTTTTTCGATTCTGACAGTGCAATGTTTAAATAGTGTCCCTGCCCTTACCTCCTTCTGCCCTGTGTTCCAGCTTTCCCTATAATGCCTTTACTCTCACACATACAAGGTTGGGGCATTCACCTGCTGTTCCGAAAACATATTTGAGTCTCCAGTTTTGTTCATAGGATGATTCTAACGGTTGAAAAACAATAAGTAGCCCCTACATAGTTATGATTAAAAACATTAATATTGTTTACTCCCTGTTCCTCGTTTTCACAGCTTTATTGAAATCAGTAGGCGTCTGATTGTTCTCTTCCTTTTGTCTTTACCATTATGAATTAATTATGCTTTTATTTCTTTGCTGTCATTGGAAAGGAGCCTTGAGAGGGAGCAGAGGCCGTTAAGTGTTTGCTTTGTCTGTCATCTGGTACCTAAATGCCACAGTAACTTGCTTACTAGTCAAGGTCGTGTGAGGATCCTGGGGAGAATGCAGAGGTGGAAAGCACTCCCAGTGTATAGCATGTGCAAGGAGCATGCTTTGGGGTCAAACGGATATGGGCATGAGTCCTTCTATCATGATTATGTTGGGCTGGTTTCTAACATAATCAGAAGTCAAAATGAATCCAGAAAAGGCTGGGTCATTGCTGCATGTTAACCATGTCCCATTTGTAGGAAAGTTGACATTTCTGGAAACTTACCCTGACTACTGCTTCACCTCTGTTGATAGAGCCTCTAGGGGTGAGGAAGCCCATGCAATGGGCTCTGTTCCCTCTATAACAGCTCTACCCCCAGGTTCTATGAATCTAGGCACTGGTGTAGTCCACTGAGAACATACCTTTTCATGAACTTTCAGGTTTCTACATTTTACTTTGATTGCCCTCTCTGCTTCTAGTGTTCTAGGAGAGTATGGCTAAACATATTGTCTGAACAGAATTCAATGGAAATAATAAATTAGCATAACAACACAGTATCTTCAGCTTTGTTTATAGCAGTCGTGCTTTCCCAGTAATGAAATATATCCCCTGTATCATATGACATTTCTCCATACCTTTTTTCTCTCAATTATGTAACTCTTGAGAAATTTTCAAATAGTAGGGGGAAAAAAAAGCAGGCATATATGCCACATTTAATTCCATGATGTTCAAAAGTCTTACCCAATCCACTAGATTTCTAATAGAATTTGATTGGAAACGTGGGGCCCTCAGCTGGGATTTATACCTGCAGCAGGTACCGTTGGGCAGCTTTTGTTCAAGCATGTTTATGATGACATTGTTCATGGCACAATAAAGTATTAGAGAAGAGAAGAGGCCCTGACTGGAGGAAGAAATGCAAAATACAGCTTTCTAGGCCATCAACAGACTAGCAGGCAGACCGTTGAAGTTCAGTGTGATTAGGGGTGGGAGAGGTTAAGACTTGTTTTCCTCTGTTGGACCTCAGTGCTTCCTGTGTGACTCATATAGAGGAGGCCTAGCATCAAAGTGAGTACATTGGTCTCCCCATGGTAACTCCTGGATTTGATTTCCACATCGTCCCAACTCCTGAGTACCCCATGTGTCTGCTTGGACGTTGGGCATTTGGTTTAGTGTTCATCCTCAAAGGCCATGTTCCCTCTTCTCCATCTGTCTTCCTGTGTATCTGGCAGACAATTTTAAGAACTATTTCTTCACATCTGCAGTGTAGCATATCATGATGTTTTGTTAGTATAAATATATACATAGATTAAATTATCAAAATAAAATAGAATGTCACCTGCGTGGCAGAGACATATAGTGCTCACCAAATATCTTGTGTGCTCATGCACATTCCCAGTGCCCCCTGCAGTTAGGCTGCAGCCATGTGACTAGGTCTGGATAATTGTCTGTGAGAGGAATTGCCTGTATTACTGCGTCTACTACCTCTCCCCTCACCTTCTGTGGTAGCCTTGGAGGCCTCGTGTGGAAACATGGTACCACGTGACAGAGAGAGCCTGATCCCTTTGACACTGGATGGAGGAGAGTGTCTGATGATCAGCAGGGGACTTTGTGTGGGTTTATTGGATTGAGTCATTGAGGCCTTGGGGTTTATTTCTTAGAGCAACATAGCCTAGTATTACTCTAATTAATATAGTTTTTGAGAGCTAAAAGAGAGCCAAATATTTATCATGCCTCAGCCTTTGACTTTGTAGATGAAGGAGCATGCTCAGAGGGTACAGAGGGAGTTAGTGGTAAAGTCTGGATGGGACCCAAGTTTCCTGATGCCAGGACTCCCTGTCTTCTGCCATCAGACCTGTCAGGTAGTAGAAGACACCTGTAGCATCTCCAGACTTAAACTGGAATCACAGTTTATACCCTATGATTTTATATCATCAGGCACATTACAAAGCAGTTTTAAAATGACTGTTAACTGCACAATCCTCTGGTGTTCAATTTGAGTCTTGGAGTCATGATGAGATAGCCACAGGCTTTACAATTTCTCATTTAGTATGTGCTCGCCAAAAGCTAGTTATCATTTGGATAACTTCCAAAAGTTGCTGGTGCTCTAATGGACTTGGTCTGTGGAGTAGTAGGGATTAGAGTGGATGAAACTGTTTTCTGTAACTGCGACTGGCGCCTAGACTGGGCCAGGGGAAGGAAGGGAGGGGAGAAGGCCATGAGTGTGAGATAGCACTTCCTGCTGTGTCTCTCTCAGGCGTAGCTGCCACAGCCCAGCAGCTGTGCTGTGTCAGCTCCTCCTCTGGCCTGTGTTAAGGAAGGGGAAATAAATGCTTTGGAGACCTGTTTCTGTTGCCCATGATGGTACCAATCACTCACTTGCAGATGTGGCCCACATCTTCCTTGTCACCTCCGGGGGTAATCTTCCATCCCTCATTGATCAGGTCTAAGTGTTGTGAGAAAAGAGCTGCCAGGTTGTGTGTGAGACCCACTGTGAAGAATCAAAGCCCTTTTCAAAAATTAGAAATAATTTGTGTTTCTAGTCAGTTACACAGAGACTCCTTTGTGGGTTAATCACCATTTTGTAAAGTAGAAAGAACATGGTACTTTAATAAAATGAGTTAGTCATCTTTCTTCATTTAAGATTTATTTTCATTTTAAACAAACAAAAATTTTATTTTAAGAACTTACTAGAAACTCAAACAGTTTCTGTTTCAAACGGTAACTGTTTCTTTGTAAAATTTCTTTGTTTTTACTGTCTTTTGTTTTGGACACTTAAATTGAGCTAATGAATTAGCAAATACTTCTGATTATATCCTTCTCTGATGCTGGAAGTCAGATCGCCTTGTATGTAGAAAAATATGCCTTATGGTTCGTGAAATAACTGTGTATGCTTACAGTCCATTTGCCTGAGGTCTCCTTAGGGCCTTTTGTAGCTCTTTGAGAGTCTGCACTTAAACATGGTGGCATTAACCTGTCCAGTTAATGAATCTGCTGTCTCAGTGGGGATGCTTCAGGGTAGTTCTTTCTATGGGATTGGTAGATCAAATCAGAGTTGGGATCAGGTACATTTAATGGTGTGATGGGAGGTAGGACACAGGTCTGGTTGTGTTCACTTTGTGATGGGGAAAGGCTCAGGAGGAGACAGAACTGGGAGAGCTGGGGAGAGAGCCTGTACACTCATGGAGGGTAGGTGTGTGGGCTGCAGAAAGTAGGGTGGAGAGGACCGATCTTAAAGCTAGAAGGTATCTCACAAGATTTTTTTTTTTAATTTCTGTTTTACTTATTATTGGTATTTTTGTTAATAATGGAAGGCCAATATTAATCAAAAGCTGTTGGGTATTCATTAATTTGCTTCAAAATCATATTTTGAATGTTAGGAGCCTTCTGGGAAAATATGAAGGGGGTGGAAGGGCAGCAGTAGGGGGCTCACAAATTTAATAAGGTTCTTAGCCCTCGAAGAAAAGCCCAAAAGATGAGCTAAGTCCTGTATGAGTAACTAGGATACTATAGAGGGTGAGAAATAAAAATATTAAGGCAGACTCATAGGAATACATCTGTCTTGGAGGAGGAGGCTATGAAAAGGAAAAGACTTCCTGAAGACTTGCTTCCCTCTGTTGGACCCAAGTGCTTCCTGTGTGACTCAGAGAGAGGAGGCCTGGCATCAAATTAAGTGCATTTGATGTGTGTTTGATTTGACCCTTGAAGAAGGACTGGAGTTTTTAGTGGTTTGACACATAGGTCTGTGCAGCAGGGAGCATCCTGGGTAAAGTAATATGGACAGAAAAGGGAACATGTTTTCACAACCCCAAATTGAGACCTGTGGTGGGGTAGGGGAGGAAGAGACTGTTTTACAGATAATTTTACTTCACTGATGCTAATAACATTTGAATAGAGCGTGGTGTCCAGGAATATCTCCTGTTATCCCAGCAACCCTCGGAAAAGCACATTCTTATCTGTTTACAAAATGGGAGAACCAAGGCTCTAAAAATGTGTTAAACAATTTGCTCAGGTTGTACAGAGTAAGAGGTGAATTCAAACTCAGGCAGAGCAGCCCTAGAGTTGAGACCAGTAAGCAGGGCAGCACACTGCCCTTGGTACTGAAAACAAGGACATCCAGGTGCCATGGGATAGACGAGATAAGATTAGGACCATCTTGGAAAATCTGGCACCTGTGCTTGCTAAAACCTGGGATGTGTTCAGGGATGGGAAAGGAGTAGGATTTAAGTCAGCATATGAGAAGTGTGCAGTTGGGACAATACAGTAGCCAACTAGCCACATGTGACATTCCGCACTTTGAATATGTCTTGTCCCCACTGAGATGCAGTATAAGTGTAAAATAAATGCTAGATTTCAAAGATCAAGTATAAAAAAAGAATGTAAAATAGCTCAATAATTTTTATATTGATTACACATTGAAATGTTTCCAAAATCACATCTTAAATAAATTTTTAAAGTTAATTTCACCTTTTTTTACTTTTTAAAATGTGTCTATTAGAAAGTTTTAAATTATGTATGGGGCTCATATTATATATTTTTTTGGACAGTGCTGGTCTGAAATGTAAGATTAAGCAGTTTGGGATTTATAAAAAAGTAAGCTTTCTTTCCCAATTTTGTTTAGGATTATTCCTTTTTTATATGTGGTTTTTAGGTATTTGTAAGAGCCAGCTAAAGTTTTAGCTAATTCGTCAGATATAGGCCTTTACTATCAAATATTGTTGTCTCTGCACATGAAGGTGGTCTCTGAGTCATGCCTCAGTGTTGGCTTCATTACACAGTATATAAGAAAAGCATCCTGTGTCCATGCCATATTCATGACAGAGTTTATGCATCTCAGGACAGAATGAACTCTTTCATGTTTCCCTGAAGTTAATGGTTGACCAAATACATCATGACCTTTGAAATAACACATGGCTTTAGAATGGCCCCCATTCCCAATTTATATCACATCATTGGCACCATAAAGTTATCAGACATTCGCCTGTGGGGTCTGCCTTTAGAAATGGTCAGGAGAGTTTGATGTTACAAGTGTGTTTGTAATGTAGAAAAAAGGGAATCATGCTGATGCTCTTATTTGCTTTTTAACTTGTGGCCCTTCAAAGATGTACAGTTATTAATTTGGAGATTCAAATATGTTCTCCCCATAATCCCATTTTCTTTAATAACAATTTTTTGCTAGATTGCTTTTATGACTCCAATTTCCTTATCTTATTTACTTTTCCACTGCAAATGTCAGAGGCTCAACTTCTGGGCCCTGATAAAGCTTTTGTGGCATTAATTCTTGACCTGACCTTCATTCCTCAGACCTCTGGCTGAAGAAAGCATTACTTTGGCATACATGTGCATAGAATTCAGGACTTGAAAGGGAGCAAGGAGGAAAGTTTCCACAGCAATTTGTAAAAGTAGCTTTCTTTAACTACAGTAATTCAGGTATGTACAAAATCCTTTAGCCAGAAATGCCCTGAGAATGCAGAGGAGGTAAGAACAGATGAACAGCCTGGAAATCAGTTTCTTCTTCGTTCCTTGCTGTGCTGGTGGAATGACAACTTACTTATTCTCTTGGACTCCTTCAGTGCCTGGGAGCAGGTTCCTGCCTCAGGGTTAAGAAGCTGCCTTCCCCTCCTTACTCAGCTTCTGAAGCCAACAGTTCCACCTCCTGGTCCATTTCCAAGGCTGATACCTAGAGAAGGAAATTCATCAACAATCTTTCCCTGTCAGGGTGACATAATGAGCCTCTTCTCCCAGATGGGAAGATTCCTGTCCTAGCCCAGAGACTTTTTTTGCTGGAAACCAGACTGAAGCCTTCAATCACCAGGAGAGACAGCATCCCTGGCCTGGTCCCAGCCCTCTGTGCTCACCTTCCCCCTGCTGGTTTGACTCACAGGCTCCCATTCTGCGTCAGCTTCTCATCTATCAGTGGGTGTCGGCCTCAGACTCAGGACTCCTTCCCTGCTAATTCTTATGCCTCAGGCTGGAAGGGCCTAGCTCCTGCATGTCCAGCTGGATCTGGCTCTCCAGATATGGTGATGTGCCCAGTAGGCTGGCAGGATCTTTGTTTCTGACCCCCTCTGGAATTAGTACTAGAATGATATGAAAACAGAAGACACCAAATATCTCAGTGATAAAAAGTTACAAAAACTGCTAAAGGCAGTATCTAATCAATTATGGTCAAAGTCTTCCACTGATATTGGAAAGATTATCTTAGCTGCTCCAATCAAAATTCAAATACATCCATCAAAACCTCTTCCAAACCTTAAGCAATACCCTTTGAAACCAGAAACTTTAGAAGGAATAAGACCTATAGTTTTAGACTGTAGAACAAAAGGCTTCATTATTCCCTGTACAAGCCCATATAACACTTACCCTTCGCATAAGAAAACCAAATGGTAGAGGATGGAATGTTGTGCGAGAACTGAGATAAATTAACAGTATTCCTCACCATCTGGTAGTGCCAAACCCCCATATGTTGTTGCCTGTAATATCAAAAAGTTAAATGCTTGGCCAGGCATGGTGGTTCATACCTGTAATCCCAGCACTTTGGGAGGCCAAGGCAGGCATATCACCTAAGGTCAAGAGTTTGAGACCAGCCTGGCTAACATGGCAAAACCCCGTCTCTGCTAAAAATGCAAAAATTAGCTGGGCATGGTGGTGCGCTCCTGTAATCCCAGCTACTCAGGAGACTGAGACAAGAGAATCTCTTGAACCCAGGAGGCAGAGGTTGCAGTGAGCTGAGATGGCACCACTGCACTCCAGCCTGGACAACAGAGCAAGACTTTAAAGAAGAAAAGAAAAAAAGGCAAATTATTTACTGTGATAAATTTATATAATACATTCTTCAATATTCAGATAAATAAAGATAATTTCTCTTTTCCTTCACTTGGGAAGACAGAAATACACAGGGAGAGTCATGCCTCAGGGAAACTCTGAGAGCCCCACTTACTTTTCACAAATATGAAACGCAGGTCTCTCAGATTTTGACTTCTGTAAGAAATCTATTTTAATATAACACATAGATGATTTGCTTCTCTGCTCAGAGGATAGGCAAACCTCTATAGAGGATGAGATTCACTTATTATAATAGCCCTAAAGGGACACAAGCTCTCAAGAAAAACAAAAACGTTAGTTTTGTCACACAAAGTTATTTGGGTAATTTAATATCAAAGGAAGGTCATTTTATCCACCTAGACAGTATATTGGCCCTCCCTACCCCCAAAACTATAAAACAACTAAAAAGATTTCTGAGAATGACCAGATACTATCAGAATTAAATTTCAAACTTCTCCCTAAAAACTCAGACTTTATATACTCTTTTAAACAAGATAAACCAGACCCCCTGGAATGGAATATGAAAAATCAGTTAACATTAAAAGGGTTAAAAAGAGTGTTATAAATGCCCAGCTTTGGGACATCCACATTATGATATTCCATTTTCATTGTTTTTTCATGAAAATCATAAAAATGTCTTGGGGCATTCTGACACAAAAACATGGAGACCAAAATAGACCTGAAGGATACAAGACTCTGCAGCTAAGAAATGGCCACCTCGAGTGAGGACAGTAACTGCGACTGCTGTATTAGTAAGAACAATCAAATAAATAGTGATGGGCTTTTTTTTTTTTTTTTTTGAGATGGAGTCTCACTCTGTCGCCCAGACTGGAGTGTAATGGCACGATCTCAGCTTACTGCAACCTCCACCTCCCTGGTTCAAGCGATTCTCCTGCCTCAGCCTCCTGAGTAGCTGGGATTACAGGCGCATGCCACTGTGCCTGGCTAATTTTTGTATTTTTAGTAGAGACAAGGTTTCACCATCTTGGCCAGGCTTGTCTCGAACTCCTGACCTCATGATCCACCCGCCTCAGCCTCCGAAAGTGCTGGGATTACAGGTGTGAGCCACTGCGCCCGACCAAAGCAGTATCTTTTTAAAAGACTCTCTCCAACCAAAGTAAAAGGGATCTTATTAGGTAATTCTTACTAGTAACAATTGCACTGCAGAATTAGAAGACATAGACTCTTAGATTCATATATCTTATCTCCTAAGTAGTTGATTTCACCAGAAGGTAATCTTCACTATTAGATAGGTCAATGCTGGGCCAGAAAAAAAAGATGACATCTGAGACGGGCAATCTTCCCAAGACACTGGACCAGGCAAAAATCTAAATAAATCCTTGTTATTAATAATCGTTAGTAGATGAAAAATATTTTCTTTTATAAGTTCCCATTGAATTTATTTCTTTTCACCTCTCCCCTAATTACTGTGTTTTAATGCTACTCTTATCAGCTGTTACCCATAAAACAATCTCTTCTTACAGTGGGCACAAGACTATGCTAATAGACTGCAAAAAGACACTTGCTGGGTTGTGACCCCATGCCTTTTCTGGAGGCTCTGTCCTACCATGATAGATATCTCCTCTCCAAAGACTAAATAAAATAGCAAAAATACATCTGTGTTTTTCAAGAACAGTTACTGGTACTTAGCACTAATATGACTAAAAATAATATATGTCACTCGTCTGTTAATGAAACCTTGCAAAATAAAAGACATTAAACATTTTTCAATAAAAACCCTGATTCATTAGCTTTAACAGTGGCACTGCTCTAAGAGATAAAACAATAACAATGTCCCAACTAAAAGATAAGACAGCTCAATTTCAAGATGATACAACACAATTATGAACAATTTTATCTGGTTTACCTGCTCCTCTGGTCAGCTTAGTCAGCTTGCCCTTTTATTTTGAGAACAGAAAAAATCACACCAAAGATACCTGGCCAAATAACATTAAAAAAATAAAATTTGAATATAGTCCCAAAACAGTATATTCATGCCATTACATTACAAAGTATGGATTGACATGCCACTAAACAGACACAATGACCAAGAATTTTATGGTTAGCTCCAAAAAGAACTGCTTGGCTGTGTGGTGCCAATATATGGCCATAGTTACCTCTAAGATGGTTAGGGCAGTGTTCTTTGTGTTATGGGTTATACTTGGACATAAGCATATTAAAGCATATCCATTCAAATCCCCACAAACCTTCCTCATTTGTAATCTTACTGGGTTTATTCTAAATTCAGTTGATTAAATCATTTAGCTTTCATCTTTGTGCCAAAACTAGATATTAAAAATGTCATTTAATATAGAGTCCCTTACCAAATATACAAAAAGGCCCTAAATGATAGCCACATTTATATCTTATTATTAAATAATAAAGTAACTCCTGTAAAAAAGGCTGTATTACAGAACCATATGACTTTAGACATACTACAGTCCAAGGGAGAACATGCACTATCATAAATATCAATACCCCAAATCAAATAACATTACTAAATTAATGGCTGATATAAAAACCCAAATAAATAATCGTTTAAAGCAAAAACTCTCCCTGAGCAATTGTCTAAGCAACTAGTTTAAGTCTTGGGAAACTTGGTGACAAAAGTTATTACATATTCTAAAATTATAATCATATATTTTATCCTGTTTTTATCTTCACTTCTACAACATTTATTTGCAATAGAGTCAACATATGATTAAAAAGACTAAAATAATGATTAGTCATAAAGATTACATTAATTAGAGATACAGCCATTTAGTCTGACCCCGGTAACAAAGTCACTTCCTTCACGTTACTTTAAATTCAGCCTGTACTCCATCAGCTTTATAACTCATCCAATTATTCATTGCCAGGTGCATGACATTCTAGAAATGAACCTTCATAGCAAAGTAGAACTAAAGTCATAAACATAAAAAGAGTAAAATCTACTGGGTTCATCTAGGATGCTTTCTTTGAAAGATCTTGATATAAAGGGGGAAAAAGGAAAAGAAAAAAGTTAAAAGCTGTTGAAACTTCCAAAACACTTTAAGCCTTGAGGGAGATGTGACCGTGATCCGAGTCACATAACATGTAGTTGCAACTTCTGCTTTTTAGATTGTGAATTAACTCTCTCATTGTTCTTATTCTATAAATGACTAAGAGATATCAGAGACTAGACCTCCTGCCCTTCAATCACAGACCTTCATTATAGATTACCAGCCTCCTTTATTGTCCTGCACTTAACTTAGACCAGGTGATGCCCAAAACCTCAAGTCTGTTACATCTTTAGCATAAAATGTTAAATATACCTTTCTCAGAAAAAGATCTTCTCTACCAACTGGATCATTATAACTAAATTATTAAAAAGTGTTAAGAATCTATTCAACTTTCTACTTTATATAAATAACCTCCAAAACTTCTCCGCTTTGGATTACTGACTTCCATTCTTTAAAAATCTATATTCTCAGGAGGCCAGCATCAAACTTTGGGCACAGATGAAATCTATATTTAATCACATTTTCTAAACCTCAGTATTTAAAGTTAGTAATGACACATTGTTATAAATCAGTGCCTTAGCCTCTGCCAGAGGACCCCCACCCCTGAATGTTCATGTGTGGTCAGCCCCTGAAGCTGTGACAGTTACCCCTAGTCATCCATTTTGAAATGCCTAACTTGTTTTTTAATATCTTCAAGGCTGAGTATCCTGCATTCCCCATCCTGCCTAATGAGGCCTGAGCTGTGACTTTGCTTCATTCTATGTGTAGGGGCTGAAGGAAAACTTCCCCTTTACCCTCTGTAGGTTTGCTGAAAATCAGCTAACAAAAGACAGATTAATAGGGGAAATGGCATACAAATTTATTAATGTGCACAAAAATCTTAAAAGATCTCAAGGAAAGATAAGATGGTTAATGCTTTTATACCATCTTGAGATTACAAAAGAATCAAGACTCAGAGCATGACCAGAAAACAGATTATAGTGGTCAGTGAGGTTATGGTGTCAAGATAGGTTATAGGAGGGAGAGGAGAGGAGGGCTGGTTAGCAAAGGTGGTCTAGTTATGCAGACTAAATTGCAGCTGTAGCAACCCTCAGGTAGATGGTAGATGTATCTTTCAGACTTTTAAAGTGTCAGACTCTCAGTTAATCGTTTTTAGACTTGGACCAGGGAGGACCTCAGAGAAAGCATAGCTGCATCAATGCAGATTTTCTCTATAGATGCAAATCTCTGCCACAAAAGACAGCTTCTCAGCTATGCCTATATTTTCAGCCCTTCTGAAAAGCAATCTCTAAATGTATCAAAGACATGTATTTTTAGGTGAAATATTTTGGTTTTCTTCATGTGCCAGAAATGTACCTGGAGTCTATGCTTCCTCACTTCCCAGACTGGTCTTGGTCCTGGTTTGGACCAAAGGACACGGTTTTGATTGCTCTTAGAATTCCATCCACCCTCTACCCGCCGCCTTATTTATCAGGCTGGAGCCTACCTGAGTGCCCTGCCAGGTTTCCCTCTCCTGCTCTAAAACCCAAGGCACAGGCAAGGTCCTAGGTCTGACTACAAGGTCCTACCCACAGACCAATAGCTTTGGCTTGTCTCCCTTCTTGTGTAGTATCTCTAAGCACTAAGAGGAGGTGGTAGGGGCCATCGATCTGCATTTCTCCAGGCCCAGGCTTTTGCCATGTGGCCTTGACTTGCTCTGTCCATCTGCCACTCCCACTTCCCTTCCTGCCTTCTCCTTTGTCCCCTCCTGGGTTGGCCCCTCTGGTACCAGGCTTCTCCAATTGTGTGGGTCTAGAATCAGATTTAAGAGCTTCTGTTTCTGTGACAATATAAACAGATTTGTGTGGTCCTGAAGTAGGCCTGTAATAGCCCATACACTCTGCCATGTTTGTGGATATGTGTGGTATATGTGTGTGAGAGAAAAAAAAATTCATTGATGACTGTATTTTTAATCCTCCTTCTTCTATATACTGTTTGTTCATTTTACATGAACCTCAAAGCAGAGACACAGTGCTGGTATTTAATGCCAGACCCTTGATCGCTTTATCTGTGTTACTGAAAATGTAAGAGCTCAGGGGTTCATTGATGCTAGTTTGCTCTCTAGCTAGAGGATCCTTACCTGACTTGTGACCTTGGGCGGGTTCCTTAATTTTTGTGTGCCTTCATCTTTCTCACCATACAAGAAAGATGATGGGGCACCTTACTGGAGTGTTGTGAGGATTAAATGTCTTTGCCTTCATTTAAAATGAAAGCCCTTTGGGCAGCGCCTGGAACATAGTCAGTGCTCATAAGAACCTGGGGTAAGAACTCTTACTGGTGTAATCCTGACTGGTTGATCTAGTCCGTGAATTCCATAATTATAGATACCTTTAAATTTTTATATCTGTTTAATAAATTCAAATGTTTTCTATGGTTTGGCTTTTCTTAAGGGAAGGTATATGATTATTATTAGATGATTCTTTACAAGCAGTAAGAAATGCTAGTGTTTGTTTTACAACTGATGTTTAATTGTTTAGACCTTAGATGTTTCTCTTTATTTTGTATATTCTCTCATGTACCGACTTGAGGCTAGAGAGGATTCTTAGCTGCCAAGACATTTTGTTTTTCATTGTAGTTAGAGTATCAGATGTCTTTTATTTAGGGAGTTTTTTTTCATACATTTTCTGTTTCTCTGCATACCTTCTGCAGGAACTGTACAGTGCCTTCTGCTTTGTTTTCTGATTAAAGAAACAAAGCATTTCTATATGAAGTCAAGAATGAGTCAGTGGGCAAATGAGAAAACAATAGTTTCTGCTTTGATTGCTTAAATACACAGGGGAAGCTTTTTCAGCATGAAGTGGAAGCTTTGCAGCTACTGAGAATGTTTGTTTTCTCCTGGAGAAACATTTCTGTCTTAAAGGTGGTTTCCAAAGCAGTGTGCATCCTAGCCCCATAGTGAGGGAGAGTCTCCCTCCTGGCCTGGTTCTTCATGAGTCACAAGGGCCAGTCCTCCTACACCAGCCCCGTCACTTTGAAGCCATTCTGCTCTGCTGTGTCATTAGAGGCTTCAGTATTGTTGATGTGCTCAAAAGATCACTGGATGTAGAGATGATTCTGGTCAACTGTTGTCATTTTTGGGAATGACAAAGGATGTCCCTGGCAGTAAAATTTTACTTGAAATTTTTGCCTCCCCTTTAGCTGTGGGAAGCCTGTCACTAAAATTAACATTATCAGACCTTAGTTTCCTTTGTGAGGTAGAGAGAATATTCAGGAATAAATGATGGAATTTGAGGGCTAAAGTGGAATTTAGAAATCAGTCCTGAATTTAGGTAAAAATAACCTGCTCATTTTATAAATGTGGATTCTTGGTCCCTAGAATTAAGCATGTTGCAAAAAGCACTGGCAAACTCTTCCTGTTTCCGCAACTGTGACAGTAGGTCTTTTGCTAAGATTCTGTCTTCCAGTGTTCATAGTAGACAGTTAAGTGATGGGAGCTCTACCCCAGTCCCCTGTTGTCAAGGGAATATTTAAACTTACCACGTTGCATAAGTATAAACAATCATCATTTAAACCATTTGTTTTTTTTGCGGGGGTTGAATCTTGAAAACTGAGAAGTGAATTTGCCGCGTGTGTTATGAAATTTGCACATATTCAGGTGGGAAATTGTAGCCCAATTCTAGGTACATTGTAAAAATGTTGACAGCTGGCCAGGCATGATGGCTCATGCTTGTTATCTCAACACTTGGAGAGGCTGAGGCGGGTGGATCACTGGAGGTCAGGAGTTCGAGACCAGCCTGGTCAACATGGTGAAACCCCATCTCTACTAAAAATACAAAAATTAGCCAGATGTGGTGGCATGTGCCTGCAGTCCCAACTACTTGAGAGGCTGAAACAGGAGAATTACTTGAACCCGGAGAATTGCTTGAACCTAGGAGGCAGAGGTTTCAGTGAGCTGAGATCACGTTGCTGCACTCCCACCTGGGCCACAGAGTGAGACTCTGTCAAAAAAAAAAAAAAAAAAAATGTTGACAGCCGTCTGACTTCTGACTTGTCCTTCTGGGAAGGTGCAGTAGATATACCCTTTTTCCCCATTCTTCCCATTAAGTATAACTAAAAATGCTGAGGGCTCACCATATCTGAGACAAACATAAGAAGGCTATGAACAGTGGAAAGAAGAAGGTAGACTGGCTGTGTTCCATGGGTACTGAGGAGTGGCATGTTGAGTTCCCTGAGGTGTTTTTTTGGTTGTTGTTGTTGTTGTTTTTGCCTCATATATTTGAGTCTTGAAGGTGAAAAGTTGGCAACCTGGAAATACCAATTATTGCAGATGAAAATGTTCTCATCTCCAAAGCCAACAAAAGCCAAAGGACTAGGAAAAGGGCAGCCAAACAAGACAGACAATTTTTACATGATAACCGTTCCACTCCATCCAAACAACACATTAAAAAAAATCTGTGGCCTCCACCCCTACCTGGAAAAAGCCAAGCAGGAAGCTGAGACTTTTATCCTTAATGGTCAGTAATGAGCCCTTCACCTCTCTTGTGGTGTAAGGGGGGCAACTTGGAGAACCAGACCAACATGCACCTGGAAGAAACAAGGAAGGTCCCCTCCCAGCCAGTGTGGTGTCAGAGAGGGCCTAGTGGAGAGTAAAAATATTCACCACTGCCCAGCAGAAATGAGGCTACCTCCACTGTAGAGTCAGCAGAGAGCTTGTAGGGACAGAATTTCCATCTAGCAGCAACAAAGAACTCCCTCCTCAGGTGTCAACAGAGGTCAGAGGAGGACCCTGGACTTCTGCCTCTCTTTGGCGGCAATAAATCCAGATTGTTGTCAGAGAAAGCCAGTGAAAATGGAGGTTTAAATAAGATTCAGAGTCTCAGAACATAATCTAATAATGCACAGGCATCAATACAGATTTGCTTATCATATCAAGAACCTGGAACATCTCAAACTGAATGAAAAAAACAATCCGTATATGCCAAGACTGAGAGGGCAGAGGTGATGGAATTATCAGGCAGAGATTTTAAAGCAGCCATGATAAAAAAAAAATATTTCAATGAGCAATTTCAAACATACAAGAGGCCGGGCGCAGTGGCTCACGCCTGTAATCCCAGTACTTTGGGAGGCCGAGGCGGGTGGATCACAAGGTCAAGAGATCGAGACCATCCTGGTCAACATGGTGAAACCCCGTCTCTACTAAAAATACAAAAAATCAGCTGGG
>NW_016107706.1:369304-381652 GCF_001604975.1 Cebus imitator | reverse complement strand
AATTAATAAAAAAAAAAGAAAGTGAATAAAGCCTCAGGAAACTGTGGGACTATAATACGGATCTAAATTTATATTCTTAGAGTTATAGAAGGAAAGGAGAAAGAGAGTTGAAAAACTACTTGAAGAAATAATGGCTAAACACTCCCTGAATTTGACAATAGACACAAACAAACAAACAAACAAAAAACTGAGTAAATACCAAACAGGATGAACCCAAAGAAGTCCACACCAAGACACATCATCACCGAACTCTTGAAAACTAAATTTAAAACAGCCAGAGAAAAATGATACTATACCTGCAGAGGGAAAACAATGAGAATGCCAGTAGATTTCTCAACAGAAATTATACAGGTGAGAACAAAAAATAGCATGTATTTTCAGGTGCTGAAAGGGAAAATCTGTCAACTCAGAATGCTATATTTTGTGAAAATTTCTTTAGGAATGAAGAGGAAATCAAGACATTCTCCGTTGAAGGAAAATTAAGAATCTGTTGCCAGGAGACCTTTGCTAAGGAAGTGATAATAGAAGAAATCTTAGAATATCAAGAAGGAAGAAAGAACATGGTGTATATGTGCCACATTTTCTTTATCCAGCCTACCATTGATGGACATTTGGGTTGATTACAAGTCTTTGCTATTGTAAACAGTGCCACAATAAACATATGTGTGCATGTGTCTTTATAATAGAATGATTTATAATCCTTTGGGTATAGACCCAGTAATGGGATTGCTGGGTACTATGCAACCATAAAAAAGGTTGAGTTCATGTGCTTTGCGGAGACTTGGAGGAAGCTGGAAAACATCATTTTCAGCAAACAGACACAAGAACAGAAAACCAAACATCACATGTTCTCACTCATAAGTGGGTGTTGATTAATGAAAACACATGGACACAGGGAGAGGAACATCACAGGGCCTGTCAGGGGGAGGGAAGACTAGGGGAGGGATAGCAGGGGGTGGGGGGATTGGGAAGGGATAATATTAGGAGAAATACCTAATATAGATGACGGGGGGATGGATGCAGCAAACCACCATAGCATGTGTATATCTATGTAACAAACCTCCATATTCTACACGTGTACCCCAGAACTTAAAGTATAATAATAATGATAAAGAAAAGAACATAGCAAGCAAAAATACTGATAAATACAATAGGCTTTCTTTATCCTTTTCTAAATGTATTTTTAAAATTATGTTTCATAGTTGAAGCAAAAATTATAATACTGTTTGATATGGTTCTAAATGCCTGTAGAAGAAATATTTAAGACAATTATATTGTGAATGGAGTGAAGGAAGGTAAGTTTACTATACTTCACTTGAACTGGTAAAATGAGTATACTAGTAGAGTGTCATAAATGTTATGGCTATAAAATGTCATACCTACCAACCACTAAAAAAAGCTATACGAAGAGACATATTCTAAAATAGTCAACGTAAATCAAAATGAAATTCTAAAAATGTTCAAGTCATCTGCAGGAAAGTAGGACAAAGTAAACATAATTTAAAAATAGTAAAAAAAGTTTCATATTTAAGCCCTCACATATAAATAATGACATTAAATGTAAATGGTCTAAATATACCAATTGAAAATACAGATTAGCAGAGTGGATTTAAAAACATAACCTTGTCATATGCTATTTACAAGAAACTCACCTAAAATATAGTGACATAGATTGAAAGTAAAAGTATAGAAATATATATATATATATATCATGCAAAAATCAATTTTAAAAAGCAGGAATATCTGAATATCCTGCTTCATTTCAGAGCTCTGTTTCAGAGCAAAGAAAATAACCATAAACAGAGAGGAACATTACATACTGATAAGCAGGTCGATCAACGAAGAAGGCATAGTAATTTTAAATGTGTATACACCAAACAACAAAGCTTGAAAATATGTAAAATTTAAGTTGGTAGAACTAACACTGAAAATAGATAAGCCAACAATTAGAGATGGAGACTTCAACGACCTCTCCCAACAAGCGATATAACAACTAATGAGCTAATCAGCAAGGATGTAGAAAAAAATCAACACCACAGTCAAGCAACAAGATTTAATGGACATTTATAGAACACTTTCCCCAACAACAACAGAACACACATTATTTTCAAATGGCAACAGGACATATATTGAGACCATATTCTGGGCTATAAAATAAACTTAACAAATTTAAAAGTTGTGAAATGATAGGGCATGTTCTCTAACTACAGTGTAATCAAACTAGAAATCAACAACAGAAAAATAAACAGGAAAAATCTACAAACATACTGAAACTAAATAGCACACTTCTAAATATTCCATAGTTCAAAGAGGAAGTCTTAGAGGAAATAAAAATCCATTGAACTGAATTAAAATGAAACTACCATATCTCAAAATTTATTGTTAAAACATGCACTCTGAATAAAGAGACCCCCCCCCCCCCAAACAGGGTTTGTGTGAGCACCGTGGCTATTTATTCACTCAGGTGCCGGTGGGCCGAGTCTGAAAACAGAGTCAGCAAAGGATGGTGGGATAAGAGTTGGTTTTTTAGGTTTGGGATAAACAGTGGAAAGTTACAGAAGTTACAGTTTAGGGTGGTTTTTTGCAAGCTGGGAGGGGGTCATACAGTGTGGAGTCATGAGGTTGACCAAGGTCATTACAGAGTCCAATGGCCTTGTCAACTGAGACTGGAATAAGAAATAATAGAAGAATGTCTCAGGTTAGTTAGGGCCCGCAGAAGTTGATAGTTCTTCTGTTTTTCATGATCTTCCAGCTACTTCAGGTTTTCTAATTCTGGAAGGCCTTCCGGAAGTGTATGTGTGGGTCACCAGGGTTGCCATGCTGTCCACGGTGTGGTCAGACCTTACATTTATGGGAAACTGCTAAAGCAGTACATAGAAGAAAATTTTTAGTACTAAATGGATACATTGAAAAAGAGGCATCGTCTCAAACCAATAATTAGCCTCTCACCATAAGAACTCAGAAAAAAAAGCAAAATAAACCCAAAGCAAGCAGAAAGAAGGAAATGATAAGGATCAGAACTGAAATCAATTAGGTTATAAAGAGAAAAACAATAAAAATAAATGAAACAAAGGCTGGTTCCTTAAAATGATTTAAAAATCTTTAGCAAGATTGCCAAAAAAAAGAGAAAACACAAATTGTCAATATCACCAAAGACAGAGACAATATCAGTGTAGACCCTGTCTACATCAAAAGAATAATAAAGTGAATACAATGAATATTTCTTTTTTCATAATTTCAACTTTTAGATTCAGAGGGCACATGTGGTGGTTTGTTACATGGGTATATTGCATGATGCTGAGTTTGGGGTAGAAATGATCCCTTCACCCAGATAGTGAGCATAGTACTCAATAGGAAATTTTTCAGCCATTGCTTCCTCCTCCTTTTCCCCAGTAGTCCCCAGTGTCTATTGTTCCTATCTTTATGTCCATGTATACCCGCTGCTTAGCTCTCACTCACAAGTGAGAACATGTGGCATTTGGTTTTCTGTTCCTGTGTTAATTCACTTAGAATAATGAATTATTCTAAGCAGCTGCATCCATGTTGTAGCTGCATCCATGTTGCTGCAAGAGACATAATATTCTTTTTAATGGGTGTGTAGTATCCTATGATGTATGTGTACCACATTTTCTTTATTTAATACACCATTGATGGGTGCCTACGTTGATTCCATGTCTTTGCTATTGTGAATAGTGCTGCAATGAGCATATGAGTGCATGTGTTTTTTGTTTTTTGTTTGTTTTGTTTTGCAGAACAACTTATTTTCCTTAGGTATGTACCCAGTAATGGGATGGCTGGCCTGAATCATAGTTCTGTTTTCAGTTCTTTGAGAAATCTCCAAACTGTTTTCCACAGTAGCTGAACTAATTTACACCCTCACCAACAGTGTCTATGTGTTCTCTTTCTCTCTACTCCACAACCTCACCAACACCTGTTATTTTTTGTCTTTTTAATAATAGCCATTCTGACTGTTATGAGATGGTATCTCACAGTGGTTTTGATTTGTATTTCTCTGATGGTGAGTGACATTGAGTATTTTTTATATGCTTGTTGGTTGCTCATATGTCTTCTTTTGAAGTGTCTATTCATGTCCTTTGCCCACTTTTTGATGGGGTTATTTTTTTTTTGCTTGTTTAATTAAGTTTCTTACAGATTCTGGATATTAGACCTTTGTTAGATACATAGTTTATAAATATTCTTTCCCGTTCTGTGTTGATGGTTTCTTTTGCAGTACAAAAGCTGTTTAGTTTAATTTGGTCCTACTTGTCAATTTTTGTTTTCATTGCAATTGCTTTTGGGGACTTAGTCATAAATTCCTTGGCAAGGTCAATGTCCAGAATGGTCTTTCCCAGGTTTTCTTCTAGAACTTTTTATAGTTTGAGGTCTTACACTAAAAGATTTAATCCATCTTGAGTTAATTTTTATCTATGGTTAAAGATCGGGATCCAGTTTCATTCTTCTGCATATGGTTAGGCAGCTATTCCAGCACCATGTATTAAATGAGTCCTGTCCTCATTGCTTATTTTTGTCAACTTTGTCAAAGATTAGATGGTTGTAGGTGTGAGGTTCTATGTCTGGGTTTTCTCTTCTATTCTATTGGTCTATTTATCTGTTTTTGTACCGGTACCATGCTGTTTTGGTTATTGTAGCCTTGCTGTGTAGTTTGAAATTGGGCAATGCAATGCCTTTGTTTGTTTTGCTTAGGATTGCTTGGGCTATCTGGGCTATTTTTTGGGTTCCATAATAATTTTAGAACACTCTTCCTAGTTCTGTTAAAACGTGTTGGTAGTTTGATAGGAGTAGTGTTGAGTCTATAGATTGATTTGAGCAGTATGGCCATTTTAACAATGTTAATTCTTCCAATCCATGAACATGGAATGTTTTTTCATTTGTTTATGTCATCTGTAATTTCTTTCAGTAGAGTTTGTAGTTATCCTTGAGAGATCTTTCACCTCCTTGGTTGGAAATATTCCTAGATGTGTATGTATTGTAAATGTGATTGCTTTCTTGATTTGGCTCCCAGCTTGAACATTATTGGCGTGCAGAAATGCTACCAATTTTTGTGCATTGATTTTATATCCTGAAACTTAACTGAAATTATTTGTCAGGTTTAGGAGCCTTTTGGTGGATATTTCACGGTTTTTTTTAGGTATAGAATCATTGTCAGTGAAGAAACGTAATTTGACTTCATCTTTTCCTATTTGGATGACTTTTATTTCTTTCTCTTGCCTGATTGCTCTGGCTAGGGCTTCTAGTACTATCTTGAATAGGACTGATGACAGAATGGGCATCCTTCTTCTTTGTGTTCTTAAAAGGAATGCTTCTCGTTTTTTTCTCTTCAGTATGATGTTGACTGTGTTAGATAAATTCCTGGAAATGCACAATCTCCCAAAATGGAATCAGGAAGATTTGAAACTCTGAACAGAGTAATATCAAGTCCCAAAATTGAATCAATCATTAAAAACCTACCGACCGAAAAAATCCCTGGACCAGATGGAGTCACAGAATTTAACCGGACATTCAAAGAAGAGCTGGTACTATACTGAAACTATTCCAAAAGCCAAGGGGGAGGAACTTCTCCCTAACTCATTCCACAAAGTCATCTTCACCTTGATACCAAAACTTGGCAAAGACACAGCAAAAAAGAAAACTACAGGCCAGTCTCTCTGATGCATATAGATGCAAAAATCCTCAACAGAATACTGTTAAACCAGCAGCACATTGAAACTTTAATTTACCACAATCAGGTTGGCTTTATTTGTGGGATGCATGGTTGATTCAACATACATAAATCAATAAATGTGATTCACCATATAAACAGGATTAAAAATAAAAACCATAAGATCATCTCATAGACATAGATAAAGCATTTGATAAAATCCAGCATCTCTTTACAATAAACACCCTCAACAAACTAGACATTGAAAGTACATACCTCAAAATAATAAGAGCTATCTACACATACAAATTTGACAACTTAGATCAAGTTAGAGAATTTCAGTTTCTTGAAAGCATAACTCAGTACAAAATAGATAATTTCAATAGCCCTATAACTATTAAAGAAATTGAAAAATTAGACCCAGTCCCCCAAAATAAATCTCCAGATCCACTGGTTTCACTGGAAAATTCTAACAAATGGATAAAGAAGAATTAAAATCAATTTACATAATCTTGTAGAAAATATAGAAGGAGGAACTACTTCTTAATTCATTATATAAAGCTAGTATTATCCTGATGCCAAAGAAATAAAGACAGTATAGAAAAAAAAAAAGATTAAGGGAGAAAATTACAAACCAATATGACTCCTGAATAAAGATGCAAAAATCTTATGCAAAATATTAACAAGTAAAATTTAGCAATATATAAAAAGTTATATACTATGAGCAAGTGAGGTTTATTTCAGAGATGCAAAGCTGGTTCAGTATTAAAAAACAATCAATGTAATTTACCTTATTGAAAGGCTACCAAGAAAAATTACATGATCATATTAACCAATGCAGAAAAACATTTGACAAAATTCAACACACATTACTTTTGATTACTTTTTGATAAAAATTATCAAAAAATAGGAACAGAGGTAACTTCCTCAACTTGACAAAGAGCATGTACAAAAACTTACATCTACCACTGTACTTATTGGTGGAAGACTGAATGCTTTCAGGATATCTATGTGTTAAGGATATCTACTCTATCTGCTCTTAATCAGCTTCGTACTAGAAGTTCTAATTTATGCAATAGATGAGAAAAAGAAATAAAATGTGTATAGTTTGGAAAGCATGATGCAAGCTACTCTTATTTGTAGAAGTCATGATGATCTACATAGGAAATCCCAAGGAATCACCAGAAAACCCCCAGAACTAAAAGCAAATTTAGCAAGGTGAAAAGATCCAAGATAAACCTACAAAAATTAATAGTGTATATGTATGTGGTCTGTGTGTGTTTGTGTGTGTCTGTCCATACTAGAAACAAACATATGAACACATATGGATACTGTAATAAATTGTATCAAATAAAATATGATACTGTTTAGAGTCACTCAAAAACAAATGAAATATTTAGATGCAAATCTAGCAAAACAGATACCAGACTTATATGCTGAAAGAAACCAAAGAAGATCTAAATAAATGGAGAGACATACAGTGTTCATGGATTGGGAGACTCAACATATTAAAGATCTTAATTCCACCGAAATTTATATGTAAATGTAATGTAATTTCTATCAAAATCTTAGCAAGAAATCTTAGATATTAACAGATTATTCTTTAATTTATAGTGAGAAGTAAAGAATTAGATAGCTAAAACAATTTTGAAAAAGAATAAAATGTGACCAATAGGTCTAATACATTGCAAGACATTGTGTACCTACAGTAATCACAATTGTATTGGCAGAGTGATAGATACATTTGTTAATGGAACAGAATAGAATCCAGAAATAGGCTTGGACAAATATTCCCAAGTATATTTTTAATTGAAGTAAAATTTGCATAGCACAAAAGTCATCCTTTTAAAGTGTCAAATTCAATGGTTTTTCGTATATTCACAAGGTTGTGCAACTGTCGCCTCTGTCTAATTTTAGAAAAGTTTCATCACTCCAAAAAGTAGCTCCATTCTCTCAACCTCTAGCAATCACTAGTATGCTTTTTTCCCCCAATGGATTTGGCTATTCTGGACACTTTATGTGTCCAGATGGAATCATACAATGTGTTGCCTTTTGTGTCAGGCTTTTTCAACTTAGCAGGTTTTCAAGGTCCATCCATGTTAAGCATCTATCAGTATTTCATCCACTTTTATGAATGAATAATATTTTCATTTTTTTTGTTTACCCATTCATCAGTTGATGACCTGAGTTGTCATCATGACCACTTTGGCTATTATAAATGATGCTGTTATGAACATTCATTAAGTTTTTGTGCAGATATGTTTCACCTCTCTTGGGTATATACCTAAGAGTAGAATTGCTAGTTCATATGGTACTTCTGGTTAACCTTTTGAGAAATCACCAAACTGTTTTCGAAAAAGGCTGCATCATTTTACATTCCCACCAGCAATGTATAAGGGTTCCAGTTTCTTAACATCCTCATCAATATTCATCATTACCTGTCTTTTTGAGCATAGCCATCCTAGTGAGCATATCACTGTGGTTTTGATTTGTATTTTCTTGATGGTTAATGATGTTGAGCATCTTTCCACAGTCTTATTGGTCATTTGTTTATCTTTTTAGAGAAATGTCTATTCAAATCCTCTACTCATTTTTATTTGGGCTACTTATCTTTTCATTACTAAGTTGTGAGCATTTTTTATATATTATGAATACAGTTCACTTACTCTGTATGTGATTTGGGAGCATTTTCTCCCATTCTCTGGGTTGTGTTTTCACTTTATTAATAACATCTTTGAAGCAGAAAAATATTTAATTTTAATTTATCTATTTTTGTCTGGTTACTTGTACTTGAGTTATCAAGTATAAGAAACTATTGCCTAGGAGGGAGAGATCCAAGATGGCCGTTTAGGAACAGCTCAGGATTGCAGTTCCCAGTGAAAGTACAGAGAGTGAGTGGATGCTGCATTTCCAGACGGATTTTTATTGCCCACAGACCAGGAGATTCCCAGGCGGAGGAGCCCCATGGGTCGCCAGCACGGCTGTTTTAGCCTGTGTGGCTGTTTTGGTTGGCACAGCTGTTTTGGCCCGTGCGGCGGCGCCCTGGCGCGGCGGTTCTCCATAAAAAATACACTGGTCCGGGTGCCCTTTTAGTGGGCAATTGGAGCCCCAGGAAGGCACAGTTGCCCATTCATCTGATTAAAAAGGGGACTGAAATAAGGAGCCAGGCCCGGAGATTTCGGGGCAAAAAAAGCCCCACAAATGTCAACGCTGTTGTTTCAGCTGGCGCAGTGAGTCACTGCACAGAAAATCACACAGATCCTGATGCCTTTTCAACAGGTGACTGGAATACCTGGAAGAGAGACGACCATTCAACAACAACAACAACAAAAAAAAAAATGCTCAGGGGCGGGGAGCCAGGTGATCAGGCTTAGCTGGTCCCACCCCAACAACAACAACAAAAAAGCAATTGGAAGCACTCTGGGTTGAGACTTTCACAGCAAGGACAGCTGAACCTGGGACAATCCAGCTCTGTGGGGGAGGGGTGTCCACCATTACCAAGGCACTCCACCACTATGGAGGTAGTCCGCCATTACTGAAGCAGCCCACCATTGCCAAGGCAACCTGCCATTACAGAGAGAGTTTGCCATTACAGAGGTGGGCCACCATTGCCGAGGCAGTTCTAACTACACCCATATAAACAGGACTGCAGGGAAGTTCACATGGCAGCTGGGCAGAGCCCACAGCAGCTCAGCAAAGCCTCT
This sequence comes from Cebus imitator, assembly GCF_001604975.1. NCBI lineage: Eukaryota > Metazoa > Chordata > Mammalia > Primates > Cebidae > Cebus > Cebus imitator. The sequence goes on along the minus strand of NW_016107706.1, from coordinate 372,289 downwards.
GCAGGCAGACAGTGACTAGGCTGCCTCCTTGCTGGGCAGGGCAGCCCTGAAAAAAAGGCAGCAGCACAATGGAAACTCATAAATAAAGCCCTAACTCCCTGGGACAGAGCACCTGGGGAAAAAAAGGTGTTTATGGGTTCTGCTGAAGCAGACCTAAACGTACCTGCCCAGCAGCTCTGACTGAACAATGGAGCTCACAGCTCAGCACTTGAGCTCCTATAAAGGACAGACTGTCTCATCAAGCAGCTCCCTGACCCCCGTATATCCAAAGAGTCACCTCATAAAGGAGAGATAAGACTGACATTGGGCAGGTAGCCTTCTGGGACAAAGACAGCAGAAGAAGAAACTGATAGCAACCCTTACTGTTCTGCAGCTACTGCAGGTGATCCCCAGGCAAAGAGGGCCTGGAGTGGACCTCAGCAGCCCTAGAGCAGAGGGGCCTGACTGTTAGAAGGAAAACTAAGAAACAGAAATAACTTCATCATCAACAAACTGGACGTTCACTCAGAGACCCAATCTGCAAGTCAGCAACTACAAAGACGACAGGTGGATAAATCCACAAAGATGGGAAGACACCAGCGCAAAAAGGATGAAAACACCCGAAACCAGAACACCTCTCCTCCTGCAAGGGATCGCAACTCCTCACCAGCAAGGGAACAAGGCTGGATGGAGAATGAGTGTGATGAATTCACAGAATCAGGCTTCATAAGGTGGGTAATAAGAAACTTCTGTGAGCTAAATAACACGTTCTAACCCAATGCAAAGAAACTAAGAACCTTGAAAAAAGATTTGACAAAATACTAACAAGAATGGACAACTTAGGTATACAAGTGAATTGATGGAGCTATAAAACACAACATGAGAACTTCATGAAGCATGCACAAGTTTCAACAGCCGAATTGACCAAGCAGAAGAAAGGATATCAGAGGTCGAAGATCAACTCAATGAAAGTAAACGGGAAGGCAAGATTAGAGAAAAAAGGGTAAAAAGGAATGAACAAAGTCTCGAAGAAATGTAGGACTATTTGAAAGACCTAATCTACATTTGATAGGTGTACCTGAATGTGATGAAGAGAATGAATCCAAGCTGGAAGATACTCTTCAGGATATTAAGAATATTGGCAAGGCGGGCCAATATTCAAGTCCAGGAAATACAGAGAACACCAAAAAGATATTCCTCAAGAAGAGCAACCCCAAGGCACATAATCATCTGATTCATGGGGGTTGAAATGAAGGAGAAAATGCTAAGGGCAGACAGAGAGAAAGGTCAGGTTACCCACAAAGGGAAGCCAATCAGACTCACAGCAGATGTCTCAGCAGAAACCCTAGAAGCCAGAAGAGAGTGGGGGCCAATATTCAACATCCTTAAAGAAAAGAACTTTCAACCCAGAATTTCATATCCAATCAAACTAAGCTTCATAAGTGAAGGAAAAATAAAATCCTTTGTGAACAAGCAAGTACTCAGAGATTTCATCACCACCAGGCCTGCATTACAAGAGCTCCTGAAAGATGCTCTACACATAGAAAGGAACAACCAGTACCAGCCACTCCAAAAATAAACCAAATGGTAAAGAGCATCAACACAATGAAAAAACTGCATCAACATAGGGCAAAACAGCCAGCTAGCATGAAAATGGCAGTATCAAATTCACACATAACAATATTAACCCTAAATGTAAATGGACTAAATGCCCCAATTAAAAGACACAGACTCGCAAACTGCATAAAAAGCCAAAACCCATCAGTGTGCTTATTGCATCTCACATCATCTTACATCCAAGGATACACAAAGGCTCAAAATAAAGGGGTGGAGGAAGATTTACCAAGCAAATGGAGAGCAAAAAAAAAGCAGGAGTTGCAATTCTTGTCTCTGGTAAAATAGACTTTAAAGCAACAAAGATCAAAAGAGACAAAGAAGGACATTACATAATGGTAAAAGGATCAATGCAACAAGAAGAGCTAACGATCCTAAATATATACGCACCCAATAGAGGAGCACCCAGATACATAAGGCAAGTTCTTAATGAATTACAAAGAGACTTAGACTCACACACAGTAACAGTGGGAGACTTTAACACCCCATTGTCAATATTAGACAGATGAACCAGACAGAAAATTAACAAGAATATCCAGGACTTGAACTCAGACCTGGACCAAGCAAACCTAATAGACATTTACAGAACTCTCCACCCCAAATGCACAGAATATACATTCTTCTCAGCACCATATCACACCTACTCTAAAATTGACCACATAATTGGAAGCAAATCACTCCTCAGCAATTGCAAAAGAACGGAAATCATAACAAACTGTCTCTCAGACCACCATGCAATCAAGTTAGAAATCAGAATTCCGAAAATAACTCAGAAGCACACAGCTTCATGGAAACTGAATAACTGGCTCTTGAATGTTGACTGGATAAACAATGAAATGAAGGCAGAAATAAAGATGTTCTTTGAAAACACTGAGAATGAAGACGCAACATACCAGAATCTCTGGGACACATTTAAATCAGTCTCTAGAGGAAAATATATAGCAATAAGTGCCCACATGAGAAGCAAGGAGAGATCTAAAATTGACACCCTATCGTCAAAATTGAAAGAGCTAGAGGAGCAAGATCAAAAAAACTCAAAACTTAGCAGAAGACAAGAAATAACTAAGGTCAGAGCAGAACTGAAGGAGATAGAGACACAAAAAACCTTTCAAAAAATCAATAAATCCAGTAGCTGGTTTTTTGAAAAGATCAATAAAATAGACCACTAGCCAGATTAATAAAAAAGAAAAGAGAGAATAACCAAATTGATGCAATAAAAGACGATAAAGGGGATATCAACACAGTTTCCACAGAAATACAAACCATCATCAGAGATTATTACAAACAACTCTATACACATAAACTAGTAAATGTGGAAGAAATGGATAAATGCCTGGACACTTGCCTCCTCCCAAGCCTAAACCAGGAAGAAGTCGAAACCCTGAATAGACC
>NW_016107706.1:354403-367310 GCF_001604975.1 Cebus imitator | reverse complement strand
ACTTTTACACTGTTGGTAGGAGTGTAAATTAGTTCAACCATTGTGGAAGACAGTGTGGCGATTCCTCAAGGACCTAGAAATAGAAATTCCATTTGACCCAGCAATCCCATTACCTGGTAAATATCCAGTGGATTATAAATCGTTCTACTATAAGGACACATGCACACGAATGTTCACTGCAACACAGTTTACAATAGCAAAGACCTGGAACCAACCCAAAAGACCATCGATGATAGACTGGACAGGGATAATGTGACCCATATACACCATGGAATATTACACAGCCATCAAAAATGATGAGTTCATGTCCTTTGTAGGGACATGGATGAACCTGGAAACCATCATTCTCAGCAAACTGACAGAAGAGCAGAAAATCAAACACCGCATGTTCTCACTCATAGGCTGGTGTTGAACAATGAGAACTCATGGACACAGGGAGGGGAGCACTACATACTGGGGTCTGTTGGGGGAGATAGGGGAGGGACAGCAGGGTGTGGGGAGATGGTGGAGGATAGCATGGGGATAAATGCCAGATATAGGTGAAGGGGAGGAAGGCAGAAAATCACACTGCCACGTTTGTACCTATGCAACAATCTTGCATGTTCTTCACATGTACCCCAAAACCTTAAAATGCAATAAAAAAAAAAGGTTGCCTAATCTAAGGTTCTGAAGATTTACAACTATATTTTCCTCTAGGAATTTTATAAATTTTTCTCTTAAATTGAGGTCTTTGGTCCGTTTTGATTTAATTTTTGTATATGAAGTAAAATAGGACTCCAACTTCATTCTTTTGCATGTGGATGTCCAGCTGCCTCAGCACCCATTATTGAAAAGACTACTGTTTCCTTATTTAATTATCTTGGTGTCCTTGTCTATAACCAATTCACCATAAATTTAATGGCTTATTTCTGGATTTAATTTCATTCTATTGAGCTGTGTTTATTCTATGGCCGTACAACACTTGTTTTGGTTATTCTAACTGTGTAGTAAGTTTTGAAATTGTGATGTGGAGTCCTCCAGCTTAGTTTTTATTTTTAAAGATTATTTTGGCCATTCTTTCCTTTCAATCTCTATATGAATTTTAGGATCAGCTTGTCCATTTATGCAAAAATCAATAACAAAAGAACAAAACAGCTGGAATTTTGATGAAGATTGTATCGAATCTGTAGATCGGTTTGGAGAGTACTACCATTTTATTAATGAATAGTAAGTCATTTAATCCACAAACGTGATTTATTTGCATCTTTAATTTCTTTCAATGATGTTTGTAGTTTTCCATATACTAGTCTTGTAATTTTTTGTTAAATTTGTACCCAGGTTTTTTTTCTTCCAATGATATCGTAAGTAGAATTTGTAAAGTTTCCATTTTTGATTGTGGTAGTATATGGTTTTTTTTATTGTTGATCTTTTATACTGAAACCTTCCTGAATTCATTTATTAGTTCTGATAATTTTTATGGACTCAGGATTTTCAGTATACTAGATTATGTCATCTGTGCATAGAGACAGTTTACTTCTTTTCTTCTCTTGCATTCCTGGAATAAATCCTAATTGGTCATGGTATTTGATTATTTTTATGTTGCTGTATTTGATTTGCTAATATTCCGTTGAGGATTTTTGCATCTATATTAATAAGGAATATTTGTCTGTACTTTTCTTGTGATATCTTTATCTGGTTTTGGTAGCAGGTTACTGCTGCCCCATAGAATTAGTTGTAACTTATATCCCTGAGTTGCATAATTCTCTAATATTTACTAAGTTGTGTTCCATAGCCTTTGTTCTGTTTATGGCCCCATGCTGATCCTCACTAGCCCTCCGTTGAAAGCCAGACATTCCAGAAGAGTGTGTCACAAGATAGGATTGTGGTTTTTAGTCCTGGAAGAACCATTCCAAAACTCCTGTCTTACCTGATGATGGAGGGGGCAGTAGGATACTGTATAAGGAAGCTTGCACCAATGTTTAAAGAGCTGTCAAAGAAAAGAACAGGAGCTTAGAAGATGCCTCCAAAATAGAAACTGGTCAGTTGATCTATCTATCTATCTATTTATTTATTTTACCTTAACTTCTGGGGTACATGTGCAGATCATGCAGGTTTGTTACATAGGTATACACGTGTCATGGTAATGGTTTGCTGCATTCATCACCCCGTCATCTACATTAGTTATTTCTCCTAATGCTATCCCTCCCCAATCCCCCTACTCCCTGCTATTCCTCCCCTAGCACCCCATCTCCAGGCCCCAGTGTGTGATGTTCCCCTCCCTGTGTCTGTGTGTTCTCGTTGTCTGATACCCACTTATGAGTGAGAACATGCAGTGTTTGGTTTTCTCTTCTTGTGTCAGTTTTCTGAGAATGATGGTTTCCAGTTTCATCCATGTCCCTGCAAAGGATATGAACTCATCTTTTTTTATGGCTGCATAGTATTCCATGATGTATATGTGGCACATTTACTTTATCCAGTCTATCACTGATGGGCATTTGGGTTGGTTCTAAGGAAACTGGTCATTCTATGAGTCAGTTTTGCACCCATAAAATGAGTCTTATCTCTCCCTTCCAGTGTTCGTAGACCTGGTCTGTACTGGGCCAGAATTGGTCAGAGAGATCAATAGTCAAGAATTTTGAGAGTTCATTCAGTCTTACCTCTACTCTTGTAGCCTAATAGCATTGAGGCTGCTCTCTACCTTTAGGGTTTATGACTTAGACATTGGTAGTGCCTCGTGTCAGAGACCAGGAGCCTCACTTCTTAGGGATGTGCTTAAACTTTCCTTGGAGCATTGGCATAACCTCTGAATTAGATATTTTAAAGTAATCATAATTTGGATATAATCTTTAAAGTCATATTTGCACTGAATGTTGTTAACTCTAATAATGAGTAGGCCAGAATTTAAGCAAGGACAGATGCATAGCATTCCTAGGACTGCTCTAGAATAAGGGATCCTCTGACAATCTAGATGAATTTAGATGCAGCAAAATGGGCAAAAGTCTAATGCATTCTGATCTGAGTAATTTATTCACCATGATTGCAGTGTTTGTAGCTAAGCATTAAGAACCTTCTCATGTAGGGGTTGGCAAGATACACACTCATGGGCCAAATCTGGACCACCACCTGTTTTTGTAAATAAAGTTTTATTGAAACACAGCCACCCAACTTGTTTTTGTTTTATCTGTGGCTGCTTCAGTGCTACAAAAGCATAGCTGAGTAGTTATGATAGAAACCGGCCTAAAAAGTCAAAGTATTTGCTATCTGGAATTGTACAGAAAATGTTTGCCAACATCTGTTTTAGAATCACAAAATCACTCAAAATATTTCTAAGTCACCAAAGAAATCATATGGTTATATTCTGCCTTTCACTGTCTAAAACTTTGAGGGGACTCTCTGAGAAGAAGCTACCCAATTCCGAATCCCATTCTATAGCAAAAGTTGTTATGCAAAACTCCCATACGTCTTTACTTTCACGAATTTTAAAATGACATCTCATAAACTTGACCTTCAAGAAATATATTCAGGGTTTCAGGCAAGAAAATACCAAACTTTGCAAAATATTATTTAACTTGTTTTAAGACTAGGGAAAGGCATAAGATACACTATTTTGAGAACTTCTGTGTACCAGGCATTGTGCTGGAGACTTTACATTCATTTATTGTTGTTCTCCTTTTATATATTTTATAGAGAAACTGAGGTTCAAGGTTAAATGACTTGCCCACCACTAGGTCTGTCTGGTTCTCAAAAGTAGGCTTCTTTTATTACCTCAGTGGCTCTTAAAGGAAGGCTTCTAGAAAACAACACCAGCACTGCCTGGAAACTTGTTAGAAATGTAAATTCTCGTGCTTTAGACCTGTTGAATCAGAAACTCTGGAGGTGGCATTCAGCAATGTGTGCCCGACTGAGGCCTCCATAAAAGTCTGAGAACCACTAGATTATACTATCCTATTATGCACTGGCTAATGTGATATGATACTACTTAGTACTTTTGTCTTCTCTGGGGAATTTTGGGTACAGTTCAACCAATATAACTTGATGCTGTACCTATGCACTGATTCCTTGCTGTGCCTAAAAGTACAGGCTATGATGTTTCAGGACGTGAGCTCTACAAGCCTGGGGCTAAGTGGGGGAAGAAGCAGGTGTGATAGGCTTTGTTTTTCATGTCTACACCCAGGACCTTTTTCTTTAGGGAGGACCCAAGATCATACTTGAGATATGGGCTTCAGGAAGCAAGATGAACAAATGTCATCCCAGCTGGCAGAGATGAGTCTTAGACCCAGGCTGGGAGCTGGAGGAGAGCCAAACCAGCATGCTATGCAAGCAGAATCATGGCAGAACAGGCAAGAGTAACCAGCTCAGGAAAAGAGAACAAGGTCCAAAGGGAACAAACAAACATTACCTTCCTTCTTTAGTTTTACATCCTTTAGTGTGCTGGGCTTCAGACACACTAAAGGATGTAAAGCTTCCAAGAGAGGCTGGGCATCTGAAGAGAAGCTTTAGGATGTGCACAGTCTGGCTTGGAGTCCAGCTGGAGAAGAAACAGACAGCAGCAGTGATGGAGTTATTCTTTCTAAAAATTAATGTTCTGGTAGATGAGAAATGTTATTAGTATACAGTGAGGCATCCTGACAGGAACTGAGGGTGACAGGAAAGGTTAGAATAATCTGTTGTTCAGGTATGTTTGAAGCCTTCATCTCTTAGACTGTGAACAGATAAAATTTGAAGAAAGATGGGCAGTGGACAAAGCACAAAGCAGATGGAAACTGCCTCCCCTCTAACCCCAGCTGTGCTTCCTTCTCGGTGATCCCATGTCCTCCTGTGACCTGGTGACACCTTCTTTAATTCAGTTGCCTTACATGTCAGTGACAGCTTCCCTCCCTTGACTGGAGTTGCTTTCTCATGAATTAACTCAGATAAGAGTCCTGGGCTGATCTGCCCTTGGCATTCAGCTTCCTCCCTGGAAATCACACACCTTGAGTTCAGGTGATGATTTTTGTGCCTGGGTACAAACACGGACTGCACTATTGTTTAAAATTCTTTAATTGTGCTTCTACAGGGTTCAGGGGTAGGGCACATAAAGAAAAAGTGAAGGTTGTGGAACTGGAAAGTCTCAAGTGTGGTTGTGTTCAGTTAGGGGAGGGTGAGTTTTGAAGGTCATGGAAACACTGGGGTGCAAGGCAGACGGGTTCTATAGATCACGACAGTTGGTGCTCAGGGAACAATAGAATTGAAAAGTCAAGTATATTCATGAACTGGGTGGGTCATCAGACAGGTCAGCAATTACGAGGTCAGGAACTCTATAGCTTCAAGGGGAAGTGGATCAGAAAGTCAGGGCCATAGTTCTACAGGAAGCAAGAGGAAAGCTAGAGGTCTGGCATTCCACTGAAGACCTTGGCTCATGTTTCCATGTTGGAATTTCTTCCCAGCATTATGTTGGGAATTTGCACACTTTCCCAAATCCTAAATCCCAAGAATAATCAGTAGAAACATCATAAAAATAAGGATAAGTATTATAATTTTTTTCTGTGAGCAATATGGTTTACAATCAATGCAGAGATGTTAAGTGGTTTAAAGGAATTCACTGACGTCAAGGACAGGTAGGAACAGGAAATGCTGATGCATGGAGTTGAAGGTGAAGGTCAGCATTTCTAGCAATCAGGACAGGAGCACTTGGGAGAGAAATGGCCACTATTGCCATGTTGTAAGTATGTGTTTTTAGCCTCCTTTGCTGCTAACATGAGTCATTTATGCAAAAATCTACAAATATAGGCATTAATATACTTTATACAAATCTTACAAATGATGTTTTGACATATAAAAATTTTTAGAAACAAAGTAAATATTTAAATTGGCAATTTCAAAACCTACATCTGTGTAATACTGTTAACGTTGCTAGGAGATTCAAATATTATGTTATTCAAATTCTATCAAATAATGTTCATCCCCATTTTCCTGTGTTCGGATATTCACTGTAGGCTGAAGCTCTTTGTAAATACTAGTAATCCAAGTATTTCTTCTTGTTAAAGACATTTTTAGGTATCTGCAATAATAATGAAGAGTATACAGATTGTCGGACATGTTTAAGAAATTTATGATTTTGGGATTTCCCAAGAATTCTCAGAATTTCTGTTTTCTTTCTGAATCCTCAAGATTAATATTTGTGGAGAATTTAGAAACACTAGCCTTGGCTATAGTCCCTTCAACAGAGGAGCCAGAACCACTGTGGCTAGTGCAGCCTCCACAGGGGAGTGATGGGGGATTTATGGGGCTGGAGGAAGCAGGAATGGGAGAAGGGACCATGAAGGCCAACTCCATGGTTCAGATGTGCACTCACAAGAGCCCCAGTATCTCTAAGCAGCAAACAAGATGTGGTAGGGTGGACTCTCAGTTCTGTAATAATGATGCCTCTCTGAGAACGTTCCCCTTGGCCTCTGCTGAGTTGCACAGCCACGTGAGCTGCGGTGAGACTCAGGGAGACACTGCCACAGAAAGAATCAGAAGGCAGAGCATGCAACTGCAGCATGCAGAAATATGCTTACACCATAATACACAAAGACTCCCTGACATGGAGCTTGCAGTTTTGGGTTCCTTCAACCTGGCAGATTCTGCCCAGGGCTCTGATTACTCTCTTGAACAGTTGTGACCTATATTTAATTTAAAAATGTATATGTGTGTATCTCTGTTGCACTGAAGCCAAGTTGTCATTCTCCAGGTCCTTAAATGGGAAGCCCACTGTCTTTGTGGTCTGGCTTAGTTTAGTGTCTTATGGAACTTGGTTTAACTTAGTCTTCACATTAATTGTTATCCTCAATAATAATTAATCATTTCCATTGAAACAAAGGTTCCATGAGGTATGTCACTGATCCAAAGTCACCCAGCATGGCAGTGACAGAACAGGCGTCCATGCCCAGATCTGCCTGCCCTCCATACACTTGGCCATTGTGCTCTATCCCAGATTAAATCATTTAGTGCTTTTAGTCCAGGTCTGTAAGAGCCTTCAAGTGACCATGGATGGCCCATCCCCTGCCTTCCTACAGGCAGGATGTTCTAATCTCTCTATTAGGGATGAGCTGTCTGATATGTTAGCGTTATGTGTCTGCTTCACACAAGGTCAAATAGTAAAATATGAAAGAGAAAATAAAGTCATGAGGGTTTTCCTGTCAAACTATGTTGTTTTTTTTCTTGGCTTTTGACTTTCACCATTAAGATTGGATAGTTCAGCTTAAGAGATCAACAAACATTGGACCAGGACATTCTGAGCAGCATCTCAGGCTGGGGAAAGCCTCTGGACATGGGTGCGGGCACAGTCCTGCTTTTTACTCTGACCAGTCTCTGCCTGTGATGTGGCCACTGGGTCCTTGTATATTTGAGGCCAGTCATCCATCAGAGGAACTGGAATTTGCCCAGTAACACATAATGTGGCCTTTGTTTGGGCTTGACCTTCATTTATTGGCCCAAATAAGAAGGGAGCTTGTGAAAGGGACTCAAAGAAGAGCTACAAAATGACCAGAGGCCCAAAAGACATGATAATAAGAAAAATATAAACAGCTAATGACAGGTTAACTGCTAAATTATGGCTACTGCTGACTTTAACTTTCATAACAATAGTGAATTTTGTTTAGTGGCACTAAGAGCTTTTAGTGTCCTTGAATTCTAACCAGGGAAGAATGAACTCTGCATTGATATATACTATATATGATAGATATATGCTTTTGCAGAGGAAGAAGCATAATTTAGAACTATAATGAATTAAATCATAGGTAGAATTACAAGGAGAGAGAGAGTAAAATTCAAATGAGAAGAGGAAGGAGAGAGAAGTAGGGATGAGGGTCTAGAAAAACAGCTTTCAACCAGCTTTGGCTAAACTGTGGCCTCCCAGGAGACAGCAGGAGGCTTGGCATCTCCCACGAAATTGAAGCTGAAACATGCCTGTGTAACCAGCACACAGATCAAGAAGTGGGAACTGTTCGACTTTCATAAGTCACCCTGTGCTCCCCTTTTAATCACTGTTCACCAAGCATAATGCCAATCTTGACTTCTAGTGATGTCAATTAATTTTGCCTATTTTTGAACTTTAAATGGAATCATACAATATATCCTCTTTTGAGTCTGCTTTCCTTTGTTTGATCATGTTTATAAGATTCACCCACATGTTGCATGTTGTACAGATTATTCTCTTCACTCTGTAGTGCTGTAGTATTCAATGTATTGATCTGTTCTGCTGTCTGTGGGCATTTGGGTAGTTTCTAGTTTGGATCAACAGATACTTCTGCCATGGACATTCTGTCTTCTTGTGACTGCTATGTGTATACTCTACAGCTGTATTTCTGCTATGTATGTACCCAAAGATGGAATTGCTGGGTAACAGAGAATGCATGCATTAGTTAGAGCAGATATTGCCAAATAGCTTTCCTAAGCAGTTGTACCAGGTTACACTCCACCAGTAGCATATGAGGGTTCTGATTATTCCATATCATCACCAAAACCTGTTATTTTCTGTTTTATCTTTCTATTTTTAAAAATATTTAAAATGTTTTTGTAGAAACAGGGTCTCACTATATTGCCCAGGCTGGTCTCGAACTCCTGGCCTCAAGAGAGCCTCCTGCCTCAGACTCCCAGAGTGCTGGAATTATAGGTGTGTGCCACTGTGCCTGGCCCTTCTGTTTTCATTTTATCCATTCTGGTGGGTAATAGGTGCTAGTATAACAGATGAAAAAGCTAAGGCATGGAGAGGTGCCTAACATTCTACATCTCACAAGTGGCAAAGCAGGAGTTTGAGCCCTCTTGGCTGGGCAACAGGGCCATGCTCTTCCTACCTTATTATCCTCCCTTCCTCATAGAAGATGCTTCATTTCCTGAGTGATGACCCACATCAGTTTAGTATAAGTATCAGCCAGCTCTGGCCAGCCGACAACAGTGTGAAAGCACAATTGGCTTCTGTGGGCCCTTGTGTTGAGCCAACTTTAGAATGTCATTTCCAGACCTTAAAAAACCGCAGACTGCCACCAAATCTTACTTTGGCTTCAAATTCAAACTTTCCAATTCCATTAATGAATTTCCTAATGAGCCACAAACTCAGCTCACTTTCGGTTTATCTCTTTGTCTTCTCTAGCCAACCTCTAAGGGAAGGGGCCAATTCCATGAGACAGCTCAAGAAAGCCAGTTTAAAGCAGAGCCTTTCAGCAGGAAAACAGCCAGAATAGGCAACATTCTAGAGTGATCTGTCCCTTTCTGGAGCTCTTGAAAAGGTTGCACATAACAACTGTGTAGCTACATGGAAAAAGATTCATGCAGTTAAAAAAGCAAAGCAAGACAGAAAATATTATCACTGAAATTACATGTCGTAAAACACATGTGTCTACCTGCACATGTGTGTAAGAAAGAAAAAACAAAGACCTGATAGTGATTGTCTTAGGCTGATAGGATAATGAGTGGGCTTTTCAAAATTTTTGTATTTGCAGAACTTTTGCAAAGTGCTCATTAGTTTTGTAAAGAAAAAATCTAAATTTGTAACTTCTAAAAAGATAATTTTTTTCTTTCATGTTTTCCTACTTAGAATTGTAATTATTTTGAAGCTCTGGAATTATTATGTTCAAAAATCACAGAAACAAAATGTAAAGATTAATGACAGGATAATCTGATGAAGTGAATAACAGCAGGCAGTGTTCAATGAGGAAATGATTCTGAATCAATAAAATAGAATCTGTTCCAGAACTAGAACTCAGGAGAGTATCATTTCTGGGTGTGTATAATATGTATGCATTAATGGGTATGTATGTGTGCATGTGTATGTGTAGATATACACATACATGTTATTTGTCAGTCTGTTTATCCTGATTCTTATTATACACCTGTTTGTAAGATGAGTAGAGGTGCTAAAGAACTGCAAAGTAAAATATGCTTAATGGTTGATAGTAGATACTAGTCAATAAAATATATGTTAAAGTACATATTTTTGTGGGCCGGGCGCGGTGGCTCAAGCCTGTAATCCCAGCACTTTGGGAGGCCGAGGCGGGTGGATCACAAGGTCAAGAGATCGAGACCATCCTGGTCAACATGGTGAAACGCCGTCTCTACTAAAACTACAAAAAATTAGCTGGGCATGGTGGTGCGTGCCTGTAATCCCAGCTACTCAGGAGGCTGAGGCAGGAGAATTGCCTGAACCCAGGAGGCGGAGGTCGCGGTGAGCCAAGATCACGCCATTGCACTCCAGCCTGGGTAACAAGAGCGAAACTCCGTCTCAAAAAAAAAAAAAAAAAAAAAAAACAAAAAAAAAAAAAAAAAAAAAAAAAAAAAAAAAAAAGTACATATTTTTATATATGTGTGTATATTTTAACACACTTGAATCATACATACATAAATCTGCATGGAAATACACAAAATGATATCATTAGCTATTTTTTAGTGCATGTATTCTGAATCATTTTCCTTTATACTTCATTGTATTTGGAGAATTTTTAATAATGCACATACATTTGTGTTTAAGTGAAAACTATCAAATGGTGCCAGGTAATGTCTGAAACATTGGCTGCCCCCTTGTAAGATGGGTAAAGATACTGGAAAGGAAAAGGAAGTGTGGTAGAAACATAGTGCTATTTTCTATTTTCCAAAGGGACATTGGATTATATTATTCAAACGTCAATTCTTTTTGCTCTTAAGTAGCTAGTGTAGTGGAAGAATTTTGAATGTTTTACTAGATCTTTTGCTAATAATGAGAGTATGTTCTTAGCTTTGTTTGCTTTTCAATGGTATGTTTTATTTTCTGTAAAATTTATGGGTTTAATAGCTTCTATTTCTTAACAGAGAAAAAAATATTTTATTTTTTAATGGTCCATAATTTCTTCTTATTGCTTAAATGTTTCACTGTACTTGGATGGATGGTGAGGCATTATTCATTGTTTGCACTTAATATTAAAGCAAACAATAGAATAAAATGCATATGAAAGCAAATAAACATAATTTTGTTTTTAAAAATTCATTTCTTTAAAAATGCTTTCTTGTAATAAATATATGACAATATAGAAAACTAGGAAAAGGACGTAGAAGTTTAAAGAAAATAAAAGCTGTATCTAATTTCACACCTTAGAAATAACCACTGTAAAACTTGGTAATTTTCCTTCTTACATATTCAGCATTTTATTACCAGTTACTACTTTTAATGGATATTTATTGAGCACCATGGTATGCATTGCTGTACTTTGGAAAAAAGTGAATGAAAAAGGTAAACAAGATCCTGCCCCACATCATTTACTGTCTGGCTGGGTTCACTATATGCGTATGTGAGGGAGTGTACAAGAGGAAGGGGGGAGAATGGAAGGCAAAATAGAAGTGCCTTGGCAGTTTAGTGTAAGAAATTCCATTATAGGGGCATATTAGACCATCTGCATTGCTAAAAAGGAATGCAAATACAAATTATTTGAGGCTGGGTAATTTAAAAAGAAAAGAGGCTTATTTGGCTCATGGTTCTTGAGGCTGTTCAAGCAGCTGCTCAGCTTCTGGTAACACCTCAGGAGGCTTTTACTCATGAGTGAGTGAGGGAGAGAGATGTCGGGCTCTTTTAGGAACCAGCTCTTGTATGAACTAATAGAGTGAGAACTCACTCATTTCTGTGGGAAGGGCACTAAGTCATTCATGAGAGAGCCATCTCCATGACCAAAACACCTCCTATTGTGCCCCACCTCCAACACTGGGAATCACATTTTAACATGAGAGTTGGAGAGGACAGACATCCAAACTATATCAGGAGGAAATATAGTCTTTTTAAAATGTATATGTGTGCATGTGTGTGATTTTTAAGCACATAGTAGACTGATTTTTAAGCAAATTGGCATTCTTTACATTCTATATAGTTGTCCCTCACTTAATATTATATTAAACAGTATTCTATACCATTAGATATGGCAGCATTGGATTATATTATAAAATCATGTCATAGCATACATTACATCACATCACATTATACCATATCATATGAATACATATCAGTCCATTAGTTATTTCTTGATTGCTGGATATTCAGATTATGATTTTTATAACATAAATAATGCTACAATGAACATCCTCATATATTATAAAATTTTATCTTCTCCAATTGATTTTCCTTAAATTTTATTTTTCAAAGTAGAATTACTAGCTTACATGTGAAAAATAAAACTTTCAGGCTACTGAGACACACCAGCAAGTTGGTTTTTACAGAGTCATGTTGGCTACCCATGTAATGTTTACTCACTGGAGAAACATTTTATGTGTGACCCTTTTGAAACTTCCTTCGATAAAACATTGTGGACAGCATCCAAGAACACACCCTGTGTCGAGTTCTTTATGCAAGTGCTGTTTGGCAAGAGTTCTTTAGTTATTGTAAATTAAGCAAATAGAGCTGAGTTTTATGTATACTATAACAATCTTAGCAACAACTCTGTGGACTTAATACCTCTCTGTGCATTCAGATTAGGAAATGTGTGTTCAGTGCAGGTCAGAATAACAAAACAGGGCCTCGTCACTGCAGTTTCCTTAGATCTTATTGTATGTAAGGCATGGAAGGCAGAAAAGACCACCAATAACTATCTAAGAAACAAATAAGCTCTAGAGACTTTGTGCCAAAATAAAAATGTTGTATGAACCTTGCTGCAACCAGTATTTTATATATGTCCTAGGAAAGCATTGATCTTTTAGGTCTGACAGGCCTGAATTTTGGATTTTATACAAATAGGAATTAGCAATTTTATCCTTCTATTTTAGGTATATGAATTTAATCAATGAAGACACATAGGTTTTTTTTCCTTTTCTCAAACTTTATTTTTTACTGATATGTAACAGATGTGTATATTTTTGGGATACATGTAATATTTTGATACATTCATATAATGTGTAATGATCAAATCATGGTAACTGGGATATCCATTACCTTAAGCTTTGATCATTTCTTTGT
>NW_016107706.1:323367-354321 GCF_001604975.1 Cebus imitator | reverse complement strand
AAACATTTATCTTTATGCTGGGAACATTCAAATTATTTTCTCACTATTTTGAAATATGCAATAGATTATTGTTAATATAGCCATCCTATTTATTTATAGAAGACTAGGTTTTACTTTTTCTGTCTAACTATATATTTGTACATTAATCAACCTCTCTTCATCTCTCCCTCTACTGTCTTCTTCCCAGCTCTGGTAATTACCAATCTATTCTCTATCTTTATGAAATTCCCTTTTTAAACTCCCACATATGGTATGAGTGAGCGCATGTGACATTTATTTTCCTGTGCTTGGCTTATTTCACTTAACATAATGACCTTCACTTTGAAAAAATTAAATCAGATAGTTGTTTTCTCTGAAGCAGCTTCCAGTTGTGGACGTGGTGATGATAAAGTAATCACATGAGCACACTTTTAGGTCTGATGACTTCGACTCTTGTGTTCTGTAGACTCATTTGGGGCACCCATGACTGAGGCCAGGTTCGAGAATATGAAGTGATCTTAATGATCTAGAAATTTTCTCTTTCTGATTTGGAAGAGCTGCATGCAGCTCATTAAACTTTTGGACATAAGTGCTTTGATGGCTAACCATAATTTATGACAACATGCCCTTTTGTTCTATAGTTTTTAAACCCTATTTAATATTATTTAGTTCTATTTAATATTATTAAAGTTTTTTGATGACCCCATCCAATGAAGAAAAACAAATGGAAAACAACTTGCTGTTGTTCCATGTCCTTATTCTCATGCAATGGTCCTGATCTTAGAGCAGGTTCTTAGGATTAAAGTGGAAGTGAACATCCCTGTGCTTTAAGAAAGAATGCTGAGCTGATGATAGCTGACCCAGGGTGGTCTTGGGGTATCATGACTCTGTATGTTATGGTGCTTCTGCCCTGTGCTTGAGTTTTGATTGCTTTCCTGTCACTTTTCCTTAAGTTATCCGGTAGAGAAACACTGTTCTGAGATCAGTACATCCCTCCTTAATTAACTTTACTGGTGCTTAGTCATCAAAACCTAGTTAACATTTAGGCAGTGTGAAAAAGAGCTGGAAGGGATTTCTTTTATTAGCAATAAGTTACAGACCCTTGGAGCCCTATTAAATCAGTTCTCGTTAGATGTTGATCCTAGGACCAAGAGTTCACCAGCTTTCTGTTGCTGTTATGTTGTAGTTTGTATTTAAACAGGTGTTGTAAGACACTCAAACTTAACGGATTTTGGACCCTGATCATTTCAGTATGTCCTAAATTTATGAAGCTTCATAACAGTAGGGTGTGTTTTGCAGTAGTCATGTGGTTTGGCAAAGAGAGATAAACCGAGATAGTTTGGGACATAAAACAGGGCCCATTTGACTCTTCACACTCTCATTCCGCACAAGTCCACAAAACTAATCAAAAAAGAAAATCAGGATAGGAATTTGAAAGTACCATGTGGTATACTTTGGAACTATTAAAAAAATCATACTATTGTAGGCTCATACATTACTGGGTGGCTGTTTAAACTATTACTCCATTTATGGAGAGCAATATGGCTATAACTCAAAATTACAAGTGTCTATAGTCTATAACCTAGCGATTTCGTCCCAGGAATTACCCTACAGATGTACTTCACAGACCTGAAATGGTATATATTTGAGGTTAATTGTAACATTGTTTAAAATATATACCTATACAATACTGAAAAAACATACTGTGGTATATCCAGATAATGTAATGCCATGTTGTTGTAAAAAAAAAAAAAACAAAACAAAACAAATAAGAAGTACGCTATACTGATGTACAATGATCTCCAAGAAATGATAAGTGAAAATCAAGGTTCAGGACAGTTTTGTTCATTTTGGGGGGGGAAAGGGGAGAGCAGAAGAAGGGGAGGGATATTCATATACAGAGAGATATTCTGTATATGCACAAAATACCTCAAGAAGCATATATGTGAAATATACAACTTTGACTTAGGGGAAGGGAATTGGGCAGCTAGAGGACAGAATTTAAGAGGAAAACTTTTTGTTGTAAAATTTTTATACTTTTCTAAATTTTGAACTATGCTATTGTAAAATCTAGTCAAAATATTTGCAAATGGAAGCTAAAAAACGCTTGTGTGATATTGTTAGATGAATACTATGGGTTCATCAAAAGTTTATTTTTTTCTTAGACTTTAAAATAACACATCTGTGTGTACAATCACAAGAAGTATTGTTTATGAGTTTCTACTTTTTATTCTAAGCAGGGTACCAAGAGAAATATTCATTTTTACATTTTCTGCCTATCACTATGTGACCCTAAACTATAAACATACATAAGTAGACTTCATTAAAATATTACTGGAATTTAATCCTTCTGCTTTTATGGGATGGATAGTATGTTGATAAAATATTGATTTTTGTATTAGTTTTCTGAGATCTTGACTGGGGCATCTGGAAAGAGTGTCAGAGATTGTTTGGTTGAGCCCCGTTTCACCCAAGGGGAAGGACAGCCCAGGAAAATTAAGCCACGTGTTTAAGGTTCACAGATAGTCAGGTGTGCCTAGCTGGTTTTATGTTTTATTTGGTTACCTTAAGAATATATCTTTGGCTGGGCATGGTGGGTCATGCCTGTAATCCCAGTACTTTGGGAGGCCGAAGTGAGTGGATCACTTGAGCCCAGGAGTTCGAGATTAGCCTGGCCAACATGGTGAAACACCATCTCTACTAAAAATACAAAACAAACAAAAGAAATATTAGCTGTGCATGATGGTGTGTGCCGGTAATCCTAGCTATTCAGGAAGCTGAGGCAGGAGAATCACTTGAACCTGGGAGGCAGAGGTTGCAGTGAGCCCAGATTGCACCACTGCATTCCAGCCTGGGTGACAGAGCAAGACTCTGTCTCAACAACAACAGAAGGATATATCTTTGACAAAGGAGGTCACAATTATGCCAATGAATTTAACTTCACCCCAAATGCCTCTAAATAATAGGAATTTTATCAAACAGGAAGCAGTCGGGAAAGTAGCTTCCAGTCTGTAACCCAAAGGAGTTCTCAGATCTTCAAAAACTCAGAGTTACTTAAAATGTTTAGTCAATTAAAAAGTTAATCAAAAAAAGATTGCAGGTTAAAGGAAAATAAAATAAGTGGTAAGTACTGAAACCCAATTGTACAACATAATATGTCAAAAATAGTCTTAAAAGAAGTTATAAAAAGTACTAATATCCTTAATAAAAAAGGTTATGATCCTTTATTTAGTAGGGGACAAGAGGAAAAGGGAAAATTCCATAGACATATCTTTAGATATTGTTCTATTCTCTATGGTGATAGAGAAAATAGGATTAAGTGGTTTAAAAATATTCAGGTAATTGCTAAAAAAAAAAAAAAAAAATTTGAGACTACATGTTACTTCTGAATAACCAAAACAAATAGAAAAAAGATCTAAGAAAGCTTTGATCCCTAGAAGTCCAAGGGAGCAGCAATAAATCACAAAATAAAATGATGCAGAAAGATCAAATACTGTGTATCATCCCAGTAAATGTAAATTTGTTCAACTTCTTAAAAAATAAAGACCCTCAAATTTAATAGAAAACCAAAATCAGTGTGATTACCAGAGACCCACCCAGACAATGTGACACAGAAAAGATAAAAATAAAGAAATGAACATTGTGGTAGGCAGAATGTTACAATGGGCCTGAGGTTCTACCCTATCCAACCGTCTAACCTGGTGTGTGTATGTGCCTTACATAATTCTCCTGGAATATGCAGTGTGATATGATGCAGTGGACTTGGAGAAAGAAGAATTATCCAGATGGGCCTGACTTAATCACAGAAGCCCTTTAAGAACAGAGTTTTCTCTGACTGCTAGGAAGGGAATGTCAGAGAGAGAAAAGTGTGAAAGGTTATTAACTCGGGATTCTCCAGTGCTGAGACAGAGGAGCCACATGTCCAGGACCTCAGAACAGTCTCCAGCTAACAGCTGGAAGACAGCAGGGACCTCAGTCTTACTACTGTAAGGAAATGCGATCTGCCAACAACCTGATGGAGCTTGGAAGCAGATCTTTCCCTAGTTGGCCTCCTACAGGAGGACACGGCTAAGCCACACCTTCCTTTTAGCTTTATGAGAGCCTGAGCACATGACCCAGCCAAAATGTGCCGGTGGAACCTGAGGGATAGTCAATTCAGTGGCAAATTGATGTTGTCACTGGGTTTGTGGTGATTTGTTGCATCACAAGAGAAAACCAATACAGATATATCACCCACTAGTAAATTCTAAACAAGAAGGTTGGAGTGGTGCTATTAATGCCAGAGAAGTTAGAACTCACTAAATGCAAAAAGCATTAAGTGGAACAAAGTAGGATTTTTAATTTTAAAAGGAACAACTTGTAAGTATATAAAAGTAAGCAATATTATATGGTTAAGATAGCCTTAGATTCAGCTTTTAATATAACAGTTTTAATACTAAGAGAAATAGACAGATGCTCAGCTAGCGATAATAGAACATTTGCAACAGTGCAACAGGTCAAACAAACAAAAAGCAAATGGGATTGTGGTGATATTTTAGGATGAGATTAAGCACAGCAATCATTAAACTAGGGATTTAAATGTTGGGAAATGAAAAGAGCACTAAAAGAGAACTTGGGGTAATAAAAGAAAAATCAAGAAACATGAAAGCAGAAATTAACAATTTAAAGAAAAAGTGTAGAATTAACAAGTTAAAATTCAGCTGGCTTGTTTCCTGAAAAAAAAAAAAAAAAAAAAAAAAAAAAAAAAAANAAAAAAAAAAAAAAAAAAAAAAAAAAAAAAAAAAAAAAAAAAAAAAAAAAAAAAAAAAAAAAAAAAAAAAAAAAAAAAAAAAAAAAAAAAACCCTCCCACTAAGACTATTCAAGGAAAGAAAGAGAAAAGAGCAACTTTAGAACATCAGGAACAAGAAGGGAAATATAAGCACTGGTATAAAGAAGATTAACATTTACAAGAGAAAGCTAGTCTAAATTCTTGGCACTCATATTGTGGTCTACAGACCAGCAGCCATGGTTTCACGGGGAGCTTGTTAGAAATACAGACTCACTGGGCGTTGTGGTGTACACCTGTAGCCCCAGCTACTCAGGAGGCTGAAGTGAGAGCATCACTCGAACCCAGTAGTTTGAGGCTGCAGTGAGTTATGATTGCACCATTGCACTCCAGCCTGGCCTGGGCAACAGAGAGAGACCCTGTCTCAAAAATAAAAATAAAAATAAATACAGACTATCAGGCCCTACCCCAGATGTACTGAATCAGAATATGCATTTTAGCAAGATCCCCAGGTGATTCATGTGTACTTTAATTTCTCTAAATCAGTGATTGTCCACAACAATCACCTTCAGAGTTATAAGAAAATGCTCTCAAAGATTTTTATTTCACTGTCCTGGAGAGCAAGACTTTTGAAGACTACCAAGATGATAGTAATGTAAAGCCAGAATTGAGAACCACTGCTCTAAATTATCCTGTGGGAATAAATTTTAAAATTTCAGTGTAATAAATGACTTTTCCAAAAAATACAAATTTTCTGGGGAGAGGGGTAACTAAGTTAAACTGTGATACATCATTTTAAAAAACCACCATTAACAGAACAACTTAAAATTGTGTCATATAGCCTCCTAAAAGACAATGGAGTCCCCTAGCTCCAGTAATATTTTTTCTGGAAGGAGCATACCTTCATCCTGGGACTCATAAAATTTTTAAAGAGAAAGGTTTCATTGTGAGTAATTTATATTTTGAAATTAGTAATCACTTAAGGAAATAAAGCAATGTAAGCGAAAGCCAGAGGCAGCAGAACCAGAACTGTAAAATATATAGCCACTAGAATCAACAGCTACAGAGTAATAAGAAAATGCTTGCTGTGTTAAAGAAGTTAGGCAAATATGAATAAAGAACAAGCAAATTTAAAAACATAAAGAACTCATTAAAATAAAATAAGTAATAATTTAAATAAAAACCTAACAAGTATGTTACATAGCAGATTAAATATTGCTGAAGATTAAATACTGTAAGATGAATTTTTAAAAATCCAGAATTAAGTGAGAAACAGAGATGATAATATGAGAGGGAGGTTAAGAGTTAAAGAGGATGGAGTGAGGAAGGCTATCCAGAGTTCTAGAAGGAAAAATTAAAGAATGAATTAGAGCAATATTTGAAGAGATATTGGTTGAGAATTTCCAACAGTTGATGAAAGGCTCTGATCAAGATTTTCATGAAGAAATTTCTAAGCAGGATAATAAAAATAAATCTACATCTAGACTAGTCTTAGTGAAGCTGTGGAACACCAAGGACAAACGGAAGGTCTCAAAAGCAGCTGGAAAAAAAATTGCTTCAAAGGAGTAACAACCGGACAGATACTTGATTATCAGCAACAGAGCAATAATACCTTACGTATGCTCAGAGGTATTTTAGAGTAACATGTGTAGGCTTTAGTGATAGATTGGGTATGAGATCATGAAGGAAGCATGTCAAGAATATCTATCAAGTTGTAGAATATAAAAGATGACTTCATTGAAATTCAAAAATACTGAAAGAGATCCAAGCTTGAGGGAGAAGTTCATGAATTTGCTTTTGGACAAGTTGAGTTTGAGGTGCTTTTTAGACATCTAAAAGAAGATGAGGTTCCTTTTCCATGACATCATCTAGCTCACAGTTTCTAGCTTGTGTAAAAGCATATTACAAGAAACTTGGTCAAACGTCTTGCTGAATTGGACTCAGTACTCCATCTATATCAATCCGTTGTCTATAATAAATGAAGTTTGATGTAAATTGATTTTAAGTTGTAACTCAGCCACTTACTGTGTGACTTTGAACATAATACACTCAATATTGAAGTGCCTCAATTTTTTCTTCTATATCATGGTAATAAAATTATATATTAATAGCTTATTGAGGTGTTATGAGGACTAAAAAGAAAAAAAATCTTAGAAACGTTTGCTACATAAAATGTCACACAAATCATTATCTGTCAGTGATTTCTAACTTGTCAGAATCTTTTTCTCTTCAAGTGCTCATTCATCATCTGTTTCATTAACTTTCTTTCCAGAATTTTACTGGCATTGATTTTAAGCAGAGCCCACTTTTCTCTTTTGAAATGTGGAATGACATTGATCTGACTTTGAGCTCTTAGAGCCTATCCTCAGATGGTTTGCTATCATATTTGGAAGTTATTTCTGGGCCCTGGGTATAGTCTGACTCAATTGGCAACTTGAAGTCAGTATAAAGCACCTGTGTGCTTTTTTGTTTTAGTTTTATCTATCTCTTGTCTTCTGTTCCAGTTTCTTATTTTAACTGGAAAATAGTCTCTTCCACAGAGAAGGTGGAAGAAAAAAATGTTGAAGAGGTCTGATTTTTCCACTAGCATCTGTTTTCTAGCATTATACCATCTGTCCCAAGCAGTGTTGTTGTTTCTTATTTGTATTGCCCTGGAACATAATTTCAGACAGCATTTAGTTTGAATGTCTTTTATAATTATGAGCTTTTCTGTATATGTTCTTATAGATCTCTGCCATTTAATTTTTTTTTGTCTTTAGGATAGGCTTTTCAAAAATATGAATTCTTCCATCTTTAGTTTGTGCTTTTTACTACATATATAGCCTCATTAGAGGACAGTACTTTGCACATGACAGCCATTCCATGTTTGTATGTTTATAAGAGTGATTGCACAGATGAATGAAATAGGATTTTCCATATAGCCATACTGGTGACTTACGATGTCTTTCCTTTTCCCTTTTATTAAGGTCATTCACAATTATCAATTGCTTTTCATTTATACATTCTATTCCTTTTGAAGTTGTATTCTGTCATGAATTTGACCTTTTGATCATGCATACATTTTTTCATATGTTTTAGAAAAATATGCTTTCCTGAAATCATTTTCTCCATCTGATTATGTCCAGCTTTTCATTCCTTTAGTGTTATGAATTCTGAGATGATAGCTTTCTCTAAAGTCTCTGTCACTTCAGTGTCAAAGTGACTCTTTTATTTTTGGTGTCTGATCTCGTGGGGACAGCTAGGATGACTGGGTTTCTCTTTCCATTTGTTCTTTTATCCTGAGCTTCTTCATAGTGTGATGGCCTTTGGATTCCAAGAAGAACATGAGTAGAAGCTGCAAGAACTGTTGAGGTCAAGGCTCAAGGTTAGGCTGATAGACTCCAACTTGATAAGAGGTGCTACAAAGAGCTGGTAGCCACATTTAACTTATAACATATGCTGTTTGTCACTCATTTTCATGTGTGTTTTCAATAGTTGTTGATTGTACTGTGCTATGTGATCTAGGAACCTAAGATAAGTAAGAGCAGTGGAATCATCAACATTTTAGCACTCTTTTATTTTCAATTATACCTTTTTGTATTCAGGTTTATTGCTCTTAGCAGAAATCCTTCTTCTGGCAGTCATTTGGCACAGAGAAACTGGTTATTAGTGATAAACTCAGTTAATATATTTTGGAAACAATGACTGAGAAACAGTGGCCACATGTCCCTTCTCTTCAGGAGACAGAACAACAAAGTAGTTTTGTCGCAGATAAGCTAATTACACCTGACAGTGGTTTCGATAACTGTTCTAAATTTGTTTTACTTACTAATTTTCAAACCTTGATGTGATGTCAGTGTATTAAAATAAAACTCAACCCCCCCCCTCCCCGGCTTTAGCTCCGTGGATGATCCAGAACAGGGATTCCTAATCCTGACTGGATGAAACCACCTACAGAGCTTTTAAAAAACTACACTGTCTAAGATTATCATGTAGTTGGGTGGGTTAAGGGGAAGGAGATTGGTGGAATTCAGTTGGGAGTATTATTTTTCAAGCTTCCAAGTAAATCTAAAGTGCATTCAGAATAGAGAAGCACTACTTTAAACAGGGATTTGAAATTTTTTTTCTATAAAGGGCCAGAAAGTAAGTATCATAGATGTTGCGAATCATGAGGTTTCTGCTGGAAGTACTCAACTTTGTAGTACAAAAGCAGCCATAAGTCTTACATAAACTAATGAGCATGGCTATCTTTCAATAAACTTTGTTTATGAGCATTAAATTTGAGTTTTATATATGTAATTTTCACGTTATGAAATATTATTCTTTGGGGTTTTTTTCCCCAACCATTAAAATATAAAATGATTCCCAGCTAACACACCATACAAAACAGGCGGTGGGCCTGACTTGGCCCACAGTTTCATAGTTTGCTGACCCCTATTCTAGACAACTCTGACTAAAGTTCTCTCTACTTTCACTAAAATGTTTCTCTCATAGACAGGGAAGAGGTTTTCATCATCTTTAAAAAACTGTCACTTTTCAGTCACTATGATCTTTTTCTTTGTAAACAGCTTTATTATGGGACCATGTACATGCCATAGATTTAACCTATTTTAAGTATACAATTCTATGATTTCTAATAAATTTATAGAGTTCTGCAATCATTACCACAATCAGATTTAGAATACTTTCACTATCCTCAAAAGTTCCCTTTTGACCATTTGCATTCAGTCGCTTCCCACCGTGGCCCCAGGTCTCTTTTCTCTGTAGATTTGCCTTATCTGGACATTTCTTATGTATATGATATAATACATCATCTTTTGCCCATGGCTTCTTTCATTTAACATACCGTTTTTTAGTTTATCCATGTTGTAGCATGCATGAGTCATTTATTCCCTTTCATTGCCACATAGTATTTTGTCGTATAGATATACCTCATTTTGCTTATCTAATTACTCAATGGATTGTTTTCACTCCCTAGGTATTATTGGATAATGCTGCTGTGAAGAAATTCCTTTCCATTCCATTTGTTGAGAAGTTTTATTATGAAGTCGTGTAGGACTTTGTGACATGCTTTTTTCTGTGTCTATTAAAATGATGATGTGGTTTTTACCCTTTTTTCACTGATATGGTATATTACATTACTTAGTTTTTAAATGTTACAAATCCCACTTAATCATGGTATATAATTTGTATGTGTTTCTGGATTTGTTTTGTAATATTTTTAGAGATTTCGTGTCTATATTCCTGACAGTCTCTAATTTTCTTTAATTGTGATGTTATATCAGGCTAATATTGCCTCATAGAATGAAGTAGGAAGTGTTTTTTTCTAAACTGTTTCCTCAATAAGGAAACAGAAGGATTGTGAAGGATTGGTTGTAATGAAGTTCCCCCCTCTTAATTTATCCTGGAATGCCTTTGTTTTGCCCTCATTTTTGAAAGATAGTTTTGCTGGGGGGGTACATTATTGGTTGATAGGAAAGCGGGAATAGCTAGGGACTTTACAGTTGCCACTGAGTATTTGTGCAGGCTCCCACATATGTACAGCCTCCCAGACCACCAAGGATATATAGGAGCTTATCAGGGTTCATACAGCTGTCTCATTGCCCAGATCTCCTTGTTACATTTCTGGCTTGCCTGCATGTTACTTGTCCCAAATAGGATCACAGCTTCATTGTCTTCCCCCATTCTTTTGCCTCTGGAATTGCTGCTGTTTCTGACAATGCCCTAGGGCATGAGGTTTTGCTGTGCTCTGTTCCAAATCAATCTGGGTTCCTTCTGTAGCAAAAACTGCAGGTTTTCATGGCTTGTCTCACTCTGGTAGAACTACCAGCTGGCAGGTATTGGGGAAGTGTTAGAGGTGATAAGGTAATAGGAGCAGTCCCAAGCTAAAATCCCGCAGACTTCCACTGAGGTTCAATAGTTTTACTTGAATAAATGTTCTCAACTTGTTACGTGCCTTTGGTCTGTTGTTTCCAGGGTCCTGAAATAGTTGTTTTTGACAGTTTTTTCTAGTTTTAAAAATCATTGCTTTTTGGAGAAAATTTGCAGAGTATTTTGCTCTGCCATTTTAGATATCCTGCATTACAGTGTTTTTAATTCCTTGATTAATGCTTTCATTGTTAGGCAACTTATGGAAAACCAATTCTTTTTCGGATGCTATCAACAAAATCTGTAGCAGGTTTATCAGCTTAAGAAAACCTATTGCATTTTAGTTTATAATATTTAAAAGCAACACTAAAACAGCAAATGGATTGTATAGAAGAATGAAAGTTTTAAGTATTAATTCAGTATAACTAAATGTTGGATAATATACATTGAATAACTGAGAGTGCAGAGTTCAATAGATTCATATCCGAAATAGATTTTCTTCTGAATGGCAGTGCTCCCATCTAGCACCATGGTGTCAGTGGTTCCTTATCAACTTAGTGCCCCCCTTGTGAGCAGACTGAATTGAGCACTTGTAATATCAGGTACAAAACAGGTAGGAAAATGACTTCGTTATGTATAGCAGACAAAGAAGGAACTGGCATCAGCTTCCTGAGCCTTCATGCATCTCCCATTCCCAGTCTTAAGGAAGGCCTTTCTCTTGGTCCTGGCCTATCCCTGGGAATGAGTAGGATCAGCAGTAGATGTGGCAGTTACTTGTTGCTCCAGTCCCCATCACTGGCTTAGGGAACATCATAAGAGCCAGTGGGTTTGGGTCTTAGAAATACGTGAGCAGTGAAACCCACTAGTCCCACCTCTTGCATTCAGTTCAGTCTGTTTATCTTGTCACTCTTTTCCCCCCATTCTTTCCTGCACCTCCTCAGAGGCCACTATATCCAAAGTGGGAATCAATTCTCACTGAGCGTTTATTCCTGAGACTTTTTCGTAAAAAGTATGAGTCCTATTAATAACAAAATTATTTAATTTTACTTAGGGAGACAAAGTTTAATAATAGCATGCAGTCAACTTTTTGCTAATGATTATGAGTGCTTTTTTTTCCCTTTTTTTCCCTAATCATAGGGAAAAACGTAGTTTATTAGCAAGTTGACCTGCTCTCTTGTTTTCATTCACCAAACAGAGCTCTAAAGAATTCATGCAACTTTGCAGAGGAACAATATTAAGACAGCACTATTTCTAT
Organism: Cebus imitator; assembly: GCF_001604975.1. Taxonomy (NCBI): domain Eukaryota; kingdom Metazoa; phylum Chordata; class Mammalia; order Primates; family Cebidae; genus Cebus; species Cebus imitator. The sequence continues at coordinate 342,474 of NW_016107706.1, read as the reverse complement.
AGTTAAACTGGGATGACTAGCTTATAAATCAAAGCAACGCTGTTGGCACCACATGTATGTGTTGTGTATTTCTTTTGGCAAAGTTACAACTTTAAAGAATTGACATTTTGGATCACCATGTGGTAATTTAGCCATAACAGGTTACTAATGAGTGAATCAAGACAGAGGCAGATGTTTCCTTAAATGTGAGCTTACATAAGCCACTTTAGTCTGTTCCGGTTTTAAACAATTGCATTTTTTAGGGAGCAAGTTGTACACTGGATCTTCCTTCTGAAAATCAATGCCTCCCCCTCATGAGCGGTATGCTGTGCAGACAGGAACCTCATGGTGAGAAAAAGTGTAACTTTGATTGTTGCTGTTCTTTTAATGTCATGCTAAATGGAATGGCACTTCGCAATCTCTCAACCGCAGCAGTTTCCTCTTCTCATTCAAATCTAAGATACAAGCATTTCCCTAACTACTGTTTGAATCCAAAATGTTTGTTTGGCAGACTAGTGCAAGTTGAATTCTGGAAGGAAATCTCGTTTTAAAAATGTCTTAGAACATTATGTTCAGGGTTAAAGTCAAGGACCGTATTTCCCACACATGTTGTTTTCCAGGCAATTTTCCTTGAATTTTTTGCAGAAGAAGCCAGGATGGTGCTTATAGGTGGAAGGGAAATGTTAGCAGCAGACCCAGAGAGCAAAGAGACCCACATGCATTTCCCTGATTATTACTTTATTCATTTATACTTCCTTCTTACTTCAGAAAGGATTTGAGGTGGCTTACTGATGCAACCAGAGTTCTGCTAGAAGAGATAAGGCCAAAGGAAAGAGGAGATCAACCCATGTTACTCTAAACTGAATCACTTACAGTCCCTACCACTTGTGAATCCCATTTTCCTCTCATGTTCTGGGAGTCCAACCAGGAAAGGAATGTGTTGAGTCTGGATTGTTGAGGCCCAAGAATAAGGCACTGGGTTTGAAGGACAATATCAGCCACACTGCCCTTCCTTCCTGATCTTGCTCTCTGGAAGACCTCAGATTTGGATTTTGAATAACCCATTTCTAGTTGAGATCTCTAATGTCAGAAGACCACAAAACTTCATCTTTTAGTCCTATTTCATTATGTCTGCTCTTGAAATTAGCTGCCTCAACATGATACATTTTCCTATTTTGCTTTGAAATATCTGCTTCTCATTCTAGCATCAGCCACATGTCTTACATTAGGACCTTTAAGTCAACAAGTAAGAGATTAAAGGGAATTAAAGACAAGCATTTCAGGTAGGCCCAGGGAATAAGGGCATTAGGTGGCAGTTAGCTGGATGGTGCAGCAGGGTTAAAATTATCCTTCTATAATTCTGTTTTATGAACAGATTAATGGACTTTCTTAAAATATTTTACAAGGCCAGTTAAGAGCAGCACAGTACAGCATGGTAATTGACCCTCTTGTCTAATTAATTCATCTGGGTTCAAACTGGAGATTAGCCATTTTTTAGCTGTATGATCTTGAACAAGTGGCTTAACTTCTCAGAGCCTGTTTGCCCATCTGTAGGATGGTTATAACAATACCACCTATCTCCAGATTGTTATGAAGGTCAAGTAAAATTATGCACATAAAAATTCAGGCATCACCTGAACACATGGTAATCCCTCAGTAAATGTCAGTGGTTATTGTGTCTAAACCCCTCAACCTGTTGTCATTGTAACTCTGCAACTTCATCGTTTAAGGAACTGAGTGATTATTAGGAGGAATTAAATTCCCTGTTAATCTGCTGGGAAATAATTTGCAGATAGATAAGGACTCCAAAGCACTAATGGCTACATGTTCTCTGGGCTACAGTTTTTTTGCTTGTTCAATGAACAGATGGGAATTGAGGATCTGTAAAGTTCATTCTCATGTGAAAATTTTCTCTGGGTGAAAGGATGCTTCTTTGCTTGTCTAGAGATATATATTTCCTCTGAGAAGGGCCTCAATTGCATTGTAAAATGAAGAGAATAAAGGGCTGTAGTGCAGTTACTTCTACAGAAGACATTAGCCTATAGTGTCCTTCCACCCAGGGCTTTCCAATCCTTGGATGAGGGAGTAAAGGCATCCCTAGGTCTTGGAGAATCAGGGCCTCATGTTTTAGAGCCCTAAATTGCTGAGTGTGGCTGTGACTTGGAATCACTGTGTAGGAAGGTGAAAGAAAATCTGCCAGCGCATTCTTGGCCAAGAGGCTAGATTTAGAAGCCAAGATTTACTTGACTTGCAAACAGTTTGTGTGTTAAAGTGGTAGAATTATGGATGATTGATTTTTTCAATTCAGTTTTATATTTTCAAGTTCTCATACGTCAGTATTATGAGAGAACATACACATAACACAAAGCAACAGTAAATTAATAAAATTATGTGCAAATAATTGAATAAACTCATGCCTGAGAAGTGCCTCATATCATCTAGATGTTGTAGAAATGTAAACAGAAAAGGCACACGCTTTGGATTACAAAGGGCCTGGATTTAAATCAGGTATCAGCACTTTCCAAGTGACTCAATGTCAGGGCATATGTTCTTGTTTTCTGTAAAATGGGGAATGCTTACCTGATTCAGCAGCTGTTCATATTAAATGAGACGATGTGAGTGAACAGCCTCGCAAGGTCAGTTTCTGTTTCTTCTCCCTGTAGGGGGAGTATTTGATGGTGTGAGAAATGAGCTCTGAACAATTCATCAAGACTGATATTTAAAGTGAGGATAACTCACTTTATTGTCAATTAAGCCTATCCCCTTTTTTCTCATCTATCCATCATGTTATTTATTTATACATCCATTCATGCATTCATTCACTTATTACTTTATCCCTGTTATATTGCATGTCCTATAGTGTACAAGATGCTATTGATGCAGAGGTGAATGAAATACGTGACTTACTTTGGAACTTGTGAATTCATATGCAAATACAGGGATGCCCCCCTGCTCCTTAAGCACTATCTTGTATGTTGGCATTTAAACATAAAAACATGACATGATCACAGTAAAAACATAAAGATTAGCCCTTGAATTAAAGATACTAGAAGTTTGATATTCTACATATCCAAAGTTGACAATATTTATGTATATGTGAACATGTGTATATTTATATTTCTAATAATCATATATCTGTATTAAAAGTAAAAGCAATATTTTTTCATGTGATTCCTCTCATCTCATTTTTGCAGCTTATTTTACTAATGTAGTGACATACTGATATTATATATTAGAAATCTACGTTTGCTAAGATCAGCTAAGTTTATATTTGAGTGTAGTCTCGAAGGATTGTGTCTAGGCAATTACATTTTTATTCTTAATTTTAAAACTCAGTACTAAAATAGTTCACTGTCTTCTATTTTCTGTATACTTTCTGGGGCAGTATGTGGTGCTGAGTGACTTAATATTTTAGATTTCTTCTTTAGCTGTACATTTAAATTCCTTTTTTCTTTTAGTGCCTGACATTTCACCCAAGAATGTCACCTGATGCATTTAAAATGGGAAAATATTCATTTTCATCTTCTTTAACTTTCTTTTCTTTAATTTTTAGCTCTTAATTACTATTATGAGCAAAGTGGATTCTATTTTGTTTCACTTCAGAAAAAACTTTGCTTTCTACTATTTCCGAAGTATTATAAGCAGCATGAAGAATTTTAAGTAGTATGCCTGATACTATAGCAGGTAAAGAATTGCTGGCATGAGTTTCAAACCTGGAGACAATAAGACATTGTGCAGTGGACCATTGATAAAGAAGTGGCAGCATGGGGCTCCTCACAATTGTGTTAGTTATTAAAGCCTGAACGTGAGAAGAAATCATTTCTCTGCTCTCTACCAGCCTTTTCTATTCGTTATTAGGTTACTATGGATAAATTCTTAACACCTATCCAAGGTCTTGATTCTTCTCTTTCAAAACTGGGTGCAAGTTGATTTTTGTTAATGACATAGTCTTGTTTTGATGGTAAACTCGTTGCAGAATCAGTCTGAGGTCTGGCTATAGTGTTGTTTATAAAATTCTTGCTTCAGGATCAGGCTGCAAGCAAAAACATCATTTAGAAGAGCTTTTGGCCCTTCACAAAATTGTCATGAACTTTTGAAGAAGAACTTGGAATTATATACTGCTTTGGAGAATACTGCAGTAGAATTTCATGATTTATGTGCCATGACAATTTTTGAAGATGCTTTTTTTCTTATAATCTTCATTTAATATGTGTATTCATCTGATCATTATAACTGCTCGGAAAATCATTGGAAGTATAAATATCTTGGGTCATTTTGATACAGACATTTTCTAGTTGTGGAAGGAAGAGGGACAGGTATTGAGTAATAGTTTGATAAAGTATTTAATGTGCAAGTATAGAGCAGTAATAATTCTTTATAATTTTTTCTCCATGTCTTTCTGTGAATTTTCTAACTGAACATGTTACATATTAAATTGATTAATATTATGACCCAATTGGATTTTACCTTCTTCATGTACCTATCTGTAGATCCCCAAAGCCTCCAAGTATACTGATTTGGATGATTTTATATACGTTCCTTAAGACCATTTTCTGGTAGCAGTATAACTCTGAATTGCATTAAAGGAAAAAGTAAACCATTTTGTAGAACTAAGTGTGATTTTTCTCAATTTAAACCCTACATTCTTCCTATTTGGAGCTACTTAATGATTTGCTGTGTCATTTCCACTCCTGAGTCAGTACAGCTTTATTTTTTACTTAATTATCGCAATTAAGAATATATTTAAAATCTCAACTCTTTGATCTTCCTAGTAGATATTTTTATTGGTCAGTGTCAAACAGATAGAGAGCCTGTAGGAGATATGTATTAGGAGATTTATTGCAAGGAATTGGCTTATGTAATTTTGGAGACTGACTAGGCTTGGCCATAATCCATGAGGCAGGTCGTCAGGAAGGGTAGATTGGAACCCTCAGGCATGAACTTCCACTGACTTAATCAGGCTTGTTCAGATTATCCAGGATAAGTCTTCTTACTTAAAAATCAACTGATTTTTGGTTTTAGTCATACCCACAAAATAGCTTCACAGGCACACCTAGATTAATGAGTACCTGGCCAAGTTCACACATAAAATTGACAATCACAAAATTTAAATGCAAACATTTCAAATTTAGCAAAATAATATAGATTTATGCATAATTGTATATGTTTGATATCAGTTGAAACTAGTTGTTCCTTTTGTGGTTGCAATGAAATACACATTGTGAAAGCGAATGTTCAAGTCCCTCAAATGTTGGGCAAGGGAAAGGGCATGAGCAAGATGATGTAGGCAGCTGCCCGTGAGATTCTGTCCCCATAGCTAAGGCAGACAGTTGGCTATTCTAAGATCTCGAGGTAAGTACACCCCAGCCTGTTTGGTATTCTCTCTTGCTTCTCAGATCTAGGCTTTCTGAAGGGCTCTGTCCAATAAGTGGAGAGGGATTTCCTTGGCTGTTTAGAGTGTGTCTGTTTTCAAATAATGATTAGAAGCAGCCAGGCTTAAGCCCAGAAGCTTTGGAAGCCAAGGGATGGCACCCTGAGTTTTACCAAGAATACTGAAGATATTAAAACAGAGGTTCTCCAATGGTTACCAGAAAACAGGTCACAGATAATACACATCTGAAAACTAAATGACCACTATATTTTCTTGCCTCTGCTCCAACTTCAAGGATAAAAGCTTCTTAAAAGCACAGATTATATATACTCAGAGCATGTCATAGTGAATAGCATAGATGGCAGTTAGTGTACCAGCAAGAAATAGTACACCCAATAAGGTGACGAGGGTTTAACCAAAAGTTTTGTTTAAAAAGATGTGGGCCAGCTTCTGAGAACCCCCAAATGATTGTGTAGTACTCTATAGCCATTATCATCCTCAGTCTTGGGGGGTAGGAAGGGAGAGATTACTGAAAGCATAAAGAGGAAGTCTAGGACTGAGAACTACCCTCATAGGTGCTATGACCTTTGCTGAAGCAATGTAATTAGTACTCTGGAGAGGCAACCAAAGAAGAAGAAATACAGTACTCTGATTCTGAAAAGCCACCTCACTCTCTCCCTGTAATCACCTGCCAGGGTTTCCAAATGGCTGAACCCACAGAATATCAGAGGGCCAGTGGTCCACCAATGTGATCCCTCAAAATCAGCCATCTGAGGCCACAATGGTGAGTGGGTCCAGAGGGGCACACAAAAGATAGGAGGCTCTCCACTCACATTATACAGCAGCTCCAAGCATGTGAACCTGAATAAGCTATGTCATTTCTCTGAGTCTCAGTTTTCTCACCTTACAATAATGTAATCATAGTTATCTGGCTGGGTTGTTTAGGGGCAGATAGTACATGTAAATGTAAATTACTCTTTGTTTAAACTTTTATTTTAGGTTTCACACATATGTGAAGGTTTGTCACAGGGAATTGTTGTAGAGATTGTTTCGTCATGCAGGTATTAAGCCCAGTACCCAATAGTTATCTTTTTGCTCTTCTCCCTCCTCTGATCCTCCCCACTCAAGTAGACCCCAGTGTCTGTTGTTTCTTTCTTTGTGTTCAAAAGTTCTTATCGCTTAGCTCCCATTCATCAGTGAGAACATGTGGTATTTGGTTTTCTGTTCTTGCATTAGTTTGCTAAAGATAATGGCCTCCAGCTCCATCCATGCAAAAGGCAGGATCTTATTCATGTTTATGGTTGCATAGTATTTCATGATATATATGTACCACATTTTCTTTATCCAGTCTGTCACTGATGGGCATTTAGGTGGATTGAAGTCTTTGCTATTGTGAATAATGCTGCAATAAATATTTGCATGTGTGTCTTTATGGTGGAATGATTTATATTCCTCTGGGTATATACCCAAGTAATGAGATTGCTGGGTTGAATGGTAGTTCTGCTTTTAGCTCTTTGAGATATTAACATACTGCTTTCCACGATGGTTGAACTAATTTACATTCCCACTAACAGTGTATAACTCCCATTTCTCTGCAACCTTGCCAGCATCTGTTAATATTTGACTTTTTAATAATAGCATTTCTGATTGGTGTGAGATGGTATTTCATTGTGGTTTTGATTTGCATCTCTCTAATGATCAGTGATAGTGAGCTTTTTATCATACGCTTGTTGGCCACCTGTATGTCTTCTTTTGAAAAGTGTCTGCTCATGTCTTCTGCCCACTTTTTAATGGATTTATTTGTTTTTCTCTTGTAAATGTGTTTAAGTTCCTTGTAAATGCTGGCCATTAAACGTTTGTCAGATGCATAGTTTGCAAATTTTCTCCCATTCTGTAGGTTGTGTTTACTCTGTTGACAGTTCTTTTTCTGTGCAGAAGCTCTTAAGTTTAATTAGATCACACACGATTTTTGCTTTTGTTGCAATTTTTTTTGGTGTCTTTGCCATGAAACCTTTGCCCATTCCTATGTCCAGGATGGTATTGCCTAGGTTATCTTCCAGGGTTTTTATGCTTTTGGGTTTCACATTTAGCTATTTAACTCTTTATTATTATTATTATTATTTGAGATTCAGTGGCATGATCTCAGCTTACTTCAACCTCCACCTCCTGGTCTCAAGTAATTCTCATGCCTCAACCTCCCAAGTAGCTGGGACTACAGGCATGTGTCACCACACCAGACTAATTTTTTTTTTTGTAAAGATGGGGTTTCACTGTGTTGGCCAGGCTCAAACTCCTGGCCTCAAGTGATCCACCAGCCTCAGCCTCCCAAAGTACTGGGAATACAGGCGTGAGCCACTATGCCTGGCCACATTTAAGCCTTTAATCCATCTTGAGTTGATTTTTGCATATGGTGTAAGGAAGGGGTCCACCTTCAATCTTCTGCATGTGGCTAGCCAGTTATTCCAGCACCATTTATTGAATAGACAGTCTTTTATCCATAGCTTGTTTTTGTCAGCTTTCTTGAAGATCAGATGATCGTAGGTGTACAGCCTTATTTCTGGGTCCTCTATTCTGTTTCATTGTTCTGTGTACCTGTTTTTTGTTTCAGTACCATGCTGTTTTGGTTACTGAAGCTTTGTAGTATAGTTTGAAGTTGAATAACATGATACCTCCAGCTTTGTTCATTTTGCCTAGGATTGCCTTGGCTATTCAAGCACTTTTTTTGGTTCCATATGAATTTTTAAATAGTTGTTTTCTAGTTCTGTGAAGAACGTCATTGATAGTTTGATGGGAATAGCATTGAATCTGTAAATTGCTTTGGGCAGTATAACCATATTAATGATATTGATTCTTCCCTATCCATGAACATGGGATGTTTTTCCATTAGTTTGCATCTTCTCTGATTTCTTTTAGCAGTGTTTTGTAATGCTCATTGTAGAGATCTTTCACCTTCCTGGTTAGCTGTGTTCCTAGGTGTTTTATTCTTTGTGTGGCAGTTGTAAATGAGCTTGCCTTTCTGATTTGGCTCTTGGTTCTATTGCTGGTGTATAGGAATGCTAGTGATTTTTGAACATTGATTTGGTATCCTGCAACTTTGCTGAAGTTGTTTATCAGCTGGAGGAGTTTTGGGGCTGAGACCATGGCATTTTCTAGATATAAAATCATGTTGTCTGCAAACAGATAGTTTGACCTCCTCTTCCTATTTGGATGCCCTTTATTTCTTACTCCTCCCTGATCACTCTTGCTAGGACTTCCAATACTGTGCTGAATAGGAGTGGTGAGAGAGGGCATCCTTGTCATGTGCTACTTTTCAAGGGAAATGCTTCCGGCTTTTGCCCAGTCAGTATAATGTTGTCTGTGGGTTGTCATAGATGGCTCTTACTATTTTGAGGTATATTCCTTCAATAAGTGGTTTATTGAGAGTTTTTAACATGAAGGGGTATTGAATTTTATTGAAAGGCTTTATGTGTCTATTGAGATAAGCACGTGGTTCTGTCTTTAGTTCTGTTTATGTGATGAATCACATTTATTGATTTGCATATGTTAAACCAACCTTGCGCCTTGTGGATGAAGCCTACACGATCATGGTGGATTAGTTTTTTGTTGTGCTGCTGGATTCCGTTTGCAAGTATTTTGTTGAGGATTTTTGAATCAATGTTTATCAAAGACATTGGCCTGAAGTCTTCCTTTTCTTTTGTGTCTCTGTCAGGTTTTGATATCAAGATGATGCTGGCCTAATAGAATGAGTTGGGGAGGAGTCCCTCCTCAATTTTTTGGAATGGTTTCTGTAGGAATGATACCAACTCTTCTTTGTACATCTGGTAGAATTTGGCTGTGAATCCTTCAGATCCCAGGCTTCTTTTTGGTTGGTAGGCTATTTATTACGGATCCAATTTTGGAGCTTGTTGTTAGTCTGTTCAGGGAATCAGTTTCTTCCTGGCTCAATCTTTGGAGAGTGTATGTGTCCAATAATTCATCTGTCTCTTTTAGGTTTCCTAGTTTGTGTGCATTCATTACTCTTAACAATAAATGGAGCTTTGCAAAGTGGCAATTGTTGTAGCCAATGAGGTTTATCTGAGGCACAATTACTGCTAAATGAAACTTTTCCCAGTACCCCTCTGTGACGACTTGCAATATAGTTGGCATTGGCAGTTTTTGACAGTCTCCACAGAGACTAAATTAAAAAATATGTAATAGATAGTATTCAGTATAATAGCTGCTACTATTATAATTGTCACCACTGTTGTTACCTCAACTAATTCGTAAAATAGATATGAAGTTCATTTGACAGCAGGAAAGAGGTAAGAGATTCAAGAAACATTTTGAACTGTGTTAGAATAACTGTAGCATCTTACATAGGTATATGTGTTAACCTAAACTCTGATCATAAGACAAAACCCCCATTTCCTCTGAATGCTCCTACTGATCATACATTTCTACTTTTTCCTATTTATTTGCCAGAGATAAAAATAAAATTAGTAAACTATCCCAGTTTGAATTTCCCTCCTACCTCATGGTGGAGAATTTCATGTCAGATAAAATGGCCAAAAGATTTGAGATTGGGGGGAGAAACTGAGACTAATGCACATTGTCTGACTTCATAATTACTACAATGCAATTTCATAAAAACTGTATTAGGCAGATAATAACATTGTGATTTAGTAATTGTGTCTACATCTGTAATTTCTTTTCTCTATGGTATTTAGGATTACAAAAGAGGATTTATAGATATCATAGGGGAAAAAGTAATTTTTTGCTTAACCCTCATATGTTCTTAGTTGAAACAGACCCTTGTAACAATAGCAACAACAACAAAAAGCAGATTAACAAGAGAAAAACAGAAGTTTGCTAATGTGTATATTTCCTACATACATGGGAGATATCTAGAGAAGGAGTAATTATCAAAGAGGTTACTCTGAATTCCACTTTATATAACATCTTCAACAAAGAACAGTAAATTTTTGGAGAAGTGACAAAACAAAGGAAATGGACTTTGAGTCCCCAGAGCCAGCAACTTGTGGGAAGGTAAACAAAGGCTAGTTAGTAAAGCTTGTTATTGTAGATTCCTCTGGTGCCATCTCCAGGCCCATAAAGGTCTAAAGTTGTTTTCAGTGATTAGCTTTTGTTCTTCCTGGTAAAAAGGGGAGACGGAATATATTATTTCTTTGTAAATTTATGTCCTGATTTTAGACAAATAGAGGGAGGGCAGAGAGCTCTCATATTTCTGCTTCTTTCTTGACTTTAGCTCAACAATCCTGTCAAAAACGTGTATTTGGAGGTGGCATATTATGGCCTCTCACAGTTAAAATAGTATAAATAATAGTGTGTATATTAATAGTCTAGATTACTGTGCTTTACTTATAAGTACAATTTAGATCGTAAGTCACATAGAAAGCCAGATGGAAACATTTTAAAAATTTATCTTGGAGAAGGTTCAAAAGGTATCTGTTGTCCTTGCACAAAAGAAATCTGTACCTTCAGGGTCCTGGGAACACCAGCAGTGGCGCACTGATTTAACATAAGGCTGACCATGTGCCAACTGGGAACGGTACTTCTTAGAGATCACCAAGAAATTACTTCATTCTTCAGCCTTGGTCACATAATTAAATTTGAGTTTAATGCTCTAATCTTTAGATGTTTTTGAATGAAATTCTTATTTATTCCTTATGACAAGCACTCTGTTCTGTCTTCATGGATGAGACTCCTAGCTGTGAATAAAACCAGGTCGGAGGTTTTGCTACAGTTTATCATATTATACCTATGAATGATTCATATGCCATCTGTTGATCATAAATCCAATTAAGGAATTCTAATAAATGTATGATTTCTACTTCCTAGAGTAAAGCAGAATTGGCATTTACAACCTTCCTGAGCAATAAAATGCCAGTAAAAATATAACTGACACTTGCAGGTCTTTGCTATTCTTAAGCATTAATCACCTTAAAACACAGTATCAGGTGTCTGTATTTCCATGACTATTAGCTACAAAATGTTGGCAACATGTTAAACTTCAATTACTTTTTATAATATCTTTTATTCACATGAGCAAGGTTTAATGACTCACAAAGACAATTTGGAATAAATACAGATATTCACCCTGGATTTTTCTCTTTCAGTGGGAATAATTATTAACAACACTAGTTTCTCCTCTGAGGTAGTAATTTCTGGTAGTTTAGTTCTTTTTCAGAATGCACTGACAATGTGATTGTGATTAGTACCTCTGTCTTTCCCAGAATGCAATTATTTGCATATTAATTTAATTTTGTTTTTGGGTGAAAATAGCACCATATCAGCAGAGGGATATGATTTTAAAGTATCTGTGACATGAAATAATTTTAACGTGGAACTAAACTTTGCTATGATTCTAAATTTACTTTTAAAAATAATAAATATTGCCTTTTATGACTCAAGATTATGCTGCACAAACTAGGGAAATACATTTACCCTAAGAAGTATAAAACTTCAGTGCTATATCTGTTATTTTGACATTTTTTATTTGAATATTTACTCTCAGTATTTTTTGACATGGGGACATTAAAAATAATTCTGTGTTTTTGTTTCCTCTTTTGCACTTTATATTCTAAATTTCCTGTAATCATAAAATAGTTTTTCCAAAAAAGGTGATAATAAGTAAGTAAAACTGCTCACTTTCCTCCTCACATTATCTACTAGGGAATACCTCCAAAGAAAACACTATAGAAGTGAGAGAAGAGGTGTGCATTAAGGGGGAATCCATGCTGAAGCCTAGGAGGGAATGAGATGGGGCAAGTCCTCAGTCCAGGCTCAGTCTGAGTCAGCACACTCAGAGCAGATTTCTTGGGATAAAATGGGGAGGATTCACCTGAATCAGCTTCCAGAAACTGACAGGAAAGTCAGATGCCCCCCAGTTGACAATGGGATTGTTACCGCCTTTGGTAAAGGATGTTCTTGTTGACATGACCTCTGTATTCTCTGATGCTTGTTTAATGTGCCTGCAGAGCCAGAGCAAGACTCACTCTGACTGCTTTTGGCATCCACCTCCACATGACAGATGTACTGTCTCTAGTAAAAGTGCTTGGCACGGTAACTTTGGGTTAAACACAATTGGGTGTAAGCTAGTCTTGTGAAATGGAGATCCGCATAAAACTTGAGAGGGCAGAACAAACAAGGAGCAAATAGAGTCAAATCCATAAACCTTGAGGCTATTTAATTTCTAGGTCAACATTTATTCTTCTATGTACCTTCTGCCTTCCTCCTTTGTAATTTCCTCAGACCCAACCTTCCAGGCCCCTCATATAAAAATATTTCTCTCCTTTTCCCCAGATGGTCAGTGCTGTTCACCACCTTGCATATTAAGGTTCAGCTTTATTCAAGAAATCATTCAATGTCTGTGGAGCCCCTATTATATATGTCTGACTTCATGATTAGGGTAAATGTTGTCACATATCCATACAAATAACCTCCATTTATTAACAAAAAAAGACTTTTCAACCTCATCTCAACGGGACCCTGATATATGAATTCGCTGTGTAGTTAGATAAAATACCTAGGAATACAACTAACAAAAGACTTGAAGGACTTCTTTAAGGAGAACTACAAACCAGTGCTCAAGGAAATAAGAGAGGACAGAAACAAATGGAAAAACATTCCATGCTCATAGTTAGGAAGAATCAATGTCATGAAAATGGCCGTGCTACCCAAAGTAATTTATAGATTCAACACTATCCACATCAAGCTACCAGTGACCTTCTTCACAGAGCTGGAAAAAACCACCTTAAACTTCCTATAGAACCAAAAATGAGCCCACAGAGCCAAGACAATCCTAAGCAAAAAGAACAAAATTGCAGGCATCATGCTACCTGCCTTCAAACGATACTACAAGGGTGAGGAGATTGGGGAGGGATAACAGTAAGAGAAATACCTAATGTAGGTGATGGGGGGATGGATGCAGCAAACCACCACGGCATGTGTATACCTTTGTAACAAAATCCTGCATGATCTGCACATGTACCCCAGAACTTAAAGTGTAAAAAAAAAAAAAAAAAAAAGAACTGCAAACTTTAGTCCATCTAGTGTGGTTCTAGACCCAGACATATTGCCATGTTGCTACTGATGAGGACCAGTCTTAACTGATGCCCTTGCATTGAGACTGGCGTGGCATACAGTGCATTGCTAGAAATTAGCAATGGCTATACTAGTACTCAAGAGAAACTTAGACTATCTGTATTCATTGCATTCACATATAGCAGACTCATGTTACACTGGAGGTTTTATTTTGCCTGGATAAAGTTACTGAACAAGTAGCATCTCAGTTTGAGACAATAAGATTGCCAGCGGGTGATGAGCACTGTGGACATGAGCCATCTACCTGGTGGAGTGTGGCCAGTAGAGTGTGGCTGGTGTCTCCCATAGCAGTCTCTCTTGTCTGCCTGTCATTAGGTGATCTTGAGGCTGTGCAAAGTGAGTTATACAGCCGCTCCCTGATTAAATGCATCCTGTCTCTCTTACGTTGTAAAAATAATTGTGGACTCTGTGTTCCTCCTAGGATTATAATTCCTCAATGCCATATGTTTGTGTTGACATAATAGTATTCCCAGAAATTTGGCCCAAGCCTGACCATGTGCTGAGTGGGAGTGAGACTTCTTAGAGACCATCAAAAGTCAATTCATTCTTCAGCCTTTGTCACATAACTAAATTTGGGTTTAGTGCCCTAATCTTTAGATGGGTACCTCCATGATCTTGTTAAAGACATTTGTTTGCAAGTAAAGTGCTTCACAGTTTATCTGTGTATTTTACTGGACTTTATAATTTTTTTAAAAAACTGTCACCAGAATATGTCACTTACGTCTTCAATCTCCTTTATCTTCTAACTTGTAGCATTTTTTTCACTTTCAACATGATATTTGATGCAAGATTTGCTTATTACCCCCACTTTTGAAAAATGGTATAAAATAAGAGGAAATTGCATAGAAGGTGGAGAAGTCCATCTGTAGAAATGCTGATGGCTTCATTGTACAATAGTGTTGACTCTCAAATGAAAATGAAAAACTCCTAGCTGTGGAATGCCTAAGTTCTGAAGTTTTTCATTCAGCAGAGCTCTGTGAAGTACCAACCCAGATTTTTTTTTTTTTTTTTTTTTTTTTTGAGATGGAGTCTTGCTGTTGCTCAGGCTGGCTTTGTTTGAACTCCTGGACTCAAGCAATCATCCTCAGCCTACTGAATAGCTGGGATATACAGACACATGCCACCATGCTTAGTTTTCAAACTATATTATTAATGACTTTTTCCCTCTTAGGATATTCCATGTTTGGTAATTAAAACTAAGCAGCTGACTTGGCAGATGTGGTCAAAGGAACCACCTTTTTTTATGCATTCACCGTGAGATGCAGGCGACGTTTGATTTCACGGCATTTAATAGGTAATTTTAAAATGGCAAGTAAATTGGCAATTGATTATATTTTCAAATAAATGCAACCATCACATAAATACTTTGTCACCTTTATACAGCATGAACATGATGCTTTTGTAATGAAAAGTAAAGGTAGTATGGAAAAGACTTTTACAAGATCTGTTTTAAATCATTCACTGGTTGGTGTTCAGGAAGCAAAGGTGAGCACAGGAGCTCGCATGCCAACGGGGAGGCAGAAATTAGTCAAAGAATCACAGAAATCTGTGTAAAATTACAGCTGTAACACAGGGTATGAAGGAGAAAGATCATAATGCTGCCTAGGTTGGGTTCTCTAAAAGCAAAGCCTGAGACAGGGGTTCGGGTAAATATGATCTATTGTAAGAATGCTCTCCAGGGGAAGGGGAGTGTCCAAATCTGAGGCAGGGGAAGCGTGTGGTCTCAGATGAATGGGGCTTAAGCCTGGCTCCTTGGGAGCTCGGGAGCATGAATTGCACCACAGAGTTGTCCCACCTTAAGACAAGTGGCTGGCCTTTCATAGCTGTTCCCCCATGCAAACCAGGCATTAACCAGAGTTAACCAGGGGTGGGCATGGCCCTTGGGTCTTTGCAGACATTTTCAGGCTTTTGGGTCTGACTCTGAGTGATAGAGGAGGCCTTTGGAGGATTCTGAACCAAGAAGAACATTGTATTATATGTTCTCTTAGCATCTGTGGTGGATGCTGATGGTGCTTCACTCAGAGCACCTTAAACTTGATGCACTCAGTTTCATGCACTCAGAGGAACTCCCATAAGACCAAAGGCAGTTTTCAAAAGAAGGGGACAGCAACAGAGAAACTGAGTGCATCAAGTTTAAGGTGCTCTGAGTGAAGCACCATCAGCATCCACCACAGATGCTAAGAGAACATATAATACAATGTTCTTCTTGGTTCAGAATCCTCCAAAGGCCTCCTCTATCACTCAGAGTCAGACCCAAAAGCCTGAAAATGTCTGCAAAGACCAGAGGGATCTGGTGCCTCCTCTCACTCCATATCATACATCCCTCTGAATCAAAAGGCTCATTGCTCTATATGATACTCATTGTTGCTCTAGTTACCTTGTCCTGGCTGGATTTTCAGTTACCTTATCTATTTAAACAATGCATATTTAAGACATGTTTCACATCTGATCAGTGTATGTTGAGGCACCCACTTTTATTTTCTTACATTTAGAAATATATATATCTATAAGTGCCTAGAGTAATCAAAAATCATAAAGACAGAAAGTAGGATGGTAGTTGCCAGGGGCTGGGAGGAAGTGGGAATTGGGGAGTTATTATTTAATGGGTATAGAGTTTAGTTTTACAAGATGAAGAGAAATTACAGAGATGGGTGGTGGTGATGGACGTGTAACAATGTAAATGTCCTTCATGTCACAGGACTATACATTATATATTTTACCACAATTAAAATAACATCTATAAGTGTCATGGAATTTTGCTTTAGGTTAAAGCTTGATATGTGGCATGACTTTTCTGGCTCCAGAGAAACCTTTTGCCTTTACCAAACATAATCAGAACTAGTATATGCATTTGAAATTGGCCCAGAGTTGAAGATAAATGAAAAGAGACTCTTTGAGGCCAATTTAGTTTGTTAATTTCACACAAAAAAACATTGGCAGGTACAGTGGACTTCCTTATCTGGGTTGTGTTCTTCCCTGTTACATCTGCCTTTCTTTCTGTATTTAGGTCTGTGTCTTAGATCTCTGCTGTCTGGGTTCTTTTTATGTTTTTTAAAAATACTAATACTTCTGTTATTTTATATCTATTAATTGTTTCCCTCCTTGCATTCTTCACCTTTTTGAGTTGTATTTTAGCACTTAGTTTCCATTATATAGCAAATATGGGGAGGTCATCAAAATCTGGCTCTGTCAAAGTAATAGCTGCCTTCTGCATAGCCTGGTACTTTGGAAGACCATTACTCCCTTTCATATTGTTAGGGTCCTGGTGCAGAATCTCTCAGCTGTGAGTCTTCCTTTGAGATGTTTTGTGTCATTTTCATTGTTAGCCTGGCTGCTGGATTGGAAACACTGCCAAGTTCCTGAAAAGACAATTTTATCTAACAAATTTCTTCCAATTGCAGGAACATATGTTATGTGTAAGACAAGCTAACAGCCAATTTAACACTGGAGGTTAGCACATGTCAGCAGATGTTTATGGAGGGCCCACTGTATGCCAGTCTCTGGGGAGGCCTTAGGCACATGGGAGGAACTCAGGAAACGTAAATAGGTTAAATGAAAGTGAACATATTGGATTGAAGAACACATACACACAAAACCAAACATAGTTTTAAAGAACTCAAAGTACTAAAAGAGGAAGTGGACCTGCAAACACATGACTACAGTAAACTGTAATATGCCTCAATTTCCTCAACTGTAAATTAAAGACACACCTATCTTATTAATGATTTCCAAGATCATTCAAATACATGTAAAGTGTTTGACAAAATGGCAAAGTTAGAGTGCTACTTAGTATCAAGATGCACCCAACAGGAAGACAGTAATGGGCTCTATAGAGAGTAGTAGGTGGGTAAGTTTATCCAAGTCAACTTAATAGAGTTGGTGACAGAGTTGAACAGGGCTTTGTAGATGTAGCCATCCTTTTAGTCTGAGGCAGCAGAAGCCTCCATATGTCTTGGCAGCACCATAAACATGTACGTACGATGAGAAATTGGACCCCTATTTATTGGTTTGATCTTCTGACGTTGCTTGAAATTTTCATTAATGGAAAACGTCAGTTTTCCAGTTTTCTTGCCAAAGGAAATTACCAAATGAACCACTTAAAAGCTACTGTTAAACCTTATTTATAAATACTCAATGACCTTGATTTTGTTAAATAACAGTAATTGCTAATCATTATGTTTCAGAAGCCTGAGGCCTGCCAAGTCTTTTGGGAACTACGCAAGATTTTTTTATAACAAATCTAGTAATTTCAATGTCATAAAATATCTAGTAGGAAAAGCTAACCAGTAAATATTTTTATTCCTTAAAAACAATTTCTAGTGGAAGAGGTGCCTTTTAAAAATCTCTCTATGGTCAGTTTGTTATTGTTATTGCTTAAATCACGGTCCTAATTACCATGCCTTGTTTCCCCTGCAAACAGAATTTTGAAAACACTTTGTGATTTCTAAGGCAGGACTATATCGTGGTACATTATCAAAAAACTTCTCAGGATTATTTACCCAGTAATGTCAAACTCTCAGATAAGAGGATATGTCAACAGTATTTTCCATAAATTTCAGTTGTGTAGAATATTACTTATGACCTATCATAGAAAGGATTTATTGTGATAGTAGGTGGGTATTAAGTGTTTACCCAAAGATTAGAAATATTTAAAATCTAAAGCAATCATAGAAACTTCTTCAGAAACCTTTTTGAAATTTACTTTTGATGAGGCTTAATCCATAACCAAATACTATGGCCAAATATAAACTTGAAATACAGGTTTATGATATTTGAAAAGATGGGCCTGGATTACATTTCAGCCTTTCTGTAGCACTGTTCCTTTATCCATGGCAGTGCCTGTGCAGTATATGGAACACTGAGTAAAACCATCAAGTCAGGAAAATGGGGAAAGCAAATCTAAAACAACACAAAAGGCAATATTTGTTTACTTGGTCAAGCATTCTCCTTTGCATATCATGTATACATTCATATTATGTGCTATATAACGTAATTTTTAACCCTAAAGTTTGAGTAATATCAGTTACTGGTTAGAAATACTCTCCATCACAAATTAGGTTTTGATTATTATGCTGGACAATTTTGACCCTAATAATATTGGTTACTAAATCCTCTCCTGGCACACTACATCACCATGATGCTGGATCTATTTACTTATTTATTCAACAAATAGCCTGCCACTGGACCCCAGGGGAGGGCTGGAGGTTTAGTGGTGAGGCACATAGACAAAGCCTCTGCCCTTGTGAAATTGACATTCCAGTGGAGAAGACAATTGGCAAGTGAACAAATGAATAGATATACAGAGTCACTCATAATGGATTATAAGGACCAGGAAGGGAATAAATAGAGCTGTAAGAAAGATATTAGTAGGGACATATTGGGTTTTTTTTCCCATTTATTTATTTTATTGCATTTTAGGTTTTGGGGTACATGTGAACAACATGCAAGATTGTTGCATAGGTAGACACGTGGCAGTGTGATTTGCTGCCTTCCTCCCCATCACCTACATCTGGCATCTCTCCCCTTGCTATCTCTCCCCAACTCCCCACCCCCCACCATCCCTCCCTTATTTCCCCCCAACAGACCCCAGTGTGTAGTGCTCCCCTCCCTGTGTCCATTGTTCAACACCCGCCTATGAGTGAGAACATGCGGTG
>NW_016107706.1:295447-321242 GCF_001604975.1 Cebus imitator | reverse complement strand
GTCTGAATTTGAGACAGCAATTAAGAGCTTACCATTCCAAAAAAAGCCCAGGTCCAGACGGGTTCACAGTCGAATTCTACCAGACATACAAAGAAGAATTGGTACCATTCCTTCCGAAACTATTCCAAACAATATAAAAAGAGGGAATTCTTCCCAAATCATTTTATGAGACCTATATCATCCTGATTCCAAAACCCGGCAGAGACTTAACAAGAAAAGGAACATATTGTTTATAAAATACTTGAGAACATTCACCTTCATGTTACTTGATTCCTCAATATAAACACCCACATGATAAATTTAATCTAGAATTAAGTGTCAGGAAATACTACCTCCTGTTATTATTAACTAGGGAGCTTCCTTTATTCTTTGCGAAAATGAGAATTAAATAATTTACCATATTTTCCTTTTTTTGCTCTGGCTGACAGAAGGCTTGGAAAAAATTTTGGTGCACATTGAAAGCATTAAATTATCTCTCCTGGTTAGTATATTGGTACAGCAGATGCCCGAAACATCAGCCTTGCCCTGCTTCCCAATCTGAGATAAAATAGTAAGTGGTTATGGGGCAGGCCAGGCCAACTTAGACAGACTAGGAAAAAGACTCTTCAGTCCAGGGCAGAGAAGTTGTAAGGAAAGTTTTTAAAACAGAAGTCTCTCAGTGTGATGTGCAATATTACTCACTCCTCTATTTCTGCACAAATTGATATTACTATTACTTGGTAGTGTTAGGTGGGAATTGGGCTTGTATTTTTGGTGGATATCCGAGCATTAAGGCTGACCTAAAACTGGTCATAGAGTCAGAACACGTGTCCCCAAAGGGCCAGCCTCATTCTGGTTACACTTGGTTCCTGCTAGACTTTTATCTCTTTTCCTCATTTCTTCTTTTCCTAGTTCATTGATTTTGTTGTATTTTTACATTTATATATGAGAACATCCCGTTGGCAATAACTACAAACATTTGTCTCTCTCTCTGTCTCCCCCCCTCCCCCCACTTTCTCTCAACTTTCCTAAGAGCATAAGGTGTTAAAGGCAAACAGACCTGGGTTTGAAGTCTTGCTCTGACATTTACCAGCAGTACCTTGGAAGGATATTCCACAGTAGATGCTGTGGTGCCATGCCCATTTTCCTTTCCAGTCCAGTGCACCCATATCCCATGGCTCTGAGAGAACCAGTTGGTCCCTAATGGCTTGCAGCAGCTCCTATCTCTGGAGAACTTTCCTTGATAGAGATTATAACTCCCATGGGTACGGGGTGGAGTGGCTTCCTGCAGACAAGACTTGCTAATTCAGGGGCACAAAAGTATATCTTCTTTTCTCAAGGTGAGAGCAACTCTGTAGGACAGAGAAAGTTCCAGAGCTCTCATGGGGTCTGACCAAAGCAGACTCCAGCTGAGGCCATATCTCTACTTGTCTCTTCCTCTCTTGTATTCTGCTTTCTTCACTCCCCTTCTTTTGAGGCCGCTCTTGCAGTAAATCATATGAACAAGATGTGTGGCATTATTTCTGAGGTCTCTGTTCCGTTCCATTGGTCTATATGTCTATTTTGGTACCAGTACTACATTGTTTTGGTTACAGTAGCCTTGTAGTATAACTTGAAGTCAGGTAGCATGATGCTTCCAGCTTTTTTCTTTTTGCTTAGGATTGTCTTGGCTATACAGGCTTTTTTGGGGGGGGGCGGGGAGGGGGTTTCTCTATGAAATGTAAAGTAGTTTTTTCTAATTCTGTGAAGAATGTCAATGGTAGCTTGATGGGAATACTGTTGAATCTATAAATTACTTGAGGTGGTATGGTCATTTAATGATATTTATTTTTCCTATCCATGAGAATGGAATGTTTTTCCATTTGCTTGTGTACTCTCTTATTTCCTTGGGCAGTGGTTTGTAGTTCACCTTCAAAAGGTCCTTCACATCCCTGTTAGCTGTATTCCTGGGTATTTTATTCTCTTTGTAGCAATTGTGAATGGGAGTTTATTTATGATTGGGCTCTCTGCTTGTCGGTTGTTGGTGTATAGGAACACTTACGCTTTTTGTGCATTGATTTTGTGTCCTGAGACTTTGCTGAAGTCGTTTAGGAGTTTTTGGGATGATATGATGGGATTTTCTAAATATAGAATCATGTCCTCTGCAAACAGAAACAATTTGACTTCCTTTTTTACTATTTGAATACTTGATTTCTTTCTCTTGCCTGATTGCCCTGGCCAGAACTTTCAATACTATGTTGAATAGAAATGGTGAGAGAAGGCATCCTTGTCTTGTGCCAGTTTTCAAAGAGAATGCTTCCAGCTCTTTCCCCTTCAGTATTGTGACTGTGGCTTTGTAATAACTAGCCCTTGTTATTTTGAGATAATGTTCCATCAATACCTAGTTTACTGAGAGTTTTTAACATGAAAGGATATTGAAGTTATCCAAGGCCTTTCTGCAGCTATTGAGATGATCATGTGGTTTTGGTTATTGGTTCTGTTTATGTGATAGATTATGTTTATTGATTTGTGTATGTTGAACCAGCCTTGCATTCCAGGATAAAGCTTGATCCTGGTGGATAAAATTTTGATATGCTGCTGAATTCAGTTTGCCAGTATTTAATTAAGGATTTTTGCATTAATGTTCATTAGGCTTATTGACCTGAAGTTTTCTTTTTTTTGTTGTGTCTCTGCCAGGTTTTGGCATCAGGATGATGTTGACCTCATAAAATGAGTTAGAGAGGAGTCTCTTCTTTTCAATTGTTTGGAATAGTTTCAGAAGGAATGGTTCTCTTTGTATGTCTCGGAGAATGCAGCTGTGAATCTGTCTGGTCCTGAGCTTTTTTGGTTGGTAGTCTATTAATTACTGCCTCAATTTCAGAACTTGTTATTGGTCTATTCAAGGATTCAACTTCTTCCCAGTTTAGTCTTGGGAGGGTATATGTGTCCAGGAATTTATCCATTTCTTCTAGATTTTCTAGTTTATTTGCATAGAGGTGTTTATAGTATTCTCTGACAGTGGTTTGTATTTCTGTGGGGTCAGTGGTGATATCCCCTTTATCATTTTATATTGTATCTATTTGATACTTCTCTGTTTTCTTTATTAGTCTAGCTAGTGGTGTATATTTTTTGTTAATTTTTTTTTGTAAAAACAGCTCCTGGATTCACTGATTTTTTTTGAAGGGTTTTTTTGTGTCTCTATCCTCTTCAGTTCTGCTCTGATCTTAGTTATTTCTTGTCTTCTGCTAGCTTTTAGATTTGTTTGCTCTTGCTTCCCTAGCTATTTTAATTGTGATGTTAGGGTGTCAACTTTAGATCTTTCCAGGTTTCTGATGTGGGCATTTAGTGCTATAAATTTCCCTCTATATACTGCTTTATCTGTGGCCCAGAGATTTTGGTACATTGTCTCTTTGTTCTCATTGGTTTCAAATAACTTCTTGATTTCTACCTTAATTTTATTATTTGCCCAGAAGTCATTCAGGAGCAGGTTATTCAATTTCCATGTGGTTGTGTGGTTTTGAGTGAATTTCTTAATCCTGAGTTCTAATTTGATTGCACCATGGTCTGGAAGACTGTTAATATTTCAGTTCTTTTCCCTTTGCTAAGGGGTATCTTACTTCCAATTATGTGGTCAATTTTAGAATAAGTGCCATGTGGCACCGAGAAGAATGTATATTCTGTTGATTTGGGATGAAGAGTTCTGTAGATATCTATTAGGTCCATTTGATCCAGAGCTGAGTTGAAGTCCTGAGTATCCTTGTTAATTTTCTATCTCATTCATCTGTCTAATATTGACAGTGGGGTGTTAAAGTCGCCCACTATTATTGTGTGGGAGTCTAGTCTCTTTTTAGGTCTCTAAGAACTTGTTTCATGAATCTGGATGCTCCTGTATTGGGAGCATATATATTTAGGACAGTTAGCTCTTCTTGTTGAATTGATCCCTTTACCATTATGTAATGCCCTTCTTTGTTTTTTTCAGTCTTTGTTGATTTAAAGTCTGTTTTGTCAGAGACTAGGATTGTAACGCCTGCTTTTTGTTGTTGTTGTTGCTTTCCATTTGTTTGGTAAATCTTCCTCCATCCCTTTATTTTGAGCCTATGTGTGTCTTTGCATGTGAGATGGGTCTCCTGAATACAGCACACCAATAGGTCTTGACTCTATCCAATTTTCCATTCTGTGTCTTTTAATTGGGGCAATTAGCTCATTTACATTTAAGGTTAATATTGTCATGTATGAATTTGATCCTGTCATCATTGATGCTATCTGATTATTTTTGCACAGCAGTTGATGCAGTTTCTTCATAGTGTCATTGATCTTTATATTTTGGTGTGTTTTTGTAGTGGCTAGTACTGGTTGTTCCTTTCCATATTTAGTGCTTCCTTCAGGAGCTCTTGTAAGGTAGGCCTGGTGGTGACAAAATCCCTCAGCATTTGCTTGTCTGTAAAGGATTTTATTTCTCCTTCACTTAATTTTGCTGGATATGAAATTCTGGGTTAAATTTTTCTTTTAACAAATGTTGAATATTGACTCCCACTCTCTTCTGGCTTCTAGTGTTTTTGCTGAGAGGTCTGCTGTTAGTCTGATGGGCTTCCATTTGTAGGTGACCTGCTCTTTCTTTCTGGCTTCCCTTAACATTTTTTTTCTTCATTTTGACGTTGGAGAATCTGATGATATTTGTCTTGAGGTTGATCTTCTCATGGAATATCTTCGTGGTATTCTCTGTATTTCCTGAATTTAAATGTCGGCCTGTGTTGTTAGGTTGGGGAAGTTCTCCTGGGCAATATCCTTAAGTGTGTTTTCCAGTTTGATTCTATTCTTGCCATCTCTTTCAGGTACTCTAATCAATCTTAGGTTCGGTCTTTTTATATAATCCCATATTTCTCAGAGTTTTGATCAGTCCTTTTCATTCTTTTTTTCTCTAATCTTGTCTGCATGCTTCATTTCAGCAAGATGGTCTTCAAACTCTGATATACTTTCTTCTGCTTGGTCAATTCAACTATTGATACTTGTGTATGTTTCACGAAGTTCTTGTGGTGTGTTTTTCAGCTCAATCAGGTCATTTATGTTCCTCTCTAAACTGATTATTCTAGTTAGCAGCCCCTGCAACCTTTTATCAAGGTTCTTAGGTTCTTTGCATTGGGTTAGAACATGCTTTGTTAGCTCAGTGGAGTGTGTTATTACCCACCTTCTGAAGCCTACTTCTGTCAATTTCTCCATCTCATCTTCCATCCAGTTCTGTGCCCTTGCTGGAGAGGCATTGTGATCATCTGGAGGAGAAGAGGCACTGTAGCCTTTTAGTTTTTCGTATTCTTTTTCACTGATTCTTTCTCATCTTCATGAGTTTGTCTAGTATGATCTTTGAGGCTGCTGACCCTTGGATGGGGCTTTTGTGGGAACTTTTTATTGTTGATGCTGTTGTTGTTGCTTTCTGTTTGTTTTTCTTGCAACAGTCAGGTCCCTCTTCTGTAGGGAGGCTGTTGTTTTCTAGGGGTTCACTTCAGGCCCTATTCATTTGGTTCATTCCCATGCCTGGAGATGCCACACAAGGAAGCTGGAGGATGGCAAAGATGGGTGCCTGCTCCTTCCTCTGGGATCTCAGACCCAACTCATGTCAGTAGGAACGCTCCTGTATAGGGTATCTGACAACCCCTGTTGGAGGGTTTCACCCATTTGGGTGGCAAGGGGAGCAGAACCCTTTTAATGAAGCGCTTTGTCCCTTGGTGGAGGAGGTATGCTTCCCTGGGGGGAAACCCACTCATCTGGGCTCCCTTAATTCCTTAGAACTAGGAGGAGGAAAGACTAAGTCTGCTGGTCTGTGGAGACTGCAGCCACCCCTCCCGCTAGGAGCTCAGGCCCAAGGAGATCAGAATTCTGTCTCTGAGCCTATGGCTGAAGTTGTTGGAGTTCCAGTAGGGAGGCCCTGCCTTGATGGTTCAAGGTCAGGCCTGAAGAGGCACTCTGTCTACAGTCTGCCACAGCCAGTGTGTTGGACTGTCAGGGATACCTCTTGGGACCAAGCCATCTAGCCTCCCCAACTCCAGCAGGAGAAAAGTGTGACCTGGAGCTAGAGATGGCTGCTGCCCTTCTCCTGCCCTGGGAGCATAGTGTGTTAGGTGGCTGTCAGTCTCGGTGTCGGCTGTCACCCCTCTGCCAAGGAGCACAACTGGCTTAGACAACAGGCAACTACAGCTGTGATGCTGGTCACTCTCCCCCAGGAGCTCAATAGATTTCACTAGAGGGCAGCCCTGATATTCCTAGAACAGCTCATAGAACATAGTGAGGGCTCTATAAGTATATATTAGATTAAATAACCTTCCAAAATAAGCTTGTCACCAGTGGAAAAACCACTTCCTTCAATGTAGAAGTATAACTCTCTGAAGGCTGAGGAGAGATTGAACAAATAAAGACCAGACCACTGCTGCCTTAACACTGCATAACACCAAATATTGGCATCACAATTAATCCAAGAAACTGGTCACAAGTAGGAGTTTGTCATTAGAACTCCTAATCTACTATCTTCTACAGTGCCTCCAGGACCCATCCTACCAAGCCTCTCATCTCTGTAAAGCCAAGTCTCTTTCATCCCTAGACTCTTTCCGCATGCAATGGAGTTCAGCTTCTATTCTGCTAAAATCTGCTTCCACCACCTTGAGCCCCCAAACTCTGCCCCCTAGAGCTCACTGTCATCATCAGCAGGGCTTTCTGTCCAGATCTTCTCTGAAAATGGCCATCATTGTTTTTGTTTGAAGTCTGCCTCTTTCCCAAGGGTACAGCTTTTTCAAATAGTGGCTGTTTATTCTCTTTCCCATTTTAACTATGGACTTATCCCAGACCAGAACTCTAGGTCCTTTGAAGTGCTTGCCATCTGAATGTACTATCCACCATGATCCTTGTCCCAGCCACCTTTTAGCCTTGTAGCCAGATCCCCTCATTCACAGAACACTTTATTACCTGGGTCACTGTTGTGGTCTTGCCCACTAGTCCTATGAATTTCTACTTTGGTGACTCAGCATCCCTTCAGTGACCTATCCAACATCCTAGTCTCTCAACTTTCTGCTGCTAATCTTTTTGTCCATGATTCTTTTTAGTCTTTGTCATTCTCAATAATGCCAAGCCTCCAAATTCTTGACCTTAGGCACTCCAGTCTCTGACCTCCACTTCTCATCTTTCCGTGGCTCCATTTCAATAATTCTTTATTCCTGTAATCTAAGAAATTTCACTTTTTTATTGTCAGGGATTCCTTCTGGTTCTGACTTCTTTCTTATTTAGT
Organism: Cebus imitator; assembly: GCF_001604975.1. NCBI lineage: Eukaryota > Metazoa > Chordata > Mammalia > Primates > Cebidae > Cebus > Cebus imitator. Next base: position 314,014 of record NW_016107706.1, on the reverse strand, counting down.
TTGGACTGTAGTCCATCAGGATATTCATTTATTTGTGTCTCAGCCCATTTTGTGCTCCTGTGACAGAATACCACAGACTGGGTTATTTATAATGAACAGACATTTATTGGCTCACAATTCTGGAGTATGGCCAGTCTAAGATTGAGGGGTCAGCATCTGGTGAGGGCATTCCTGCTGTGCCATCCCATGAGAGAAAGGCAAAAGGAAGACGAGAGAGAGGCAAAAGGGCTGAACCTGTCCTTTATAATGAACCCACACCTATGATAATGAGCCCACTCCTGAAATAACAGCATTAATCCATCCTCATGGTCTAATCACTTCTTAGAAGTCCCACTCTTAATACTGTTACAATGATGATTGAGTTTCCAGCACAGACTTTTTGGGGAATATATCAAACCATAGCAGCTTTCATTCACCTTTAGTCCTTTTGCCCCTTCGGCTCCTTCAGCCATACTCACCTGACAAAACCCCATCCCTGGTTAACCTCTGATCACCCTCAGTGCCTCCCCTGCACCTGAGCAGCTGAGTATGTATGGAGGAAGAAATACCACCATGTTGAATTATTCTACATTTTTGACTACAAGTCAGTGGGTCCTGAGCCCTGCCTGGCAATCTTAAATTACTTTCCTAGTCAATTGACTCATCAATGTCTATTATTCATGTCTTCTCTCTCCTCAGTTTTTCTCATCCGTGTTACCTCCTCATTCTCAGGTAATTATAACTTTTTAAGTTCACTGAGAAAAGCATTCAGAAACAAATTGCTTTTTCTTTTCAATACTGAGCCTACTTATGTGTCTTCCCCCTTTAAGACAGATCACTAGATGTTACACATGAGTAGTGATGACCAATCTGTGAGTAGATGCAGTAATTCCCTGTGTTTTAGGGTCTACGAGGGAGGGATGGGCACCGCAGGTTTGGCTGCCATGGGTTATAAGACTTTCACTGTGGTCTGTTCCTTCCTAACCTTCAAAGACTGCCAACCTTCTCATTACTCTCTTTACCATGATTTTAAATAGTGACATCATTTTCAATCATGTTTCTACTGCTTTTACTCTGCCTGCTAAATGGATGATAATGTAAAGTATGAACACTTATTTTCAAACAAATGGGGGTCCCAGAGTCACAGAACTTATAAACGTACAAAGAACTTTTAAATACAGATTAATAACTGTTATAAATAAATGTATATACTTTGATGATGGCAGTTTGAGTTATTGTCACAATATCATTAACATGAAGACACTTCTGAGTGTTTCCAGGCAAATTCCTCTCAACATTTCCCTCCAGCAGCACCATTAGGAAGAGTGTAGAGGTCATGCTGCAAACAGCATCTGTTCTTCCTAGGAAATGTTTCTTCCCACATCATGGCTGATTTGTGTCTTAAGTTCTAAAGTCAGAATGTCAAGCCAAAAACCCATACAGAATGGCTTTGAAAATCCTTCCATTACTCATGAAGAACTGTACATGTCTTAAAATGTCCAGAGCCGGCACCAGCCATGTCATGGGAAGACATACCCTGTATCTTTACACAACTGTGCCTGGAAGGTACTTAAGGGACTTGATGATTTGTGACTTGCTTTCTTTTACTTCCTTAATTTTTCGTGAGTCTTAATTGTATGACATGAAAGGAGACTACAAGCCAAGAAAGCTGAGACTGACATAAAGCTTCCCCTGCAACCCTTCCTCATGTGCTGGTTATTCTGACAGATGGCCCTGGGAAGCCCGCAGCCACCAAGACTCTAGTATTCTGTGAATTTTAATAGATAGAAGTTATACACACTAGTTCACTTTTCCTAACAATGATCTTAGATTAGAACCATACTAGGTTACCTTCTCCTTTCCCCTACCCTGGATTTGAGTACCTTGCAAAACATGTTTTCTTCCGCATTTCTATGATAACTCCCATAAATTCTTTGTACTGGTGTTTCCCAAAGTGTGGCAGTGGACTGCTGCTGGTAGATCAGATGAATGTGGATGGTGCACTGCTGAACATTTTTTGATTTTTTTTGAGACAGAGTCTTGCTCTGTTGCCAGGCGCCAGGCTGGAGTGCAGTGGCACAATCTTGGCTCACTGCAATTTCTGCCTCCTAGGGTCAAGCAATTCTTTTGTCTCAGCCTCCCAAGTAGCTGAGACTACAGGCACACGCCACCACACCCAGATAATTTTTGTATTTTTAAGTAGAGACGGAGCTTCACCATGTTGGCCAGGATGGTCTCGATCTCTTGACCTCGTGATCCACCCGCCTCGGCCTCCCAAAGTGCTGGGATTACAGGCGTGAGCCACCATGCCCGGCTCATTTTTTGATATTAATAGTTACATTTTTGTTTTAATATATATTAGAAAAAATTTAACAAACATCTATCCCAATACTTTATGGATATAAATTGCTTAGAATTAGTCAAAATGATGATATTAGCCAAAATGGTAAGATTTTTAGGTGAAATCGAAAGAAGGGATACTAAGAAAATTAGTAATAAAGTTGATATATACATTTGGCAAAAATAGTGAAAGCAGTTGCCTGCAGACTTACAAATGGGGAAGTGTGCACTCAATGAACAGAGCCATCAGACACAGAGTTTCTTAAATGGCAAAGGTTGTGGAAACTTTTGGAGACAGTTCTATAAAACAAGAGACAGCTCAGCATGCTCCATATGGAAAAACTTTTTCTCAGGCCCTCAAGTTTCCCTCACTGGTACGTACAGTTGCTGGTGATACTGAGACAGGGTGAGGATTATCTTACTGTTCTTATGCAACTCTGTCTCATAAAGAAATGGTAGGAATCATTCAGTCTTTCACCTTTGGAGTTAGAGAAGAACCACATAATAACTGAATTTCATCAATTAGCCAACAATCACTTCAAAGCACCACTGAGTGTCAGGCACTGGGCTGGGTACTGGGATTAGAGGGGTGTGAAGGCCATACACTGCAAGGGTGAGGCCTGGAAGTGAATTAGCATGCCTGAAAGATCATCCTGGATGTCCCTGTGACTGGACTGGACCAGAGAAGAGCTGATTGCAGTAAGAGATGATGGTGGCTTGAACTGGGATAGTGATGGCGGCAATGGAGAGAATCAGGCAGATGCAAAAGATATTTCAGGATAGATCCATTAGGCTCTGTTGACTGGTTGGACATTGTGGGTGAGAGAAAGAGAGGAATCAGCGGAATGCTAGGTTTCTGGTTTCAGAAGCACCATGAAAGGTGATACCAGGTCCTTAGAATTCACACAAATATTGCTGGGGATCACAGTCTTGCACTCTAGAAGTACTGCAGTTTGTGGTTGGCATGTCATTTCCTCAAGAGTGCAAGTTGTGCCTTATCCTTTTGGTGTGAGGTCAGGCATGCAGAAGGCCTTTGATCAATGTTGACTAAAAGACTAGTTGAGAACTTGAGGTATACAAACACATGGGAAATTAACTCATGATGTAAAGCAGTCCCTCCGCCTTATTTTAAATTTCATTTTAAAAGAGTCATATTGAGGCTGGGCATGGTGGCTCACATCTGTAATCCCAGCACTTTGGGAGGCCAAGATGGGCAGATCACCTGAGGTCAGGAATTTGAAACCAGTCTGGCCAACATGTTGAAACCTCATCTCTACTAAAAATACAAAAATTGACCAGGTGTGGTGGCATGTGCCTGTAATCCCAGCTACTCAGGAGGCTGAGGCAGGAGAATCGCTTGAACTTGAGAGGCAGAGGTTGTAGTGACTGAGATCACACCATTGCACTACTCCAGCCTGGGTAAGAAGAGTGAGACTCCATCTGAAAGTAAAAGAGAGAAGAGAAAGAAAAGAAAAGAAAGAGTCATATCAAGACAAGACTCTTATAATTCTGCCACTCCCAAGACCTGTTCATAAACACAACATAGCTCCACCTTTCTGCCTTGGGGGCATAAGGATGTGCTCAGTGACAGGCAAAGCTAGATCAGATGAGCAGCTTGAGGTAAAATTAAGGATAATAAAGGGAGACTAAAGTTAGTAATCACACATAGGCACACACATGCTGTTAAAATGTACATATAGATATAAATATTGACAGATATGTAGGTATCGCTATATCTATAGTTTGAGTATATATATACACACACAATCTTTATACAATATATAAATGTCTGTGTATATCTAAAGCTTTAGATAGATGTATGCATATATAGATATCTATAGCTATATGTGTGTATCTAAAGTTATATCTATATATATCATCTATATATATCTAGACATCTATAGATGTAAATACAGATAGATATAAATACATATTTAGATATCTATACATATCTACATTTTTGGTTTTTATTATATTTTTAGATATCTATACATATGTATATCTGTATACAAAATATAGACCGAATTTTCCCATTAATCCATGTAAGTCACCCAGATGACTTGCTTACTTGAATCTTAAGTTATTTATTATGACTTCAGGCAGGTAAATGACCTTTCGAAGCTGAAGAATGTGTAGGAAGAGCAGACTGAGGAAGAGGATGATAAATGGAAATGAGACAGAAGATGTGAGAAAGAAACAATGATTACAACAATGGTTTAGGACTACCCATTAGGATATAAAACAAGCCAGCCACCTGCACCAGCACTTTTGGCTGACTCTGTGTGGGAATCTGTGGCCTCTCTCTGAGTGGCACTCTATGAGGTGACTTCAAGGGATTTTTAGGGGGTGAACATGCTCAGGTTAAGAGTGGAGTGTTAGAAAGAAAACAGGTTTGTGAATAAGACCCCCATTGGGGATTCCCGGAAATGAAGGCACACTAAAGACCTACTTGTATGTGGGTTGAGTCTTATGAAATAGGATTTCACTGGTTCAGAACATTAGAGCTGGAGACCAGAGTTGGGAAATTGGCCAGCTGCAGATATTAGAAATTTAATAGGCTGGAAAGGGCATACCTACAATGACAGCTTTGGATGAAGCATTGTAGGGTGAGGAGAAGACAATGATCAGCTTCCCTTAATGCACGTTTTCTCCATTGCAATTTTTGGAGATTCTATAATTCTGTGGCTAGCTGTATATATATTCTTTCTCCTCAAGTCTTTCAGCACTCTAAACATGAATGAAGATGCCTCACCAACCAGTTCAGATCCACATTCATTTAGTATTGGGATTGTTGTATTTTTGCTTTTGTTTCTAAGAAGCTCATACTATTACCTCTGGCTGCATAGTATAACTCATACTGTTTTCCCAACACCCAGCTAAGACTCTCAGAGGTTTATATCTGAATAATTTGCTCAGAGCCAGGTAAGTGCTACACAGCAAGTTCAGCCCGAGCCTATCTGACTGTCAAGTTTATGAATTTCCTGCTTATGCCCACCAGCCACCTAGACAAGTTCAGAGAGTTGATAGATCTCCTGGGTCCCTGCCCCTTGAAAATTCTAGGTGTGTATGAACATATTTCAATCTAATGGATTTCAGTACAGGCATGTCTGACTGAGTTCCTGAACCTTCTACTGAACACCCTGATGTCTTCTCTTCCAAATAACTCTTAAAGCATTACATTTTTTACCTTTACCTGAGGGGCTTACACTAGTCCAAGGAACCAGAGAAATATTAGAGAGTGTGCATTTGATAGAACTTAGAGTCACAAGGCAGAAACCTTGCTGGAAAGAAATCTGTGATGCCCAGGAAGGCTTTCCACCCTCTGCTGTGATGCTGAGACAGAACAAAAGTGGGGCTGTGCAATGGGCACAGATGTGGGTCGATCAGATGTGGGTCATTGAGCCTGGACCATACCATGTCAAGCCCACTCAGGTAGTTCACATCCTGCTCCTACCTAATTTCCACTTTGTATTTTTCATTTTTTATTTTTATTTATTTTTATTTTTATTTTCATAGGTTTTGGGGGAACAAGTGGCATTTGGTTATGTGAATTAGTTTTTTGGTGGTGATTTCTGAGATTTTGGTGCACATGTCACTCGAGGAGTATACACTGTACCCCACTACAGTCTTTTATCCCTCACCCACCTTTTCTTCCAAGTCTCCAAAGTCCATTGTATTATTCTTACACATTTGCATTCTCATAGCTTAGCTCCCACTTACTAGTCAGAAGATATGATGTTTGGTTTTCCATTCCTGAGTGACTTCACTTAGAACAATGGTCTCCAGTTCCATCCAGGTCTCTGTGATTGCCATTCTCAAGAGACACATGTGCAGGTTTGTTACAAGGGTATATTGTGTGATGCTGAAGTTTGGGTTTCTATTGATCCCATTACCCAGTTAGTAAACATAATACATGATAGGAAGTTTTTCAACCCTTGCCCCTCTCCCTCCTGTCCCCTTTTTGGAGTCCCCAGTGTCCCATCTTCATGTCATATTTAATGTTTAGCTCCCACTTACTAGTGACAACATGCCATATTTAGTTTTCTGTTTCTGCCTTAATTTGCTTAGAATAATGGCCTCCAACAGCATCCAGGTTGCACAAAGGATGTGATTTCATTCTTTTTTACAGCTGCATAGTATTCTGTGGCGTATATGTACCACATTTACTTTATCTAGTCCACCATTGATGGGCACCTAGGTTGATTCCATGTCTTTGCTATTGCCTAATTTCCACGTTTTGTATGTCTTGTGTTCCCTGCTCCTGCATATCATAGGCTCCTGTCTTACTAACTCACCTTTGTCCTCATAGTACCTGACAGAGTGCTGTGAGAAAGTCAGTTCTAAGTCAATACTTGTTAAATGTATGAATTAACACATGTATATGTCTCTGGTCTAGATATGCCATGAGGCATTATTTCTACAATTAATTAGGTTCATTCTCTGGCTTTATTGGCCATTATACTTCTATCACTTATTCCCAGGTAAAAGTGTATGCACAAAATTAATAAGCCAAAACAATCATAGTTTTCAAATTAATGCAGATGAAAGTATTGAGACATGGAAAATAGATTTCATAGGCAGATGATTCGAAACAATGCACAGTTTGATTTCATGGGCACCAAATGGAAATACTTAGTAATGGAAGTATCAGCTGTGTTGCTTCCCATGGATAACAGCCTTCCTTTTAGCATACCAGTTGTATTGGACCCATGTCATGCTCATCTTTTGAGTATTTTGTCCATACTGTATTTTGTAACACCATATGTATAATATCTCCTTTGTAATTGGGTCTATAGTAAGGAAAATACATTAAATAAAATATGCAAGATACGTAATGCACGTACACACACACACACACACACACACACACACACACAATTAGAAATTACAAAAGTCTATTAAGGAGAAAAACTGGAGTCTGTGAAAGCATATTAAGCAGGTGGGTGACCCCATCAAATTTCATTCATGAAAGGTCCTTCTTGCTGTAGTTTAGAGGAGGAAAATTGGAGAAGAGAGGGTAGTATAGTCCCAGCTTAGAAAAAGGCTATTGTGGTAGTCCCCAGGGCAGTGAGATGGTATTGAACTAGAGGAGTAACAGCAGTGACGGATTCCAGATATGTTATATTTAGGGGCTAGAATATGCAGACCTGGATGGACTATGACAGGTAACAAGGGGCATAATCAAGAAAACGTCCTGTTTCTGGCTTGAGCAGATGAGTGCTGAAGGGGCCATTTACTGAGCCTCTGATGCCTATGTTCTCACTTCAGGAATCTGTGAAAACTTCTCTTCCCAGGAGTTTTCATATTAAATGTTGATCATGCTGCCCTGTAATTATAAAGACTAATACTTATTCCAGAAAATTCTGTATTTGCAACATTCATCTTCTAACATTTGCACTTACTTTGATCACTGTTAAGACACAAAGTTAGTTGCTGAGTTGAATGGAAAACTGCTGTGAATGTGTTCCCTTAAGCAGCTAAATTAAATGGGATGTGTTGTTGTGAAGGCCTATTTTTTTTTTAAGAGTCTGGGTTTTACTCTGTTTCCCTGGCTGGAATGCAGTGACACCACAATCATGGCACCATAGTCTCGAGCTGCTGGGCTCAGGCAAATCCTTCTACCTCAGCCTCCAGAGGAGCTACAACTACAGGCATGCACTACCATGCCCAGCTAAGTGATCATTGCATATGTGTGATGGCCTCAGCAAATGCTGGGGGAAAATGTCTTTACTTGAAGAAATAACTGATACTGGTTTAGTGTTTGGGGAAGTAACTGATAGTGGTTTCGTCTTCAGTGTCACTTGAAGGCAGACACAGCCTCTTTTTTGTCAGAATTCTGTACAGACTAATGCACCCAGCCATGGAGAAAGCAGTTTCAAAGTAGACCTGATCAGTTGTCAGAGGACCATTCATGTCCTAGGACTTGGCCATCATGGTTCTCCTATGAGCTACAGAGCAGGTGGTCCTCTGATTTTGCATTTGTTTAAATATATGTATATAAACTTGCATGGAGGATCCTTTCTAAAACAGTGATCCAGTGAGGAAGTTATGGGAGGAAAGGGAATAGAAACGCTAACACACCTCAGGTGTCCTCTCCTCATGAGTGTACACAGTCTTGATTCAGACTCCCTCCATTCCTCACGGACATTGTGATGAGGCAACATGGACTTAACCTCCATGAACCTCAGTTTCTTCTTTTGCATATGCTGATAATGTGTGTAGATTATCTAATATGTCTCCTGGTCCAGAGCAGGCCACAGTGGGTTCTCCAGAGAAAGAAAACCACTAGGATGTGTGTATGTGTGTGCAAAATTGATTGATTTTGAGGAGCTGGCTTAGATGATTATGAAAACTGTCATATCAAAATCTGCAGAATGGCCACAAGGCTTGAGAGCTAGGGAAGAGTTGCAGTTCTAGTCCACAGGCAGTCTGCTGGCAGAATTCCCTCTTCTTCAGGGAGGTCAGTCTTTTCCTTAAGTCCTTTGATTGGATAAGGCTCATCCACATTATGCAGGGTGATCTGCTTTACTCGAAGACTATAAGTTTAAATGTTAATCTTGTCTAAAAAATACTTTGACAAGAATACTCAGACTTTTCTGCCCACATCTCTGGGTACTTTGGCTTAGCCAAATTGACATACAAAATTAATCATCACGCAGATTCTCTAAAAATGCCTTTGCAGACATGCTCCTATGTCTTTTGCTGAGTTCAGAGTCCTCCCAGGTGCTCTGGGGGGACCCTGGGGTAGACTTCATGCTTCATGCTCCATAGCACTTGACTCCCATGGTTTTGTCTTTTTTTTTTGGCTCTGAACTTCTCTGCACTCAGAATATTATATGGTATAAGATAGGATTTCCATATATGTTTATTTAATAAAGGACCACATAAATTACGTAGGATGCGTTTAAACAAGCAAAAGACAGAAATTTCAATAAGCTATGTATTTATTTATTCAGTATGAATTTTAAAGCAATGGATAAATTTAGCTATAAGCTTCAGGACAGACTTTTAACATATTTTTAAATGAAGGCTGTTAAACTAATGCTATCCTTCTTTCCAAAATGGTCTTTTCTGTATTAAACTTTAGACTATGTCTCTGGCTTAGCCAGGCAGTAAGTCTCTGCTTTGTCCCAGTTTTCTCTCCAGGGAAATGGGAGAGTGTGGTAGAAAGAAGAGAGTATATTACAGTCACTCTGTGATTCCAGAATCAAGAGCCAGCTCAGACACAGGGGTACATGAACTGGAGTCACAGCTGAGGGGAAGCAGCACTTCAGCGATGCTGGTAATTACAGCAAGACCCTGCGGGACTCCTAACATCACAGTCTCCACACGGCCACTCAACCTCAAGAAGCCTGATGGTTCCTGAACCAGAAAATACACTTATTTCAATCAGCCCCCCAGAGTGATATTGCTAAAAGAACAAGTCAAAAGAATTTCAGATTCCCTGCAGTCAGATTTACCTCTTGTCTTTTCATTTCCTTGTGCCCAGACAGGACCCAGGTAGCCTTAGGGATGCAGATACTGTGTGATGTTTCCAGCAGGTGCACCACTGAGTCCATCTGCTCCTTGTGTGCTTTCTATTTCCTTGCTCAAAGCTTCTCCTGCCTGCCCTTGCTCCAGGCCTGAGGTTGGGGCATCAGGACTTACTGTCATAGAAGCCAAGATAAATGGACGGGCAGGGGAGGAAGAGAAATAGCAACACAGGGTGTTCCCTGATGAAGTGAGACTTCCAGCAAGGTTGGGGTTGTGACAGCAGCAGGGAGAACAGAGCTGTAAGGGCTGTAAATGGAGACTGCCAGACCCTGCCACTTCTGGTGCCCTCTCCTAGGCATGGTCACTGCAGTGAAGGGATGACCAACTGCTACTTTTTAATGTGGAGGCTCAGGACTTCCTTAGCAGCCCTGCTGAAAAGCAATCTGAGATGAGCTTCAAGGGCATACATGTCTTCTGGATAAACAGGGCTGCCTCCTGGAATCAGAAACCCTTCACCTTCCTGGGATGCTATGTGCTAGAGAGAGGCTTCATTTCCCAGTGGTTCCATTAAATGGTCACTCTGATGCTATTACTAATGCAATGATAAAACAGTGATTTTATCCCATGCCTATGATGTATAGGTACTGGGAATGCATACTTTATTTCTACTACCTCCAGCAATTCTACAAAGTAGGCGTTATTGATCTCATATTGCAGACATGGCAACTGAGGCCAGAGAGTTGAAATAACTTGCCAGGTCTTTCTGTTGCCAAAGCCTGTGCTCTTCATGCAACTTTTTCTCAATAAAGATGATTTTCCTTTCTCCTCCAAGGAGTGATGAGCCTAGGGAGAAGCTGCTGTCCTGGGAACTCAGAAGAAAAGACAGTGAATGAGAGGGTCCTAGGCAGATGCCCAGCCATTCAAGGGCAAGCCAAGGTGGGAGCTGTACATGCAGGCAGAATATCTGGGGTGCCTGAGGGAATGGAGGCAGAAGGAATGCAGCCAGAGGAAGTGGAACAGCACTGCTTTTTCTGAAGCACAGAGCCAGGAGATTTCTGGGAATTTACTAGATAGAAAGGCCAAGGAGAAAGCATTGCCAACACTTGAAGACTTAGAGCCACCATGGAAAGCTGGCCTCTGAGAGTGGCAGGTAAGGGGACAGCAGAGCTTCCTGTGCCTCTCAATGCCTAGAAGGAAGAGGAAAGAGCAGAGGAGCCCTGGTCACCCCAGATATTCTGGTAGGAGACAGCCATAGAGGTGACAGGTACCAGTAACTGTTTCTAAACCCTACAGGCCTATGAAATGAGAGTTCTTTATTGACCTACTTGCTCCCCCTTGTTTCCAAGGACAGAATAATATAGCCCATCATAAACCTGTGAGGCTTGATGGCTTCAGAAGTCCATGTAAACAAAGATGCCTTAAAATAGGGTTGTTTTTAGACGTACCTCAGGGCCCACCTCATTCCAGGTGCTTTTAGAATGTTTCTACATGCTCTACTATGCTTTACACTGGTTCTCCAGCCAGTATGGTTGCTCTAAGCTGCCATACCTCCCCTGCCCCTACTATACATTTAAGGAACCTAAGGGATGTCAGAAATCTCTTGGGATGCCTGGTCCTGGTTCTGGTCCTGGACTTCTTATGCCATCCTACTTTCCTTTCACTGCCATCTTGCTCCGAATCTTGCCTCTCTCTGCTGCCTTATTCCAACTTTATCACATTCTTGGTGTACTTGACCTTGGCCCTGCTCTCCTGTTTCAAAGTTAGTTTGATCTGCATATACATGAATAACACATTTCTCTTTTACATTAAAAAAAAAATCAGGGGTGGGTTTAGGACTAGTGGAGTGACTCCCCCAAGTCATTGAGAACCCAAGCTCCTATATTTCTGATCTACACAGCCTCTCAAGGTCAATTCGTAGATCAAGATGGCAGCTGGAGCTTGAGCCAACATGGACAAAGAGCAAGATGGGAGAGAAGAGGCAGAAGGACAAAATGGTGGCCCTCCTTGCTGAATGAGCTCCTTCTAAGCATCTTATGCCCCATGCATCACAGCCACTTGTATCTCATAGGTCAGGACCTAGTCACATGGCCACACCTAGCTGCAAGTGGTGCTGGGGAGCACAGTCTTTAGTCTGGGAAGCAATGACCCACCTAGAAATCAAGATTCTGTCATTAAAGAAGAAGGGAAGAAGGGTACTTCCATTCCCTCTTTCTGTTCCTTCTTTCCTTGAGTGACCTAGGCTTACCCTTAGTCGTGATTTGGGCTTTTCTTCTGGGTTCAGTGTCTCAGTCTGCCAAGTATGGAAGAAAACTAACACACATCTAACCTTAACTTAGTACCAACATCATAGCCAGCCTTTGAGCTTCATCTTTTGCTGCACAGTGTTACTCACCACTGTTTGCCCAAGCCTGTTGCATTGATATAGACACCTGCCTTGTTGTGATTAAGCTCATGCAAAGCACTATAGCAGCTGAAGGCAAATAGTTTCTGTCCTGAATCGTTTCTCTCTTTTTTTAGTTTAATGAACCAATTTTACAGATAGAATTAGAACAGGAAAGTAGAGTTCCTGGGGCATACAAAAAGTAAACAATCCATACTTCAACTTTAGAAATTATTTTAGGAAATAAAATAATAAGTAAATACAAAAAAATGAAAGAGCTCAAAAGCCACAGCCTCAAGCTATCCTAGTTTAGTGATTTTCAATCTAATTAAAGGAATCAATTTAAAAAATCTCAGGCTGATTTCCAATATATAAAAGATATAGAATGGTGTTTTAGTTCCACAAATTTGCTTATACATTATAATATATATTTACTTGTAAATACTACCAATTAAATGAAATGAAGCTATATTAAAAAGTATAACTATTTGAAACCTGGATTTATAGATGTGGTCTTACAGCAGTGTTAATATCAGTTTATTTTTGTGTTTTTGTTGTTGTTGTTGTTGTTGTTTTATTTCATAATACCATGGAGATCTGGATATAGAAAGATAAGTAGTTCTAGATGGTAATGCCTTTTACAGTTTATCTCATAACTTCAGTAACGTTCTTCAGTCTAGTTTAGATGACAAGGGCAGTTTTCTTCTGAACCCACCTAGTACAGAGTGGTAAATGACCCTGGCAGCTCCAGATAACCCACTGGTGGCTTCAAAATATTATAGTTCAATACATGATGCGTTTAAATGTGCATGTTGTTTTTTATATTTCAACATTATAAATAGGTATATTAAAATGAAATTAAATCCAATAGTTATGGAACCCCTGGAATACTGGCATCCATGGAGACATCTCCAAGTGTTATATCTTAGGTTTTTGTCTCACCAAAGTTGCCGGTTGTGGTTAATCTTATGTGAACTTGACTGGGCCCCAGGGTGCTCAAGTTAAACATGATTTCTGAATGTGTCTGTGAGGGAGTTTCTGAGTCAGATTAGCATTTGAATAGGTGGACTCAGTGAAGCAGATTATCCTCCCAGGTTGTTGATGGGCATCATCCAACCCATTGAGGGCCTGGATAGAGCAAGAGGCAGAGGAAGGAAGAATTTGCCCCCTTTCACCCTGCCTCATGGACTAAGCTAGAATATCTCATTTCATCTTCTTCTGCCCTTGGATTGGGATTTATGCCATTGACTTCCCTGGTTCTCAGGCTTTAGGGCTGGAACTGAATTACCCCACTGACATCCCTGGGGTTCCAGCTTGCAGGCAGCAGATCATGGGACTTCTCAGCTCCCATGATTGCACGTCTCTACGTATAAACACACACACTCTCTCTCCCCTATTGGTTCAACTTCTCTGGAAAAACCACATCACACCTGCATCCCATTCCCTTTCTTCCCCTGCCCTGCCAGCTCCCGTCAAGAAGTGTCGGATCTGCACATCCTGAGGGAGGAATCATACTTCTCGCGTTTCCTGCTGATACCGTTGCTATTTGCTGCAAGCTTCCTTTCTGTTTTTCAGCCTATACAGCTTCTCTCCGGTTACGCCATGTCTTCCTCCTCACACCTTTCTCCAGTGTGCATCTTTGGTGAGGGAGGTCTGGGTGAGACAAGCAGGACATGGGATTAATAGAGTGAATCACGTTTTTACACTTCCATTTATGACTCTGTGTCAATCCTGGAGAAGTAAGAACCTTAACAGTACCTTGCTTCTGTGATGTGTGGGAGAAGTGAGTGTGCAGAGTAGTCTCTGCTGGAAGACAGAAACCTTTTATTCCTGTGGAAGGAAAGAGGTCATGGAAGTGTCTTACAAAATGCAGCACCAAGATTTGAGGAGCCCAAGCTGTGCATGTGCTGTGCTGGTTCAGAACAGAAGGAGTCTTATTTGTGTCTGAAACTTTCCCCGGAGATCAAAACATGTGTCTTTATCCAGCAGCAACATCATGGAAACAGGAAACCTCTGTTGTTGTCTGTGGAATCTCACCAGCTATGGGAAGTCGTCTGCTGTGGAAAAGAGAACCTGGGGCTTCGGGATAGGGCTTGGATTCCAGCTCGGGCTTCACACTCATTAGCTTTGTGAACCTGAGTTAGTTTTATAACCTCTCTATGCCTTGGTTTCCTGACCTGTAAAATGGAGGGACGATGGCTGCCTGCCTCTACCACACATCATCACTGTGCAACTAAATGGAATCAGCATCTGCAAAAGTCCTTTGTGTTTGCAGACTGTCATTTTAGCCAGCTCGGGCACATCTGAGAGCCAGTGAGCAGCTTATTAATTTAAAACATAAAGGATGCATAATTTCTCCCTTCTGTTCTTATCCTCTCTGGTTCATATTCTAAACACAGCTCCTGTTGTATTTGGTACCAGTGCCAGAGGCACTAAAATATATTGATGTACCATAAGCATTAAATTTATTCATAAGCATAACTTCATTTTCATAAGGAGGAAGAAACATAGATCTCTCATAGGGCATTCTGCATGCTTGATGTTAGGAGGATATTTACAAAGAGGCAGTATTTTGGGTTTGCTTTCCTGTGAAACTGTGTGATTATTTAAGATTATTTAATTAAATGTGTGTTTTGCCATTTTTACCCATATGAGCAAAATTATGAGTGATTTGTAAACATTTCCAGAATTCACAAGATCAAAATTTTAAAAGGCTTCTTTGGTGTAGTTTATTTGAATTTTATCCCTGTGCCAAATAAATCTTAAGAAATAATAAGCAAATTTTTTAATGTAAAAGTTTGTACAATTTACAAAATAATGGTTTTAAGTTTCTTTGACTCCCACCTTGCATATTTTCCTGCAAACATCCAGACATTCAGCAGAACATCCCCAGGATCTTGGGATGAGAGCAGTTACCCTCATTAGCATTCTGAGGATGTCATGGAGCAGTGGGAACATCCTGGGCCCTGTACATGGGACACTCGGACACATACCAGAGTCCACTCTTCCCTGGGCAGCCATCCCTCCCCTGTGCCTCGGTTTCCTCACAGGTACAATGAGGACACCAAGCCTCTCTTCCTACATTCCTGTTCCTGCCACCATTGTGGTCTATGGTAGTTTCTCTCTCTCTGGAAAGTTTTTACATGTTGAGCCATTTTATAATGAGGTTCAAAGGCTGGTGACCTGGGAAACTTGTCCCAGTTGCATACATTTCGTTTGATCTGTGTATATGTTTTGAATCTGGAAAGTTTGCATAAAAATTTATTGAGAAACTAGAGGATTTGCAATGCTGGGCTTATATTATGTTCTTGTCTGGGCTTGAGTTACCTCTGGCACTTCATTGAGTCAGAAGGTCTGGGCCCTCCCGCTCCCCAACATACCCTGGTCTTTTGTACTCATCTCACCTGTCCAAGGCCTATGCCTAGGGGAGGTTGGTGATCTTTTGGCAGAGTCCATTCTATTTGCCTTTCCTAGTGGGGCAAGGCAGTTAGTGGAAGTGTCTCTAAGAATGAGAAATGACCTCAACTTTTAATGGATCTCTTTCATTAAGCACAAGTTAAGAAGATGCCTATCTTTCCTGGTTGCATTTTCTTCTTGCTGGTTCCTCATAGCACAGTGCTATGAGCAATCTTAGAGTTCTAATTGGCTTACGTGATTACATCTGGAAATAATTAGGTCAGATCTAAAAAAAATATGGCTGCTAGGTGAGTGAGAGTTCGGTTATGAATTTGTTTGGGTTTGTTGTAGGCCTCTGTCCTCCACCTGAGAGCTCCAGGGAGCAAGGGCCAAGTGGAGAGTCAGTCAGAGTACTGCAAAGACAAGTGAGAGAGGCTTTGATCAGTGTGGAGACATGACCCCAAGTTACACTTCGGGCTCACCTTTCACAGAGGCGGCAGTAGCATTTCAAGAACATCTCCTTCACAGACATGGATTCTGGGGCCAGCAGGGTCATGGCAGGGCCATGCCAGAGAAGGGGAGCTCTAGTGGTTCTTGCATCCCCCTCTGCAAGGGAGCCAAATCTGCACCAGGGTTGGGTACCACAGGCTAGCTCAGTAGCACGGCCTGGTAAGCCCCTTAGCCAGGACAGCCAGGCAAGTTGTCATAATCTGTTGTTCCTCCTTCAGCCCTCAGTCTGTATCTGCAGCAGGGGCTTCTGTTCATGCTTGTACTTGGCAATTGATTTTATTTTGTACTCTGTGTCTTTTAAAGACATTATTATGATGATAATGTTGATAAAACTGAACAACACCTGTAAACTACCTCATATCTATTTTGAAATTTAGTAAATAAGAGAGTTTATTTCACAAACCACTCTTAACTGCAGTCTAGTTTCTATATTCTCACCACTTCACTGAACCACTCTTCCTAGTGGTTTTAGTGACTCTAGTGGACACACTGTGGTCCTCATATTGCTTGACCTCTTTTTGGCATTGGGCAAAGATGACCATGCCCTCCTTGAAGAATTCCTGTCACAACCTCCTGGTGTCCTCCTACTCTGTCTACTGCCCTCATAGGTGGGCAGGTGGCTTGGTCCTAGACTCCCTTTTTCCTTCTGTCCTCGCTCCTTGGATAATTGCATCCACTCCCATCTCTATGCTGGTGACTCCTGCATTTTTATCTTCTGCCCAGATTTCTCCTTTGGGTCTCAGACCTATGTTTCCTCTTGCCTATTCCACATCTCTGCTTTGAGATTTTAGTTGGTGCCTCATCCAGATCTCCTTCACTGCCAGTGTGCCCATCCCCCAGGGCTGTGGGTGTGGGGCAGCTGTGAGCCCTTAGCAGCCCTTTCAACCAGTCTCCCTCCACCAAACAGGATCTGCCACCTTCAAGCCTTTACCCAACTTGGAGGCAAGATCTCTGCCAATGACCAGCTAATGTGGGATGCAAAAAGCCCCGCCCTCTTGCTTCAGGTGGGATAACTTTATGCTGTAATCCATGCTCCAGAGCTCCCTGTGGAGTCAGACTGAAGCCTACCACAGCCAAGACCAAAGCCTTGCTCAGCGGGTTCTCCTGCCCCATGCTGTTTTTCTCACTTCTCCCCACCTGAGGGAATTCCTTTCAGCACAGTACCCATCTCAGGAACTGCCTCCTGAATCTGATACTTTTTTTTTTTTCTTGTCTGAAGGTGAGCAGTATTAGACAAGGAACTGACTTACCCTGGAAATTCCAGTTGTACCTAAGATGCCTGGTAGGGCCAGACTGTGAGTTTTTGGAAAAAGAATTTGGTTTTCAGTTTAGCAGGATAAATGTATATTTTTAATGTGAAGCCTTTTCTTCTTCTCACTATTTAGCCTAATGAGTAATCAGTGTGTTGAAATTTTATTCCTTTGTCTTTTGTTAATTTGTGACTAGGTGTTACTGTGCATTTTCATTGTGAACAGACAGAAATGAGCTTTTTTCTCATGCAAAGTGAAAGAATTGATTCCTCTATGAACTTTAAATTAGAAGTTGTCTCTTTTCCTTACGAAATGTGTCAGTCATAGTCCAGTAAGATGTACATGAATTACTGTTGCCTGTCCCTCTTTTGGAGGTACGTCCTTCTTTGGGTGCCATAGTACTGCCTTCTCTTGGTCTCTGTCTCAACACTCTGACAGATTTATTGGTTTCATCATTGCTTTTGTATTATTTTGCTCCCTAACTATAAATTTGCACTGTTTATCTTCATACCTTCTCTTTGCTCTTTTACCATCAGAAATTAACTCACAGTTTCAGCTCCCACTTTTTTTTTTTTTTTTAGTAAACAGTAGCTATTATTATCATCTTAGTTTATACATCAATCTCTTTTTTTTTTAATTGCATTTTAGGTGTTGGGGTACATGTGAAGAACATGCAAGATTGTTGCATACGTACACACATGGCAGTGTGATTTGCTGCCTTCCTCCCCTTCACCTATATCTGGCATTTCTCCCCATGCTATCTCTCCCCAACTCCCCACGCCCCGCTGTCCCTCCCTATTTCCCCCCAACAGTCCCGGGGGTATGATGCTCCCCTCCCTGTGTCCATGTATTCTCATTGTTCAACACCCGCCTATGTGTGAGAACATGTGGTGTTTTTTTTTTTCTGTTCTTGTGTCAGTTTGCTGAGAATGATGGCATCCAGGTTCATCCATGTCCCTACAAAGGACACGAACTCATCGTTTTGGATGGCTGCATAATATTCCATGGTGTATATGAGCCACATTTTCCCTGTCCAGTCTATCATTGATAGGCATTTGGGTTGGTTCCAGGTACTTGCTATTGTAAACTGTGCCGCAGTGAACATTCGTGTGCATGTGTCCTTATAGTAGAACGATTTATAATACTTTGGATGTATACCCAGTAATGGGATTGCTGGGTCAAATGGAATTTCTATTTCTAGGTCCTTGAGGAATCGCCACACTGTCTTCCACAATGGTT
>NW_016107706.1:289714-294142 GCF_001604975.1 Cebus imitator | reverse complement strand
TTCCTCCTTTCTTATTTGAATACCCTTTATTTCTTTTTCTTGCCTGATTGCTCTGGCTAGAACTTCCAGTACTATATTGGATAGGAGTGGTGAGAGAGGGCATCCTTGTCTAGTGCCAAATTTCAAAGGGAATGCTTCCAGTTTTTGCCCATTCAGTATGATATTGGCTGTTGGTTTGTTGTAAATAGCTTTTATTATTTTGAGATACGTTCCGTCAATACCTAGTTTATTGAGGGTTTTTAGCATAAATGGCTGTTGAATTTTGTCAAAGGTCTTCTCTGCATCAATTGAAATAATCATGTGGTTTTTGTCTTTGGCTCTGTTTATGTGGTGAATTACCTTTATAGACTTGCATATGTTGAACCAGCCTTGCATCCCGGGATGAATCCTATTTGATCGTGGTGCATAAGCTTTTTGATGTGCTGTTGCAGTCGGCTTGCCAGTATTTTATTGAAGATTTTTGCATCTATGTTCATCATGGATATTGGCCTGAAGTTTTCTTTTCTTGCTTAGTCTCTGCTGGGTTTTGGTATCAGGATGATGTTGGTCTCATAAAATAATTTGGGAAGAATTCCCTCTTTTTGGATTATTTGGAATAGTTTCGGAAGGAATGGTACCAGCTCCTCTCTGTATGTATGGTAGAATTCGGCTGTGAACCCGTCTGGACCTGGGCTTTTTTTCGGTGGTAGGCTCTTAATTGCTGCCTCAACTTCAGACCTTGTTATTGGTCTATTCAGGGTTTCGGCTTCTTCCTGGTTTAGGCTTGGGAGGATGCAAGTGTCCAGGAATTTATCCATTTCTTCCAGATTTACTAGTTTACATGCATAGAGTTGTTTGTAATAATCTCTGATGATTGTTTGAATTTCTGTGGGGTCTGTGGTGATATCCCCTTTATCGTTTTGTATTGTATCTATTGGATTATTCCCTCTTTTCTTCTTTATTAATCCGGCTAGTGGTCTATTTTGTTGATCTTTTGAAAAAAACAGCTCCTGGATTTATTGATTTTTTGATGGGTTTGTTGTGTCTCTATCTCCTTTAGTTCTGCTCTGATCTTAGTTATTTCTTGTCTTCTGCTAGGTTTTGAGTTTTTTTTATGTTGTTCCTCTAGCTCTTTCAGTTTTGACGATAGGGTGTCAATTTTAGATCTCTCCTTGCTTCTCATGTGGGCATTTATTGCTATATATTTTCCTCTAGACCCTGCTTTAAATGTGTCCCAGAGATTCTGGTATGTTGTGTCTTCATTCTCGTTGGTTTTGAAGAACATCTTTATTCCTGCCTTCATTTCATTGTTTATCCAGGAAACATTCAAGAGCCAGTTGTTGGTTCTGAGTTAGTTTCTGAATTCTGAGTTCTAACTTGATTGCACGGTGGTCTGAAATACTGTTTGTTATTATTTCCATTCTTTTGCATTTGCTGAGGAGTGATTTACTTCCAATTTTATGGTCAATTTTAGTGTAGGTGTGATGTGTTGCTGAGAAGAATGTATATTCTGTGTATTTGGTGTGGGGAGTTCTGTAAATGTCTATTAGGTTTGCTTGGTCCAGGTCTGAGTTCAAGTCCTGGATATCCTTGTTAATTTTCTGCCTGGTTGATCTGTCTAATGTTGACAATGAGGTGTTAAAGTCTCCCACTATAATTGTGTGGGAGTCTAAGTCCCTTTGTAAGTCATTAAGAACTTCCCTTATGTATCTGGGTGCTCCTGTATTGGGTGCGTATATATTTAGGATCGTTAGCTCTTCTTGTTGCATTGATCCTTTTACCATTATGTAGTGTCCTTCTTTGTCTCTTTTGATCTTTGTTGCTTTAAAGTCTATTTTATCAGAGACGAGAATTGCAACTCCTACTTTTTTTTTGCCCTCCATTTGCTTGGTAAATCTTCCTCCATCCCTTTATTTTGAGCCTTTATATATCTTTGCTTGTGAGATGGGTTTCCTGGATACAGCACACCGATGGGTTTTGGCTTAGTATCCAATTTGCCAGTGTGTGTCTTTTACTTGGGGCATTTCGCCCAGTTACATTTGGGGTTAATATTGTTATATGTGAATTTGATACTGCCATTTTGATGCTAGCTGTCTGTTTTGCCCGTTACTTGATGCAGTTTCTTCATTGTGTTGATGCTTACCCTTTAGTATGTTTTTGGAGCGGCTGCTACTGGTTGTTCCTTTCTATGTTTAGTGCCTCTTTCAGGAGCTCTTATAAAGCAGGGCTGGTGGTGATGAAATCTCTGAGTACTTGCTTGTTCGCAAAGGATTTTATTTTTCCTTCACTTATGAAGCTCAGTTTGGCTGGATATGAAATTCTGGGTTCAAAGTTCTTTTCTTTAAGGATGTTGAATATTGGCCCCCACTGTCTTCTGGCTTGTAGGGTTTTTGAGACATCTGCTGTGAGTCTGATGGGCTTCCCTTTGTGGGTAACCCGACCTTTCTGTCTGGCTGCCCTTAGCATTTTCTCCTTCATTTCAACCCTGGTGAATCTGAGGATTATATGCCTTGGGGTTGCTCTTCATGAGGAATATCTTTGTGGTGTTCTCTATATTTCCTCGACTTGAATATTGGCCCGCCTTGCTAGGTTGGGGAAGTTTTCCTGGATAATATCCTGAAGAATATTTTCCAGCTTGGATTCATTCTCTTTGTCGCATTCAGGTACACCTATCAAACGTAGATTAGGTCTTTTCACATAGTCCCACATTTCTTGGAGACTTTGTTCATTCCTTTTTACCCTTTTTTCTCTAATCTTGCCTTCTTGTTTTATTTCATTGAATTGATCTTTGACCTCTGATATCCTTTCTCCTGCTTGGTCAATTTGGCCTGTTGAAACTTGCGCATGCTTCGCGAAGTTCTCCTGTTGTGTTCTTCAGCTCCATCAATTCACTTATATTCCTCTCTAAGTTGTCTCTTCTCCTTAGCATTTCATCAGATGTTTTTTTAACGTTCTTAATTTCTTTGCACTGGGATAGAACTGTTCTTTTAGCTCACAGAAGTTTCTTATTACCTACCTTATGAAGCCTGATTCTGTGAATTCATCACACTCATTTTCCATCCAGCCTTGTTCCCTTGCTGGTGAGTAGTTTTGATCCCTTGTAGGAGGAGAGGCGTTCTGGGTTCAGGTGTTTTCATCTGTTTTACACTGGTTTCTTCCCATCTTTGTGGATTTATCCACCTGTCGTCTTTGTAGTTGTTGACTTTTGGATTGGGTCTCTGAGTGGACATCCAGTTCGTTGATGATGAAGTTATTTCTTTTTGTTTCTTAGTTTTCCTTCTAACAGTCTGGCCCCTCTGCTCTAGGACTCCTGAGGTCCACTCCAGGTCCTGCTTGCCTGGGGATCACCTGCAGCAGTTGCAGAACAGTAAGGGTTGCTGCCAGTTTCTTCTTCTGCTATCTTTGTCCCAGAAGGATACCTGCCAAATGTTAGTCTGAGCTCTCCTTTATGAGGTGACTCTTTGAATGTACAGGGGTCAGGGAGCTGCTTGAGGAGACAGTCTGTCCTTTATAGGAGCTCCAGTGCTGAGCTATGAGTTCTGTTGTTCATTTAGAACTGCTGGGCAGGTACGTTTAAGTCTGCTGCAGCAGAACTTATAATCCCCCTTTTTTTTCCCCAGGTGCTCTGCCCCAGGGTGTTAGGGCTTTATTTATGAGTTTCCATTGTGCTGCTGCCTTTTTTTCAGGGCTGCCCTGCCCAGGAAGGAAGCAGCCTAGTCGCTGTCTGCCTGCAGAGGCTTTGCTGAGCTGCTTTGGGCTCCGCCCAGCTGCCTGTGAACTTCCCTGCAGTCCTGTTTATATGTCTGTAGTTAGAACTGCCTCAGCAATGGTGACCCACCTCTGTAATAGCAGACCCTCTCTGTAATGGCATGTTGCCTCGGCTACGGCAGGCTGCCTCAGCAATGACGGACTACCCCTGTAGTGGTGAAGTGCCTTGGTAATGGCGGGCCCTCCTCCCCCACAGAGCTGGACCTTCCTGGGTTCAGCTATGCTTGCTGTGAAACTCTCAACCCAGTGCATTTCCAATTGCTGTTTTTTTGTGGTGTGGGACCAGCCAAGCCTGATCTCCTGGCTCCCTGCCTCAGAGCCTTTTTTTTTTTTTTTTTTATGGTCGACTCTCTCCCAGGTGTTCCAATCGCCTGTTGAAAAGGCACCAGGATCTCTGTGATTTCCCATGTGGCAACCCACTGCACCGGCTGAAACAGCGGTGCTGAGATTCGTGTTGCTTTTTTGCCCAGGAATCTCCTGGCCTGGCTCCCTGTTTCAGTCCCATTTTTATTTTATTTATTTATTTATTTATTTTTTCCCATTTATTTATTTTATTGCATTTTAGGTTTTGGGGTACATGCGAAGAACATGCAAAATTGTTGCATAGGTACACACGTGGCAGTGTGATTTGCTGCCTTCCTCCCCATCACCTACATCTGGCATTTCTCCCCTTACTATCTC
>NW_016107706.1:279506-286174 GCF_001604975.1 Cebus imitator | reverse complement strand
ATTATGTTTGCTTGGTCCAGGTCTGAGTTCAAGTCCTGGATATCCTTGTTAATTTTCTGTCTGGTTGATCTGTCTAATGTTGACAATGGGGTGTTAAAGTCTCCCACTATTATTGTCAGTCCCGTTTTTAATCAGATGAATGGGCAACTCTGCCTCCCGGAGCTCCAATCACCAGCTGAAATGGTGCCCATACCCGTGTATTTTGTATGGAGAACCGCCATGCCAGGGCGCTGGCAAAACAGCCACACTGGCCAAACCAGCCATGCTGGTGACCCTTGGGGCTCCTCTGCCTGGGAATCTCCTGGTCTGTGGGCAATAAAAATCCATCTGGAAATGCAGCATCCACTCACCCTCTGCGCTTTCACTGGGAGCTGCAATACTAAGCTGCTAATTGGCCATCTTGGATCTACATCCTCAGCTCCCACTTTTACAGGGATGATGCCATGATACAAATTGAGTGCTTGTCTGTCTGTCTCTCTCTCTCTCTCTCTCTCTCTCTCTCTCCAGATACCCAGTCTGCTTTCCTGTCTCCCAGTAAACATGTTCACTTTGCTTTCATGAATGAGAACTAAATGCACAGTTTGCTAGCCCAGTCCTCATTCTGACTTCTCCCTCTCCACAGTGTGATCGATCCCCTTATCATATGGTTTATGCAGACTAAAGACATGGGTGGTCTTTGCATCCCTCATTTTCTGTATTCTGCCATCCCAGGCCTCACATCCTCTCAAATGTTTTGTCACCATGTCACTCATGCCCATGTCACCTTTCTTGCTTCCACTGCCACCTCCCTGGTCCAACTTTGCCAGAATTGGTCCTTAACCCCTTCCTCTCACAGCTTCTCTCTTTCCCATAGGCCCAGTAATTATAGAAATCCAGGGACTCCAAAAGAGGTCACTTCCATAGGCAATGCTTCTAACATTGTGGACAACTAAATTAATAAACTAGTCACAAAAATAAATAAGCATGAGAAAAATCCTGGAAAGAATTTATCCCAAATAATAATGCACATCACCTATCTTAACAGCCCATACCAGAAACCCCACTGCCATCCCCAGCTTCTTACTATGATAAGAGATTAAAAATCTCTTATTCACTACTTCCTCTTCATTTCCATTACCTGATCTTCCCTGATGCTCTCAGCCTTTGTAACCATCATTGTTAACAAATGTTGTAACCAGTGTCTCTCCTCTGATCCTGCTTGCACCTTCTAATCCATTCTCTTGTGTCAGATTCCTCTTTTTAAAATAGATCAATAGGTTAATTGCCCATCATTGCCCAATGAATTTGTCTTTTTGTCCCATTTACTTTAAAAAATGTTTATTCTTTGGAGTGGCATGCAAGTCCACCTTAGGACCAACCACAAACTTCACCTGCTCCTCAGCTTTTCCTCACCATTTATGACTCCACCTGCTGAACTAACCACTCATCCCTTCTCAAACACATCACATTTAGTTATGTATCTGCACTTTTGTAAAAGGTGTCTTCTCTCCCTACAATATCCTCCTCCATTCTCCTGCTAGTGAATTCCTGCATATCCTTCCTGGCCTAGTGCAAGCAGCAATGCTTCTATAAGCTGCACCCCACCTCCCTGATTGCCCACCTCTGCTGCCTTTTTTCATGCCTATTGACGTGGCTGCCTCTTGCACCTCTTGCACAGACTTTGTTCTGTGGGTATGCTTTTACCTTTGTCTAATCCCCTAGGCTATGAACTGTGATTTATTTTATGTCCCCAACACCTGGCAAAGAGCCAGGCACAAAATAGGAGCTTAAAGTCTTGGGTGAATAAATGAATGTTCCAAGAATAAGGGAACCAGTTCAATCCCCCCCAACTTTTTTTTTTTTGGTTAGAGAACATATAAAATATCATTACCATCAGCATTGTAAGTGTTTCAAATGAATGAGAGATACTCTACTTTTGAAAGAAAACTTTTTGAGCATATGAATGGACTTACTGAACACAGTATCTCTGCAAGATAGTAAGGATACATGTTTTGAACTGACATATTTTAGGATTGTTTTTAAGTTCCTTCTGTATTTCAATCTGCATTTTAAAAAATAATTTCAACTTTTATTTTAGATTCAGGGGATATAAGCGCAGGATTGTTACATGGGTATATTGCATGATGCTAAGATTTGTGGTACAGATAATCCCCATCACTCAGATAGTGAGCACAGTACCCAATAGGTAGTTTTTCAGCACACAACTGCCCTCTCTTCTGCCTCTAGTACTCCCCAGTGTCTGTTATTCCTGCCTTTATGCTCATGTGTGCTCAATGTTTACCTCCAACTTGCAAGTGGCAACATGTGGTATTTGGTTTGCTGTTCTTGCATTAAGAATTAATATGTGTTTGATACCAATTTATTCTTACCTATTATTACATAAGTTTTAGATGTGTCATAGTCAACAAATAGTTGCAGCTGTTTAAATTACTCGATTGTATTTATTTCTAGAAATAGAATTTGTGCATCATTACTTACACCTTCTGAGTTTTGTGCCGTGGTGTTGCCTTTGCTCCAATGCTCTGGCTGTTTGACAAGTCTTACCAGACAGTGCTTAAATTTCAAATGAAGATGAACATTAAAGACAGGAACAGATAAGTGACCACCCTGTGTGAACCAGCACATGTTATTTTGGGGCCTGCTAAACTGTCTATGGGCTGAGGAGGACTGCAGTAGGAAATCATAAGATTTTCCTTAAGCTCAGACATATGGGTACAGAATATTAATTGCAAGGATGGTAGATGCACCCAGGAAGAGGTGTAAGTGTAGCAAATGACAGACTTTATATGTAAGGCATATAGTCACTCTTTTGGACCCCTGTGATTTTTCTAATTTACAATTTTGATATTTGTATCTTATGTTCTTAAACTGGTTGCCCGGTATACCTCTCTAGCACCATTGTAGTTAACACATTGATATCAAGTGCTCATATGAACAAGCTTCAGTTCTGGAGGCTATGCAAGTGCATGGATTCCACCAGGCCCTCAGTTGCACATCATTCCAATATGGGGTATAGCCATGCATGAGCATTCTCCAGAGATCAAGCAGAATAAAGTGTGGATGCCCCTCTTCTCTACCTCAAAAGATCTTGTAGGGATTCATTCTGCCAAATGTCACACACACATTAGCATTCCATAAAGATAATTCCCTTTCCTTTTAATAAAAGCATGACTAAGGCACAGAAGCCTTTACCTCCCTTTTCCCTGGTAAGAGAAATGTCAAAGAAATGTAATATTTTTAAGATGCTTTTAAAAAACATTCTGTAGGATTTTTGGATAGTTTTCTTTTGAACACAAATCTGGGAGGTGGCTCACTATACAGTAATAAAGGAATTTTCAGTTAGGAGGATCAGCTGTAGATAGACATCAAAGGGGTAGCTGGCTTAGCAGCTAGAGGGCATCACCAGTGAGACTTGGCATCTCTCCACAAACTGACATTTACCTTTACAAATATTCTCTTCTAGATGGATAAATCAAATATTAATAGAATTAAAGTAGGAGTTCACATACAATGCATGATGCATTAAATGTCAGAAAATGTGTGATGAGCTGAGCTGTAGATATCCTCTGAGTCTGTGTTCATCCTAGGTGAGTGACAGAATGAAGTCTGGAACATTTCTATCTTGTTTACAACAACCAAGAGAGTGATGACAGTTTCATTTCTCTTGGGAGATAGTTTTTTGCTCAAGGTCAGATCTACATCAGTATGCCCAACAACAGGAAGAAGATACTCTAGGGCAAAATATCTATTTCTGTGAACACCATGTGATATAGGTTTTGACCAACTCTGGAAGAGTGCTTGTACTCAGCCAAAGGCTTGAACTTTGGAAATTTACTTGTATGTATTAGTATGCAAATGAGGAATGAAAACATTCTAAATTCTGACATATTGTACTTATCTTTTATTCAGAAATAAAAAATAAGAATCCTATCCCTTAGTGGCACTAAAGATGTGAGAACCACTTGTCATTATATGTGTCTGAATATTATTTTAGCTTTTCTGTGGTGCTTAGTTTCAGGTAGATTAAAAGCAGACAAAAAGCAGAAAGTTTTGCCCTATGCATGATCCAAATTTGCAGATGCAAAGGAAGAGTTGCTTGAACATTCAGTTGTTTTGCCTGCATATTTTTTACAGTGTTAGCAGCCTAAGCAGTTAATCCTTAGGAAGTTTTCATTTTCATCTGTCAGTGCTTATGCTTTATCATAATCCCTTACCCATTGGTTGAACTTGTATTTGGGAAGAAAGGGTATGTGCACACAGCCACATGATTCAGGGCAATCCTTCTGTGATAGGGACAAAAGTAGCCATCCTTGTCCTCCTCTTTAAGGAGTTCATTGTCCTGTCAAAGGTACATAAAGGATTAAAATTCAGGGTGGTATAGGCTATAATCAAGTTAGGTACAAAGCACTGGTTATACATGGCAGAACACAATACTTGGTAGAGAAGGTGATATTTGAAATGTGAGTCTTGGAGGAAAAAGAGGAGAAATTTGCCAGTAAGGCAAGGAGGGAATGGCACAGCATGTGGAAGAAAGGTCACAGGCATGCACAGGGATGGAGAGCTCTTTACAGCTCAAGGGATCAGCACACAGGAGTCATTGTCATATGACTGCAAGTATTCATGGCGGCATTGTTTTTGACACTTATTTTGAGGCAGATAACTGCCTCTGGTCGTTAAAAGCAGCTTGGAATAGTCTAGTGTGCAATGCAGGTCGGGAATGTAGAGGGTCCAAGCTAAGGTAGTGGCAGAGCAGGAGCAGGGAAGGTGCCTTTAAGGGTATTTTAGTGCATAATGAATAGGATTTGGTGCAAAATTAAAAGCAGAAGTAAAAGAGGACAGGGAAGTAGAGAACGACTCTCAGGTTTCCAGAGGAATCTTTGGATAGAAGTTATGTTCTTTAGGAAAAAATACAGGAGTAGAAATAATAAATATATTACTAGATATTTTGAGTATTTTAGGTGTTTTGAGTTCAGTTCCGCATAAGATCATAATCTGGAAAAGAGATTGGCAGTTACAGACCCTAGGAAAAAATTCCAGGCAGTGACAATATCTAGGAGAAAATGTGAGTCTGAAGACATGAGAACCACTGGCACATTAACAGTAGTTTATGACACATATGGATTACATTCCTTGATGGGGGAATATAGAACAAGGAAGGAAGAGGTCTAAGGAACAAACTCTGGGAAAGAAAGGATAAAACATGAATTAATCTGAAGAGAAAGCCAGGTGGCTCTGAGGGAGTCGCTGGTATCAGGAGAACAGAATGGTCACAAGTATAGATGTCAAGGAGGCCATGTGGAAAGTGGACTTTAAAAAAATCTGAATTTGACAGTATGTGACTTCAGCTCTCTGATGCGTCAGCCAGGGTTCCATCAAGAAAACAGAAACCCTCTAAATATTTCATACAGAGAGTTTTTGATTTGGGAAATTGCTTACAAGAGTATTAGAAGAGTTGGAAAAGCAACAGGAAAAACATTGTATTGCCCAGAGATAAGCAACCATGCAGGCTGCCCCTGCCTTAGTGCTAGAAGAGAAGAAGCAAAGAGTGTAAGTAGGATCCCATAAGCTTAGTCGATGGCATCACTGCTGCTGCCATTCTTGCTACTGATGGGGCCCCCACTGCAAGAAGGAACCAAGCCACATTCACCCACAGTCTCCTGCTTCTGCTGGAACATAAAGCAGAAAAATGATGTCTCCCTTCCACCTCCAGTCTCACACAAATGCCTTCTATTGGCAGAGCCCAACCAACAGCAGCAGGCAGAAGAGTCTAGGAAATGTGGTTTCCAAGCTTCCAGCCCCCTGTACTACACAGAGGACACCGTGGAAATGGAAATGGAAGCAAGACGCTTGGTCCCAACAGTCAGTATCTCAGACAAGGCACTAAGGCAGTTGTTTTTTATATCCTGGATACTGTTCTTTTTGCTTTATCAAAATGATGATATGTAGCATGTGCCCATTTTCACAAGATGTAACAGGGTATCATGGGTTTATCAGTGATTCATAGGTTTTGTGACGTTTTTATTTTGACAATAAGGATTTAGGGCACAGTTTTCTCTAAGATTAACGTGGCCTATGTGAGACTAAACACAAAGAAGAATTGGGCTACACGGAAGAGTGGGTGGTGGAGGAAATAGGGTACTTGCTCTTGCCAAGGACGTGTGGAATCTGACTTTACGGGAAAGGAAGCTTCCTCTACTTGTATATGAAATAGGCTCTGTCAACCTTTCTTTTTGCCCCTCACATCTCCATTCTTCTTGGGCTACTGCTCAAATGAAGTCATTCATAGCTCTTAAATGAAGGACCCTGGTCTGCTGTACACACAGTGGCTGATTTGAGAAGGTGGGAAATAAGATTGACCTTTCTACTTTCAGACCTGTGAAGATAGCAGTTGTCAAATGGTATTTTGTGGAGGAGCCTGCTCTGAGCTACCATGAGGCTAGGGAAGCAGAGATAGCTGGAAATGATTCGGTGGTGGGAGGTGCAGGAGGGCGATGCTGCTGGAGGGCAGGTGCAGAGAGAGCTGGGACAGTCAGCAACTTCAGGTAGTGATATATCCTTCACATGTTTCTGCTGGATCTGATGAGCCTATAGACTTGGAAGTGTGTCCCGTCTTGTAGGCTCGATGCTTTTTTTTTTTTTTTTTTTTTTTTTTTTTTTTTTTTTTTTTT
>NW_016107706.1:253754-279481 GCF_001604975.1 Cebus imitator | reverse complement strand
TGTTCCTGGCCAAAGTCTGGGTTTATGATGAAGCGCTGGTATACTATGGTATTAATATGAGCATACAGTGTGATGATCCCAGCTTTCTTGCAGCCATTCCCTCATTGCTCTTTTCAAGGAAATACTTGTAATGCCCTTAAGGTACCTTCATTGGTTATTAGAGAGCTTTCCACCTGCTCAATTTGGTAAATAGCCAAAATATACCTGATTTCCCTCTCTGGCTATTGGCCAAACATTCCAGGTGATCCAATGGTGAGATGGGAGCCTTTTCTGAGCACCCACTGTGGAGCAGAATCTTAGCTGGTTTGAACTGAAATGATTTCAGATATTTGTGGGATTGCTTTTACTTTTTGGTTCCTGTTGTACTGTTCTGGTACATTTTCTCATTTATTTCTGCAACAAGCATTTCAGGATGCTGCTGATATCCTTCTTTGCCAAAAAAAGAAACCAAGGTTTAGAAGGCTCAGAGCCGTGAAGAGCAGAGCTGGAGCCCTCAGCCTCTCCCGGCATCCATGTTGACTGAGCTACTCGCTGAACCTGAGGCTGATGAGGTTCCTGTATCCTTATCAGATAGGGCTCATGTGGGATGAGTGGGGCATAGCAAGTGCTCCAGCTGCCAGGGCTAAAGGGACTGTCCAGGTTCTGGATTAAAATGGTCTCTTGAATTTACAGCTGGTAACCACACAGCATATTATTGTGTGTCATTAACATTTGGAGGGAATATTTAAATTTGATTTTCTTTTCTTCATAAATCTGTGGTATCAAGGGCTCTGTTAGCCTTGACTGCCTTTTTTTTATAACACCATCAGGGGGCAGCAAAATGATTCTGTCTGAAAGTACTCAGTGGGAGACAAATATTACCCATGACAAACTAAATGCAAAGCATACTTTTAAATTATCATGAACACTGTCAATATTATTATACTCTAAGGTGGGTTTGTCCTTTGGAGCCCAGCTCTTAAAAGCATTTATAACATTGCTGGAAGAAGTAAGTATTCCATGAGGTGTCTGCTACGTCACTTCACATTCACTCTTCAGTCTACAGAAGTCTGGCTCCTGCCCAGCTTCCACCACTGAAGTTTCCTTTCTCAGGGTTACTGCTGACCCCCGTGGAGCCAAATCCAGTAGATACATCTCTATCCTCACAGCAAACAGTCATCCACTCTCCCCTTCTTGAAATACCCTCTTGTTCTAGCTCCTCCTTAGTCCTTCTGTCTGGCGTCCCCTCTTCAGCCTTTCTGCCTGTGTTTAAATGTTTGGGAGTTTCTTGTTGGCTTGTTCCTAGACCCACTTTTCTGCTTTGCTGTTCTGTCCTCCTAAGGTGGCTCATCCATTCCCCTATGTGTGAAGACATTTATGAAGATGACTTCCAAGCTTACTTAGCTGGCCCAGCCCTTCCTCTGAGCTGCTGAAACCCGCATCCAGGTGTCCTCTTGCATTGCTCTTCAGATGCCTCAGAGATTCCACTGAAATTTGCTCCTGCCCATTCTAGTCTTCTCTCTTTCCATAGACAGCTTCACTCCCCACATGGTTACATAAGCCAGAATCTGATTCACTCTCTCTCCTGGCCCTCAACAGGTGCAACAGGCCTCAGCCCACTTTACTGCACTCTCCAATGACTCCTGCCCAGCCCAAACCTGTCATCCTCCCCAAGATGACTGCAGTGCTCTCCACGCTTCACACATGCAAGGTCCTATAAGAGTTGGGCTTTACCTGATAGTGACTGATAGTGCCCTGCTCACATCCTCAATAACTTCCCCCTTGCACTTAGAAAAAAGCTGACCTTCTTTTCAGAGCCTATGTCTTGTGGTCCTCCCATCTTTCCCCAACACTAAGCTCTTTTTCTTTGCTGCTCTCTCTGTCTGGGATGCTGTGTCTTCCATTGAGCTAGCTCCTCCCCATCTTCGTGTTTTAACTGAAATGCCACTTCCCCAGAGTAGCCCTCTCTTGCCACCAATCTAAAGTAGGTCCTGATGTTAGTCTCAGTATCCTACTTATTCTGTAACATAATGCCTCATAATTTATAGTTACTTTGTTTTACTTTGTTTTTCATCATGTGAATTCCTACATTAATGCACATTTTATGAAGAGAGGGGCTATGTCATTTTTTAAAAATCCCTAGTACCTGGACTAATAGGTGACTACTAAGTGTGAACTGAGTGAATTATTGACATTCTAAGCAATGCCCATGGCCATCAAGGAGTGGCAAGAAGGGCTGAGTCAAGAGGACACCTAGATGTAGGTTTCAGCAGCTTAGAGGAGGGGCAGGGCCAACCAAGTGAGTTTAGAAGTCAACTTCATAAACATCTTCACACATATGGGAATGGATGAGCAGCCCTAGGGGGAGATGGCAGCAAGGGGAAAAAAGAGGGCCAAGCTCACAGCTATAGATCAAAATTACCCTCTCTTTGGTAACTGAGTGGAAGGATAGCAAACAAGTGATGTACATGCCA
Organism: Cebus imitator; assembly: GCF_001604975.1. Taxonomy (NCBI): domain Eukaryota; kingdom Metazoa; phylum Chordata; class Mammalia; order Primates; family Cebidae; genus Cebus; species Cebus imitator. The sequence goes on along the minus strand of NW_016107706.1, from coordinate 277,028 downwards.
TCACTTCCTGCTATGCCCATGGTATACACTACTACCTCATCATGACACCCAACTCCATTGATCCTGTGTGTTCTTTCATCACAGAATGCCTCACCCTCTAACAACCTGTCAGCTGGCATGGTGACAGACAAAGAGACCACGAAACGTTAATAGGTTTTTAAGATGCCTGTTGTAGGGCCAGGATGAGACTAGACCGGATGTAAGAAGATATTGCTAAAGATCAAACTAAGCATATTCAACATCTTTAAGAAAATGCAAATAAAAGCCACAGTGAGCTACCATTTTACACCCCCTGTTACCAGTGCTCACAGATGCTGCTTCAGAAACCTTCTTGACATATAGCCAAATATGTTCAAATGTTAAAGATACTTGGATCACTGAATTTCTTGCGAATCCAATGGAATGACTAGTATTTGCTTTTGTTGTTTTGCTCATTTAAAACTTCTAGCAACCCTGTGAGGTAGGAATTATAAGTGCCACTCAGAAAAATGGAGCCCCAAAAAGGTTGGGGAACTTTTTGGTAAGTGATGAGCCCAGCTAGGCACACTGACTTCTGACCTTAAACCCATCACTCTTTCCCACCTAGATGACCATTTGAAGTCCTGGTCCTTCTCAAGATATTTCAAAGCAGGTAGACTGTCTTGTGTGATTCTTGGTTGATCTTTAATTAACCAGTATAAGTCATCCTATACAATTCTGCCCAACGACTTCTTCCATGAGAGACTGCAGGGCAATAGGATCTAATAAGTAAGAGATGGTCTGAAGAATGGCACTCCATTCCTCCACTGAACCTGAGGTTCATAACACCTCATTTTCTTGGATAAACTCTAGAGGGCTTGGTACAGTTATTACTAAACACCAGTGAGCTTTAAAATGCTATTGGAATTTGCAGTCCTGTGTATCAGTAAACAAAACTCATAAAGCTCAAGTTATCTTATGGATAGAGTTCACAAAGCTTTATGATTCCCAAATAATTTCCTTTCTGGATGTTTTATCCCATTTAATTTAGTATCTCTGAAATATCAATATAAGCCAGTCAATTTGAGGCTGTTCTCATACTGTTGAGAGATGTCAGAACTGTCAGTGAACTTAGTATATCTTCTACCTTCAGTCTAAGGGACTGAATAACATCTTCCTTCCTTGAAAATATCCCATCTGTTCTGTCTCCCTATAAACATTTTGTTCACCCAAGTGTATGTACACGACATTTTACCCTATAGAAATATTAGCTGGTCTGACACAGTCTTCCCTTACAATTCTGGATTCAGCCTCCCTTTATTATACAATCAGTAATCAAGCAACAAATAAGTACTGGGCACTTCTGTGCAGAGCAGTGAGCCCTGCTCATGTGTTAGAGGATATGTGAGCCAGCTAAGGGTGCCCAAGAGCTAAAGCTGCAAAGATTCTGAATTGTCAGAACAGAGGTTTATGATATGTTAAGTAAAAAAAGAAGTTGTAAAACCATACATAGATTTCCAAATCCAGTAGCAGAGTAAGATGAGCTGGTATGATGCTTTCTTTTACTAAAATGAAATAAAAATACTAATAAAATGTAAGGTTGGGTATAAGAAAGGGAAAATATTTGGAAATTAAGTATCTGATAAGGGACTTGTATCTAGAACATATAAAGAACTTGGCCAGGCGCAGTGGCTCACACCTGTAATCCCAGCACTTTGGGAGGCCAAGGTGGGCAGATCCCCTGAGGTTGGGAGTTTGAGACCAGCCTGATCAACATGGAGAAACCATGTCTCTACCAAAAAATACAAAAATTAGCCAGGCATGGTAGTGCATGCCTGTAATCCCAGCTAATCTGGAGGCTAAGGCAGGAGAGTCACTTGAACCCAGAGGCGGAAGTTGCAATGAGCGGAGATCACACAGTTGCACACCAGCCTGGGCAACAAGAGTGAAATTCCGTCTGGAAAAACAAAAACAAAAACAGTAAATGACAAATAATCTAACTGAGAAATGGGCCAGCTGGGCCTGGTGGCTCATGCCTGTAATCCCAGTGCTTTCGGAAGCTGAGGTAGGAAGATCACTTGAAGCTAGTAATTTGAGACCAGCCTGGGCAGGAACAAAGCAAAACCCTGTCTATATAAAAAAATATTTTTAAAAATTAGCCAGGTGTGCTGGCACATGTCTGTAGTCCCGCTACTTGAGAGGCTGAGGTGGGAGAATCACTTGAGCCCAGGAGTCCAAGGCTGCAGTGAGCTATGATGCCACCACTGCATTCCAGCATGGATGACAGAGCAAGACCCTGTCTCTACAAAAAAAACAGAGAGTGAGAGAGAGGGAGGTAGGGAAGGAGGGAGGGAAATGGGCTAAAAATTTGAATAAACCTTTCTCCAAGGAGATGTACAAATGGCCGATAAGCACATAAAAAGATGTTCAGCCTCATTGATCATTAGGGAAATGTAAGTCAAAAGCATGAGATACCACCTCGCACCCCCTAAGAAGGATGTAATTTTTCAAAATGCAGACAATTACAAGTATTGGGGAGGATGTGGAGAAATCAGAACTCACATCATGCTGGTAGGAATATAAAATGGTACAGACATTTAGAAAACAGTCTGGCAGTTTCTCAAAAAGTTAAACAAAGTGTTACTATATGACCTAGCAATTCCACTCCTGTAACTGAAAATACATGTCCACACAAAAACTTGTATATGAATGTGTGTATCAGCATTCATCATAACCAAAAATTAGAAACCACCTAAATGTTCATAGCGGGTGAATGGATAAATATGGTATATCTGTAAATGGAATATTATTCAGCAGTAAAAGGGAATGAAATGCTGATGCATGCTACAACATGAATAAACCTTGACTGCATTATGCAAAGCGAAAGAAGCCAGACACAGAAGGCTATATAACACAGTATTTCATTTATATGAAATGTTCAGAATAGGCAAATTCATAGAAACAGAAAGTAGATTCGTGGTTAGCAGAGGCCAAGGACAGGGGAGAATGAGGAGTGACTGCTTCGCGAATACTGAATTTCTTTTTGATACGATGAAATGTTACAGAGTTAGACAGTAGCAGTGGTTGCATAACTTTGTGAATATACTAAAAACCATTGAATTGTATACTTAAGAGGAGTGAATTTACTATGTGGATTATATCTTAATTTTTTCAAAGTCTGGGGAGGGGAGTAAGAAAGGGAAATTCCTAGAGGGTATGTCTCAGTCCATTTGGCCACTGTAACAAAATATTGTAAACTGGGTGGCTAATAAACAAAAGAAATATATTTCTCACAGTTTGGGAGGCTGGTAGGTCCAAGATCAAGATGGTAGCAGATTTGGTAACTGTCCGCTTCCTGGTTTGTAGATGGTGTCTTCTCTCTGTCCTCACATGGTGGAAGGGCAAGGCAGCTCCCTGGAGTCCCATTTATAATGGTACTAGTCTCTTCATGAGGATTTTACTCTCCTGACCTAATCACCTCCCAATAGCCCCACCTCCTAAAGCCATCACAATGGAAGTTAGTTTTCAATATAAGAATTTGGGGGTTGACAAAATCATTCAGACCACAGCAGGGTAGAAGTGAAAGAAGCAATTTAAAACCAGAGTGGTCTGCCTAATCCGGTGGGAAACATGGGGCTCTAGGTTCTGATGGCTAGAGGCTGCAATGCTAATTTCTTCATAGGGCAGGAGATGTGGTCTGGAGCCTTTGCAAGACAAGCAGCTAAAAATTAGATGCCTGCTTAGAGTTTGGTCTTGAAGGACTGTACTCTGAGTGAAAGGGACCCTAGAAAATGTTTACCCATTGGCTTAGGGGATCTACAGAAAAAGTTTATCTTTACCTCGACCCCTGGGTGAGAGAAATGAAGTCTCCCATAAGAAATCAAAACCTCAAAACCCCCAGCCTCCACCATAACAGAGTATTGAAAACTAAAATTGTATAAATCATGTAGTAATGGATTTCCCAAGATGAGAAACAGATGTGAAGCTGTTCCAGAATTGAGGGCTTCTTGGTGATGACTCATGAAAAGATGCACTTACATAAAAAGCAGTCTTAACTGGAGATAATCTTAATCAAAATGACAAACCATGAAAACAAAGGATCTACCTGGAAGAAGAGTTAATAGATGCAACCAATAGGAGGATTAGTGCCACCTCTAAGAACTGAATATAAGAATCAGGAAGTGGGGTATAAAAGAAGTATATTCAAAATTATTTTTAAAAGAAAGTATAGGAACTAAGGAATGAATGGCATTAAGGAGAAAAGGACAGGCAGGTTTAAATGGAAAGAAATTATTACAGCTTTTGGAAATATAAAAATCAGTAAAATTTCCATTAAAATTAGGAAGAAATTATAAAAGAAGTATATTTAAAATAATTTTTAAAAGAGGGTATAGGAACCAAGGAATGAATGGCACATGAGTGGGATAGGCATATTTAAATGGAAACAAATCATTAGAACTTCTAGAAATATGAAACTCAGTAAAATTTCAGAAGGATTACATAGTAGAGAAAATGCAGATAAACAAAGAATTATTAAAATAGAATCTGGAACTGAGGTACTTTTCCAGAATGTGGAATACAGAGAAATACAAAGAGATGAAGAAAAAAAGATTAGGAGACATGGAAGAACAGAAAAGTTTTGATACCTAATTATAATTCCAAGAGGCGAAAATAGAGCAGGAGACAACATTCAAAGTAAAAATGGCTAGAGAATGCTTTAGAATTAATGAAAGTTTTAAAAAATGACTAAGAGACTCAAGCAAAATGAATGCAAAAAAATCCACACTTAGTCACTTCATAGTGAAACTGAAGAACACTAAAGACAAATTTAAAATTTTTTAAAACTAACCAGTGAGAAAAGTTAGAGTCTTCTACAGAGGAAGAATTATGCTGACAGACTTCCCATTGCAACATCTGATACCAGAAAAAAAAAAGAATAATACCTTTATTCAATACTTTCAGAAATTAGCTGTCAACTTGGAATTCTGAAGACTTCTAAACTATCTTTGAAATGTAAGTGTTAAATAGAGGCTGCTGGAGTTTCCCTTGTTGAAAGAATTACCAGAAGAACTGAAACAATACAGAAAATTAACCGAAGAAGGAAAATCAGATTCAAGAAGCAATAATGGGCAAAGAAATAGATAAATGTGTATAAATCTATACAAAATTTAAAATCACAAGAGTTCTGCAATTGATAATGGCTGAGTAAGCTTCTATTGACCCAACACTCCTGCAGACAAAAAATATACTTTCTGGAGGAAGTACATACTACCCTAGAACACCCATTTGCAATCAGATGCATGAGATGCTGGAGAGACATTGACACTTAGATGAAGGAAATGGCACTAGTTTCCTATCTTTAGGGCTTTCAGCCTCAGGGTAGGCCCTAGTCTTCTTCATGTGGATGGCTAAAACCTCAACCAAACAATATGAAACATAATTTTTGCAGTTACAAGCCAACATTAAATCAGTAGCCATGTGGAACACCAGAGGAAATTAAAATTTGTATTGTTGATGAGGGGACATCTGTTAACTTTATACATTAGTCCAAATTTGCATGTTAATATGTTAAAGCTAATCACTAAAAGAAATGAAACGTAAAATGCCGAATCATAATAAGAAAACAAACAAAGTGCGTGAAGAAAACCAATCAATCTGATAGAAAGTAGGAAGAAACAGAAAAGACATGGTAAATAGAATACCCAAATCTATTAGTAATTTCAATATAAATATATTTGTCTCACTCTCAGTGAATCTGCATTTTTGCATAAGATGAAATAATCATGGAGTACAGAAAGCAGTCAGATACACATTTGTCTCAGGTTAGCCAAGGGATGACTTTTAATTCTGTCCTTTGTCCCATGCCTGTGAACATAAGATGTTAATTTACACTGTCAGGGTAAAATTGAACAGAACTAAAGGGCCTTCTCTATGAGCAAATTGTAAGGGAGCAGTATGTAGCCTTTTATCTTGTAGCTGCCCATTTAGGAACAAACGGAGGCAGGTTTGTATGGCCTAATTCCCAGCTTGACTTTCCCTTTGGCTTAGTGGCTTTGCGGTCTGGGGACTTTATGTTCCTCTTACAACACATATTCCTTGTGAGCCACCAAATCTTTCAGGATACATATGCCCCTATAAACTAGTCCTAAAACTGAGTCCTGTTGAATCTCACCTGACAAGGTCAATTACCAGCTTATCGTCGCAGGTACAGGACAAAGACAAGACTAGAAATCATCCTCCTGCCTACCCTGAGATGGATGCACAACTGACCTTTCCCTATACTTGCTCTTTTCACATGTGCAATGTATATTTGTGAATGCTAATCAGAGCCTCCCAACCTCCTCAACCTTGGCTAAATGAACCTCTATCCATTGAGACCTGCCTCAGTTTTTGGTTAACATGTTGTTATCAGTTGGCAGAGAATAAATATTCTTTTCAAATACACATGGGACTTGACACAAATTGGCTATGAACCGATAATTAAAGTCTCAGTGAATACCAAAGAATTAATTTTTTGAGCCTCTCTGATCAAAATGTTCAAAATCAATAATAAAAGCCACATATTTGGAAAATTTTAAAACTGAGAATTATAAAATATGTAAGGCTAAATGACTATAAAAATTTTCTTATTTAAAACCTGCAAGGTACAATGAAAGTGATGTGTTGAGACAGTTTTATAGCCTTAAATTCATAGATTAGGAAAGAGTAAATGTTAAAAATGAGTTTACTTTTAAAATTTTTACTTTTTAAAGGTTAGAGAAAGAATAAACTCAAACCAATAGAAGAAAGAAATGATAAAGACTGGATTTTATTGCAATAGAGAGCAAATAAACAATGTAGACAACAATCAACCTAACGAAAAGCTAGTTATCCTTAAAACTAATGAAATGAGTAAGCCTCTGAACTAACTGATCAAGGGCCAAATAAACAATATTCTGAAAGAAAAGGGGAACATAATGGTAGATGTAGCAGAGATCTTATAATCATTAGAGAAATATGTGAACCACTTTATACCAACACACTTGAAAACCTAAACAAAAATAGACCATTTCTAAGGTTTCATAATTAAAACATTATAAATAATACCATTCTTTTTATTTAAAAATATGGGGACAGGGGAAGGAGAGAGAGGGAACAAGGGGGTGGGGGAGAGAAAGAAAGGTAATTCTCGTGATCTTCCTTCTTACTTATCTGTGTTCTGATTCATTTACTCCCATGCCTTGTGAGTCAGACAAGGGTGACCCCTAGATATGCAGCCATGTTTTACCAGTTAGGTCACAGCTTTGGAGAATTTTCTTCTGATCACCCATGAAGGGCCCTGTAACAAGAGAAGAGAGAGGACGTGTGGAAACCTGGATGGGCAAAGATGGCATAGCAACATGTCCAGTGACAGGGCCTCGGAAGAAATCCCAGAGGTGGTGGCTGAGGACTTTAACTGCAGTGTGCCCACATGAAATGGTTTTCTGTTTTGCCTGGAGTTGGGTTCCTCTTCCATCACATTCCACTACCCTTAAACCATTGGTAATAAATGTCTGTAACCCACCACACCTTAGAGTCTGTTGCTTGGATGAACTGAAAAGAAGGGATTTGTCCATGCTTGAGGAAAGCTGGAGTGGAGAAAGGCTACCTATTCACATAGACCATACCTCAAATAATCTAACCAGTAACAGGTTAACATTAATGTTGAAAATAATTTTCATCAGTGAATATGTATTTTATCATGCCTTAAAAAATCTTGTCTAACATTTAAAAAGTCAGAATAGTAGAAACAGATATCTTGCAAAGGAATTGGAAAAGGGCTGAGGAAAACAAGAGTAACATGAGGAAGGGAAAAGAATATTTCAAGAATGGAAGAATAATCAGGTAAGACAAGGCCTAGAAAGTCCCTTTGGATCTTGCAACATGAAGATCAGTGGGGGATCTCAAGCAGAGTTTTTGTTTTCTTTAAGCAAAAGAACAAAAGGCCCATTGGAGTGGACCCAGGAGTAAGTGGGAATAAAGAACATATACTGACCATCAGGAATTTTAACTAGAAGAGGTTAGGACTATTAGAGAGTGGTAACTGGATGAGGATATAGTGTTGAGGAAAGTTTAGATTTACTGTTTTCCTTAAAAAAAGAAAAATAGGGCCAGAACAAAAAGCCCATTGGAGTGGACCCAGGAGTGAGTGGGAATAAAGAACATACCATGACCATCAGGAATTTTAACTAGAAGAGGTTAGGACTATTAGAAAGTGGTAACTGGATGAGGATATAGTGTTGAGGAAAGTTTATATTTACTGTTTTCCTTAAAAAAAGAAAAGTAGGCTCATAGCTATAATCCTAGCATTTTGGGAGGCCAAGGCAGGCGGATTATGAGGTCAGGAGTTCAAGACCAGTCTGGCCAACATGGTGAAACCCCGTCTCTACTAAAATACAACAAAATTAGCTGAGCATGGTGGCACGTGCCAGTAATCCCAGCTACTCCGGAGGCTGAGGCAGGAGAATTGCTTGAACTGGCACCCGAGAGGTGGGGATTGCAGTGAGCCGAGATCGCGCCACTGCACTCCAGCCTAGGCTACAGAGTGAGACTCCGTCTCAAAAAAAAAAAAAAAAAAAAGAAAAGTAGAAACTGTATTAGTTTCCTGAGGCTGCTGTAAGAAATTACTACAAACAGGTGGCTTAAAACAACAAAAACATATTGTCTCCCTCTTCCGAGGTCAAAAGTCTATCATCAAGGTGTTGGCAGGGCCAGGCTCCCTCCCAAGGGTTAGGAGAGAATGTTCCCATGCCTATTTCCTAGATTTGGTGGCTGCTGGCAAACCTTGGCAATACTTGGATTGCAGCCACAGCACTCTAATCTCTGCCTTTGTCTTCACATTGCCTTCTCTGTGTGTCATTGGATTTAGAACTCACCCAGATAATGCAGGATAACTATATCTCAAGTTTCTTAACTTGTATGACCCCTTTTTCAAATAAGGTATTAGTTACAGATTCCAGTGATTTGGGGCATGGGCATATCATTTAAGACGGTCAACCTTCAACCTACTACAGGGGCTAATTGACTATGTATATAAACTGATGGTGTGGTCTCGGCCTTCCCAAGCAATACGTAAAGCCCAATGTCCATGAAAGAAAAACCTGACAGATATAACTACAGAAAAAATGAGCATTTCTAAATGAGAATAAACACCATAAACATAAAAAGACAAGTACAGAACAGGAGAAAATATTGGCCACATACATCATAAATATATCCAGTATGAACTACATAATCACAACTGGGTACAGAAAAATAGTAATAGTAGTAAAAATAAAAACAGTAGCAAAGATAAAAGGTAATAAAATAGTAATAAAGTAAAATAGTAGTAAGACAATAGTAGCAGTAAATAATAGTAAAATGTTATCAAGTATTATCATAGGAAAATAGTGTAGTAAAATAAAATATAGATGCTCCTTGATTTACAGTGGGATTGTGTCCTAGTAAACCCATCATAAGGTAAAGCTATCGTAAGCTGAAAATGCATTCAATACTCCAAATCTACAGAACGTCATAGCTTAGCCAAGCAGACTTAAATGTGCCCAGAACACTTACATGAGCCTGCAGCTAGGCAAAGTCATCTGACAACACAGTAAAACATACTACACGGCAGAGTGTCTCCCTCATGATCTCATGGCTGACTGGGAGCTGTGGTCTACTGTTGCTATGCTTAGCATCATAAGTATCACTTTCTGCTGCTTTTCAGTGAATCCATATAGTTTCTGCATCATCAGAAAGTTGAAAAATCCTAAGTTGAACCATTATAAGTGGGGGGCTGTTTGTGTTTTACATTATAATGATAGTGTGCAATGGGAGGAAAATAGTAAAAGTAGTAGTCTTGTAATGTAGTAAAATCATAAAAATTATAGTCTAGTATTATAGTAATTGCAAAATAGTAGTAAAAATAATCATTTTTCTACCGTTCTTTGGAGGCCCCCATTTTCGTGCAGGAAAAACAACTCAAACCTGCTGATTCAGAATAATTTGATTTGTTTTTCATTTTCCCCCCAGGCTACTCAATCTGTTCACAGTGTATTTTTCTTCTCACTGAGCAGAGAGGAATGTATGCACCTTCATGTTTTGCATTAATGTGGCTGGCTGTGTGCCCAGTGATCAGGAGATTTTTAGAAGAAGATAATTATTCTTTTATCCAACTCTGAATCACCAGTGCCTCGATCTGCCCATCACCCATAGACTCTTTATTGACTCATATTGATTTGAAAGCTTTTAAAATCCCTGGGTACTTCAGTTTCCAGGGATGTTAAATAAGGCCAGGACTGCATTTATCATATTCCCAGCAGGGCTTAGTGAGGATTAGTGTTTTATCATAAGTGATCTCCTCTTCCTTTAAAAAGGCATTAATTAAGTTAAAGGTTTTATTTTTCAAGGATGTGCTTATTAGTTTTTTAATAACTTGTATCTCACCATAGTCTCTGAAATATAAGTAATAAGATTTTCATGCTTTCTCGTAGAAAATCTGACATACACAAAACTAATCCACAATTAATGTTCTTCTCTGGACATAGTGTTGAGCAGTTGATCTTTCTGAGCTCTCTTGTTCTCCAGGAAGATCGTACATGGTAGTTTGGCCTAAGGAAGGGACAGGATGGGTGCTTTGCAGAGACTGCCCCTGACCTGATGTTCTGTTTCTTTCCTCTTCCCTTTTCCCCTACCCTGGTTTTTCAGTGAGCTAAAGCAGAAGCTGGATGAGGAAGGCAGCAAGTGCAGCATCCTCTCGAAGCACCAGCAGTTCGTGGAGCACTGCTGCATGCGCTGCTGCTCGCCCTTCACCTTCCTCGTCAACACCAAGCGCCAGTGTGGAGATTGCAAGTTCAATGTCTGCAAGAGCTGCTGCTCCTACCAGAAGCACGAAAAGGCCTGGCTCTGCTGCGTCTGCCAGCAAGCGAGGTGAGTGGCTGGTGCATTCCCAGGGTCTGTGGTGGTGATTCAGAGAGAATCACCTGCCACTCCTTCAGTTAGGTAGGACCAGCTGTGATTGGTAAATCAACACAGAGTATTGGCCAAAGTAAATAGCTTGCTAAGAGAGATGCATGGATAAGGAAACCTGTTGACCTTTATAGGGAGGATGAGAGGGGGCCACCAAGAAGCATCTGGATGTGAATAGAAAAGGGCTTTCTTGGGATTGAAGATGCAGCTCCTACATGTGTTATTCATCTTTTTGGAATGTCTCAACTGGTCTCATCCTTTCATTCATTCATTCCACAAGCATGTGTTGGATTCTTAGGAATTATGCTGGGTGCAGGAAACATGATGGTGAATTAGACCAATTACGAGTGACTTGGTGGCGTAGCAGATGGTGAGCTATGTAAGTGCTGGCCTCTTATATGTGGAGATACATGCTCTGACTAATTTGTCTATTGGCTGTAAGGGCACTGAGCAAGGAGAGACTAGCCCTGGGGCTTGGAGAAAGCTTCATGGAGGACAAGAAATAAAAGCAAGATTGTAAAAGATAAAAAAGAGTCAATTCTGTGAAAGGGGGAATGAAGACAACCTTGTGAAGGAAATAACAAACATGGCATTTCACATTCTCCCTCAGTGACCAGCAGAGCACTTCTTTGATCTGTTGAGTATTTGGAAACTGATGAGTTTGATAAACCGGTGTTTGGTATTTGTCTGTGCTGATCCTAGCATCTGTGGTGTGCATTTTGATTCGTATTTGCTGCATGCTTCCAAAATGCCTGTTACAGTAAGCAAAGCAGCGAGGAGCCAGTCCTGGGAGCACACACTCAGAAGCCCGTGCCTCCCATGCCCTTTCCTTGTTTCCTCCTTTCTCCTCCCCTTGCCCTGTTTACTCACTTGTATCCTTTAATGCATCAAGACCTAGAATTTCCCATAGAGCTAGTTAATGGGGACAGCTGCCAAGTTTCCTTGGGACCACCAAGGAATCAGTCTCTGGGCTACCAAAAAAATAAAAATAAAAATAAAAGATTCCAGAGACAGGAACTGAAACAAAAAGTGGTTTGTTGAACACCCAGTATCCAAGTCTGGGGGCTGCGCAGGTCCTTTGCCTGACTTTGTCAGAGCAAGAAGCCCATCTGGGTCTCACACAGCAGCTTGAAAGGAGGAGAAAAGCCCTGCAACAGTGAAGGGAAGGAGGAGACTGGGATTGTAGATGAGCATACATCTGAGAGTGATCAACAGAGTGGTTCATCCATGCCTTCTGTTTCTCAGTCAAGGTGGGGGAAGGTGAAGCACTGAGAGCAAGACAGCTGGATGCTGGAAGAAAGAGGAGTAGATCTCAATAGGCATTACAGGAGTTGGAGATGCAGACATTCGATCCATGTTCCTATGTGAATGTCTAATGATGAATCTGTTTTCTTTCAATCTTCCCACAGATTGGGAGTTTTTGTGGGGCTCGGGACAGGTCAGAGGCTAACGGAGTTTAGGATATTGGACAGTGAAGAATGTAAAGACAGAATCTGGATAGTAAGTAAAAACAGAAAGGGGCTATGGCCGGATGGGGAAAAAACAAAAGGGTCAGTCAACTAGAAGTATCTGGTGAAGTCAAAGAACTGTCACAGTGGGAGCACTTAACAAAGAAAATTGGAAAAAATGAAAATTCTATATAGAGAAAAAGAATAATTTGTGACTTCTAAAGTAGACCAGTTGAGTGGTGACCATGAGAAGATGAGACAAAGTCTAGAAGAATAAGTTAAGGGACCAAAATACCAGTGCCCATATGACTGGAAAAAAAACCAGGATGGTGGCCACAGTATGGAGGTGAAGAATGAGCCAGGTGACAAGTTTTTCTTAAATGAGAAGAAGGAACTGGAAGGACAGGATGTGAGAGACATAAGAAGTTGGAAAGGGCGAGATGACTGCATGTTATGATTCTGTACCTACCAAGTTGGGCAAGTCCTATGTAGCATTTGACTCAAACATCGGCCATGGCTGCATGTGCTACACTGACGTTTGTTACCGACTGGTGGTAAACACCACCAGGAGAGGGACACTGTCTTCTTCAACTCCATTTGTAGCACCAGAGCCTGGAACATAGAAAGCACATGTATCTTTGTGAGCCAAATAGAACAGGACAATGTTCAATAGCAGCCAGATGCATAGTACAAAATGAGGCTTTAGGAATTTTAGAGGAAAGACCTCAGAGAGTGTTAGTTGTCCTCAAGGGGTTTCGTGGAAGAGGAGGACATCCGATGGAACTCAGTTGGAGAGGAGGAATCATGAGACACTATAAGACAAGGTGTGGCATGAGCAAACAAAACAGAGTCCCCCAAGGTGTGTGGAAGGCCTGAAGCTGACCACTATTGCAGTGGGATGATGGCAAATGATTGGATCAGTTGGTATGAAGAATTGGGGTTTGATCTTTAAGGAGTAGTGAAATCATTGGAATGTCAAACCCTAGCAGTTATTAAACTATACTATTCTTTACTGTGCTTCAACATATTTACTCTACAAATAAAAGGAAATATCAGTACCTACACAATTTTATTTCTTTCAATGTGTCCCTATTCCTCTTCTCTCTGGGTAAGAAAAGTCTCCAAATTTACTAAACAGTAGCAATAAAAGGCAGTCACAGCCTCTCAACCCCACATTCACCATGACTTGTATGCAGGGGTCTATTATCAGTTACAATTAAATGACACATTGCATTTATCAAATACCATTAGTGCTGAGTGGTTCCTGCACCACCTCAGAATCATATCACTTATAAATGGAAGAACCTTGCCTCTCAAAAGCAAGATCTTCTGATTCCAGCCGTTTGCTATTTCTCTTATACAATATTGTCTCAAGAAATTGTCAAGATATTGAAAAATAAGTTGTAAAAAAGGCAGCAATGGCTGCCAAGACTATATTTTAAATTTCCATTTCATATTTCTAGCAACTTAATGAGGAGGCAGGAGGCTTAGGTAATCCCATTTCACTTAATCTTGCATCATGTCTGTGTCAAAATTGCATGACAGCTCCTGAGTGTCAGAAGTTGAGCATTAGAAAATAAACAACCATTAGTAGAAGGATACCTGCAAAGACATGCAACAGCCAGTGTACCCTTGTTCCATTTTTTAAAATAAGTGAAGGGTTACTGAGGAGTTTTCCACATTCAGTGTGTCTAGCTCAAACAGAAAACACCCACACTTCTTTAATCAAAGCTGGCAGAACGGGGATGCTGAGAAAAAAATTGGAAATGTTGCTGCTTTAATCTTGTATTATGTCTTGAGATTATTATTGGCTGAAACCCAAAGGGTTGGAGAAGTTTAAATCATTCCCTATTTTTCTATATTGCTCCAGTCAATCACAGGAACCTGTCTAGGAAAGAAATCTATGAAATACGTGACACGTTTTTGCTTCCTGAAATGTCTCTAAGGCCCAGTTTGACAGAGAAGTATGTCTTTCAAAGTACCAACAGATGTATGGCTGATGAGCTGACGTCTTTTATGTTGTACACATTCATGTTTTTTGAAGGATGCCTTAGAAGAGTTAATTTTATTTATATAGCAACAAGCTGTGTAGCCCTTCAACATTACACAAGAGCCAGAGCCGAATTCATTATGTAACACATTTAAGGATTACGTGATGAACATTGTGGCAACATGGACACTCAGTGACGCTTGTCTACTTTGTCCAGTAGCTCCTCTGCCCTTCATTCAATCTGAAACTCCCTTCTCAGCTAGAACTGATTTACTTTAGACATTAGTCTTTGGAACATTCTTCTAGAATTTTCATCTCCAAGCAAGTGGGTTTTTAAAACGTTGTATGTAAGATTCTATGAAGAGCACATTTTGTGTTTGTATATGAAATCTCAATAGTTGATAGATGTGTGAATTTGCACAGATGACCACTTTTGTGAGGCCACTTTCAGACCCATATTCACTCCCTGCTACCCATGAGGTACTATTCATTTCTGTATGTAAATAAAACCATTTTGCTACATTGGTTTAGTTTCTAGCTATTTATCCAGTGGCTACCATATGCATATGTATTTTGAGATGCTATGGGCTATGAATAATTATACTAATAAAAATTCTTGTCCACAGAAAATTAAGGAGCTAGGAATTAAAGGTAGACATTCATCCTACAATATGAATAGCCTCAGAAATAACTGTATCAAATACCTGGGGCTGTCTGTTGTGCAGCTCTAAATAAGAGAGTCAGATTAAAAACATGGCATTCATCAGGAGAGGACCCAGACGATGCCAAGTCTCTAAGCAAAAGGTGGTAACCTGTAACTTTAACTTTCTTCTTTACATCTCAATGAAAAACAGTCTATATGTCCTACTGTTCTATTAGATTTACTTCAGTAAAATCATTTTGAGAATTTTAAAGTTGTAATTACAATCATATGGTTAGTTCTTTATTAGTCATTTTGCTTCATATATTTTGCATTAAAATGTATTTCTGTTATCAGTGTTAGTCTAAAATGTTTAGCTTTGGGAGATTAAAAAGTTAAATAAATGTATTATAGAATAAATGATGAACTTATTTTGGAAGCTCTATAGAAAGTGAAATATAGAATGAATGATGAACTTGTTTTGGAAGTTCTATAGAAAGTGAAATATTACTGAATCATCCCCTTTGTCATTTTTTTTTGTTATATACAGATTTATCTTCTTGACAGTTTATTGTATGGATTCATCCAAACATTATGAATAAATACACATAGTGCTTGTATTTTAACGTCTTCTTCAGGAAGCAAAATCTTTCAGAGTGAGCCCAGACCATACATATCAGTCATAATCATTTTGGGTCTAATTGGTTTGGGAATAACGTTCCTACTTTCCCTGGAAACAAATTGGCTTTCTAGCTCTTTGCTTCATTATAAAAGTTGTTCACTCTAATTTTTGTCATTTTGTACTGTCGTAGGCATATCTCATTTTATTATACTTTACTTTGCTTCACAGATATTACATTTTTTACAAATTGAGGGTTTGTGGCAACCCTGCATTGAGCAAGAATGTTGAGGCCACTTTTTCCAATAGCATATGCTCACTTTGTGTCTCTATATCACATTTCGGTAATTCTCACAATACCTCTGACTTTTCCATTATGTATCAAACTTTCTCATTATTATTGTTATAGTCATCTGTGATCAGTGATCTTTGATTTTACTATTATAATTGTTTGGGGGCACCACAAACCACATCCATATAAGGCAGGACAAGCTTAATCTATCAGTATTGTGTGTGTTCTGACTGCTCCAGTGACTGGTGGTTCTCACCTCTTCCCAGGCCTCCTTATTCCCTGAGATGCAACAATATTAAATTTGGTCAATTAATGGTCGTATAATGGCTTTTACGTGTTCAAAAAATAGGAGGAGTTGCACACCTCTCACTTTAAATCAAAGTTGGAAATGATTAAGCTTAGTGAGGAAGGCATGTTGAGAGCCAAGACAGGCCAAAAGCTAAGTTTCTTGAGCCAGACATTTAGCCAAGTTGTAAATGCAAAGGAAAAGTTATTGAAGAAAGTTAAAAGTGCTACTCGAGTGAAAATATGAATGATAAAATGGAACAGCCTTAATGGTGATGGGGAGAAAATTTGAGTGATCTGGATAGAAGATCAAACCTGCCACAACATTCCCTTAAGCCAAAGCCAAATTCAGAGCAAGGCCCTAACTCTTCCATTCCATGAAGACTGAGAGAGGTGAGGAAGCTGCAGTGGAAAAGTTTGAAGCTAGTAGAGGTTGGTTCATGAGGTTTAAGGAAAGAAGCCATCTCTATAACATAAAAGTACAAGGTGAAGCACTAAGTGCTGATGGAAGAGATTCAGGTTATCCACAAGATCTAGCTAAGATCATTGATGAAAGTGGCTACACTAAACAATAGATTTCATCAGTGTTGACAAAACAGCTTTTTATTGGAAGACGATGCCATCTACTACTTCTATAACTAAAAAGAAGTCAATGCCTGGCTTCAAAGAACGGGCTGTCTTAGGGGCTGATATAGCTGGTGACTTCCAGTTGAAGCTAATGCTCATTTTAGTACTCCAAAAATCCTAGTTCCCTTAAAATGTATGCTAAATTTACTCTGCGTGTGCTCTATAAATAAAACAAAGCCTGAATGATAGCGCATATGTTTACACATGGTTTACTGAATATTTTAAGCCCACTGTTGAGACCTACTGCTCAGAAAAAAAAAAAAAAGATTCCTTTCAAAATATTATTGCTCATTGACAATGCATCTGATTGCCCAGGAGCTCTGATGAAGATATACAAGGAGATGAATATTGTTTTCATGCCTGCTAATACAACATCCATTCTGCAGCCCAGGATCAAGTAGTAATTTTGACCTTTAAGTCTTGTTATTTCAGAAATACATTTCATAAGGCTATAATAGCCACAGATAGTGATTCCTCTGATGGATCTTGACAAAGTAAATCGAAAACAAACCTTTTGGAAAGGATTTGCCATTCTAGATGTCACTAAGAGCATTTGTGATTTGTGAGAAGAGGCAAAATATTAACAGGAATTTAGAAAAAGTTAATTCCAACCCACATTGATGATTTTGAGAGATTCAGGACTTCAATGGAGGAAGTAAATGCAGATGTGATAGAAATCACAAGAGAACTAGAATTAGAAGTGGAGCTTGACAATGTACTGAATTGCTGCAATCTCATGAGAAAATTTGAACAGGTTAAGAGTTGCCTCTTATGAATGAGCAAAGAAAATGGTTCTTTGAAATGGCTTTTTCTACTTTTGGTGAGGATGCTATGAACATTGTTGAATGACAAAAAGGATTTAGAATAGTTCATAAACTTAGTTGATAAAGCAGTATCAGGGTTTGAGAGGATTGACTTCAACTTTGAAAAAGTTTTACTGTAAGTAAAATGCTATCAAACAGCATCACATGCTGCAGAGAAATCTCTCATGAAAGGAAGAATCGATCAATGCAGCAGACTTCGTAATTGTCTTAATTTAAGAAATTGCCAAAGCCACCCCAATCCTCAGCATCCACACCCTTATCAGTTAGCATCCATTGACATGAAGACCCTCAACCAACAAAAAGATTAGAACTTGCTGAAGGCTCAGATTATTTTTAGTGTTTCTTTAGCGATAGTTTAATTAGCTATGTACATTTTTTGGGCACAATGCTGTTGCACAGTTAAAAGAATAAACATAACTTTTTTGTGCACAACATTTCATAGGCTATGGCATAGTCTGTCTAACTTTTATATGCACTGGGAAACAAGAAATTTGTGCGGCTCACTTTTTTGTGGTACTTGCTTTATTATGGTGGTCTGGGATTGAACCCATAATATGTCCAAGGTGAGCCTATATTACTTTTAACATAGAACAATTTGGAAAATTGTTTTCAGGGAATGGGAAAAAAATTATTCTTGGAACTGAAATCAAAACACAGCTCATTATGTTTGTGGCATTTGCTTTGGTTTTTCTAAGAAAACTTAAGGCTTCATTTCCTTTCCCTTGGAATTGAGTATTCTTTACTTCTATCTGGTCACTTATTACTTAGTATTCACACCGCCCACACACTTCATAGATTAGCATCCTGTCCTTTTGGAATAAACTCCACAGTATGATTTATTTATTTATTTATTTATTTATTTATTTATTTATATTGCTGTATCTTAGTTGTATGTATTCTGAGGGCATTTGTGACATTTTGATACCTGTATACCATGTGTCGTGATCAAATCAGGGTAACTGGGATATCCATTACCTCAAACATTTATCTTTTCTTTGTGTTGAGAATGTTACAATTCTTCTCTTCTAGCTATTTGGAGATATACAATAAATTACTGTTAATTATAATTTCCCTACTATACTATCGAATACTATAACTTTTTCCTTCCATTTAACTGTATTTTTGTACCACTTTAGCCAACTTGTCTTCATCCCTTTCTCCTCACTTCCCTTCCCAGCTTCTGGTAACCACTATTCTACTCTCTACCTCCATGAGGTCCACTCTTTCAGCACCTACATGTGAATGAAAACATGTAATATTTGTCTTTCTGTGCCTGACTTATTTCATTTAACGTAATGACTTCCAGTTTTATCCATGTTGCTCCCAGTGACAGGGCTTTATTCCACAGTATGCTTTAGAGATACTCCAATGTATTTGTAATATCCTTGGTAAAATATATTTAACAATCATCACTGTGGGCTAAGAATATGCACAAGTTAAGAAATATATGGGAAAATATTGAACCTCATTAGAAATCAAGGGAATAGAGGTTTGTGCTTCGAGTAGTTTTTAAAATTAAATTAGTAGTTTTTAAAAAGATCACTCTACTCAGTGTTGACAAGAGTAGACTAAAAGTGACACTCTTTTCCATTGCTGGGGAAGTATAAATGGCCACAACCTTTTACCATCATGTATCAAGAGCCTTTAGCATATCCAAGCACTCTTTTCCCAATAATTTTATGTTTCAAACCTATAACTGATGATGTAAGAGAATATTTTTTAAATGTTTTACAAAAATGAGTTATACTGAATTATTTGTAATATAAAAAATATTCATAATATAAATGCTCAACAACAAAATGGTAGAAGTAAGTTAGGACACATTCAACTTGACACAATATGATAAAGCCTTTAAAGTAATGTACATATTTTGTTAACATGGGTAAACTCTTAAAGCCTTTAAAATAATGTACATATTTTGTTAACATGGGTAAAATGTTAGATTGAAAACTGCAATGCAAAAGGTACGTATAATCACTGTGTAATAAGGAAAACATAGAAAAAAGATAGAAAAGGAAATACACAATCGATGATGTTAAGAGTAATCATTCTTTAGGAGCTAGACTTGTGGATTATTTTTTTCTTACCTTTGTTTTCCATTTAGCTTCCAAGTTTTCCACATTTTACATGCATGCTTTTATAACCAGGAATAAATAAAACGTAAAGAAATGTAGGACTTGCTCCCTCCTCTCCTCCTCATTCCAAAATCCTCTCCTTCATCGCCCCAGTCTTGCCCTTCCCCTCTGCTTTAAGCCACAGGGCTGGTAACACCTAGCTTCTCAGGGATAATGGAGCCATTGAAGGGGACATGTATTTTGAAGTCCTAATTAATGGGCAATTTAGGTTAAGATACCACCATGTCTAAATCAGATTTCTGTAGAGACTGTAACCACAATGCTCAATCTGAATCATTGTCAAAGTGACCCTATGTGACTGTGAGATGGATGGGAATCTTTAAAATTTAAATTGCCCTCAGTGAAAGCCAAACATATATTTTCCATTCACTAGTTCTTTAATATCAATAGATTAAAGAATAAATGTATCAAGAGGACATGCTATGGGTATGGGATTGAATTTGCCTTTACAGATGAGTTGTTTCATTTAATCCTTATGAGAACTCTGGGAACGGCAAGTGATAAACCACATGTAGGGAAATCTGAAACTTGGAATGATTACATGGTTGTCCCAAGGTTACCTTGTTAGTCCCAAGTTTAGCAGTACCCTTACAATATCCCCAGGGAAACAGTCTGAACCTCTGGGTCCCCTGCCTTCAAGTGTTCAACAGGCCTCCTTACTCAACTAGGCCCTGCACCCTATTTTAAGTCTTTAGAGCAATGGCCAGCCTGTGCTCCCTCACCTCAAAAAGAATGGTGGTAATTTCTGCTTCCTCTTTAAGGCACTTGTGTCTACAAGGCACTTAACCTCACGCTTGCATTTCCTGTGCAGCTGTAGTAGTGAGAGCAGACCTGAACAGGGGAGTAATCATCAGGGAACACAGCTCCAACACAATATAGTGGCCTCGCAGCCCATGGGTATAGCATTGGCGCTCCTCCCAACTGTTTCGACACTCTGGCTGCCTTACAGTCCATCTCACCTGAGGCCTTTCAGCCCTAACATTTATCCTATCTGGACCACAGAGAATAAGTTGGTGGTATCCATTGAATGATTGAATCCTTGGAAGTCTGTGTTCTTAGTGACAGTACATACCGTGACATTGCACACTAGGGCATGAATTAAATCTTTAAGTTATTTTGGAAACCCATTGGCCTTCTAATTCATCTTTTAATAGGATTTAAAAGAACAAAAATGAAGTTTTGCCTTGGTATACAAAGTTTGACAGGCTTGTTATTAAATCTGTAATGTCCACAATATCTGAGCATTTAAGATACATTTATAGCCTGATCACCATAGGTTTTATTAACATGAGTTTGTTTGTATAAGGGACTATGATGGTTAATTTTATGTGTCAACTTGGCTGGGTCATATCACTTAGGTATTGAGTCAAACACCAGTCTGGATATTACTGTGAAAGTACTTTTTAAATAAATGAATTTAAATCAATAGACTTTGAGTAAAGCAGATTGTCCTTCATAATGTGGGTGAGCCTCATCCAATCCACTAAAGGTCTTAAGAGAAAAAAGACTGACTTTCTCAGAAAAGAGGGAATTCCTCCAGCAGTCTGCCTTCAAACTCAAGCTGCAACATCCACTCTTCCCTGGGTCTCCAGCCTGCCATCCACCCTACAAAGTGTGGACTTCCTGGTGGCCACAATCTCATAAGCCAATTCCTTAAAATAAATGTCTCTCTCTGACACTTTAGCTAGATGTTAGCTAGGATAAATGGGGAGTGGATGCCTTGGCAACCGTCAGTGTCTGCCATAAGGCATATTTTGAAATTACCAGGGATTTTAGCAAGTGACAAAACGTCACACTGGCTAAGAGCATAGTTCTTGTTAACTGACTACAGATTTGTGGACCAAGGAACACCACTGAGAGGGCCACATTTTTTGGCCTTGGAGCAATTAGGGTACTTAAGAAATCATGGGTTCTTAAGCTCCATTTTAACAGTCACCAGTATAGCAGATGTCATCATTGACTTTGCTCATTTACATGGTAGGGAAAAAATGCCAAATTTTTAACTGCTTTCAACTCTGATATTTAAATTTTGTACCCAGTCCTGAGGCCTTTAGGCATTTCCTAAGCACCACCTTTTTAGTATATAATCAATCGAGTACATAACCACCAGCCACATTAGTGCATGATAGATCTTAGTGGCATTATGATGAAAACATAATAAGCTGCAGTATTAGATACGCCACAATGTGCTTGAAGGTTTTAGGGAAAAAATAAAATAGGAAAGTTTATCTTTTGTTCAAGTGCCAATATAAAAAGGCTATCAAATAGAAAACAAACTGCCATCATAGCAAATTGTCCTCATTTAGCCCCTAATTGATAATAATTAAGAGAGAAAATCAATAGAAAATGTTCTTTAAAATTGAGGCAACAGTTGAACAGCTTGTCACCAGTTGAGGGGGAAAAATGCCAAAAACATAAAAAGCACCTGTGACTCAGATGTTTGATGACTTCTGGAGGAAGAATATACCCATCTCTCTGGCTTGCTTCTCATTACTCAGCCATACCATACCAAGGACATGAGGAGGCCTTACAACAGATAATCCCCATTATAATAATGCTTCACCTGTCCATAGCACTTTACTGTTTCAAATGTTTTGGTTGAGGAGTTACATCCAGGCCAAACAAACCTTGTTACAATGCCTTTTACCATGGAACATAGCTCCTGTACTCTGGCCAGTCTTGGACCAGGGTCTAGACAGCAAGTATAAGCTGACAGCCCCAGAATAGATTCCAATTTTAACATGAGCTTTTAGTTAATAACAAAATTCATTGATAATAACAAAATTCTCTTCATAAGAGAATTCATTGAGAATGACTAAATCCATGCCATGAACTAAACCATATATGATTATTAGCATTCACATGCATGGGTATTTCCTTTACTTTATAAAATATTTAGCACAGTATTATTGCTTATGATCATGAAGCCATTTTCTCAATGTGTAGTACTTCTTTTTTTAGCACAGAAGACATAATTTAATTTCTATAATTAACTCTCATGTTTCTCCCAGCATTGACCTAAGGCAGTTAAAGACACCACCACTTGGGAATTTATGAATGAGGAGATTTAGGTATGTTCTGAAAGACTTCATAGGATCATACAGTGAATGTTTGAGGATAGTAAGACTCAAGTCATCATTTAATAAACTAAAACATGTTACTTTAAGTTTTAAAGTCACTAGAAACTAAGAAAATAATGTTTGTCTTGGAGCTAGTATTCTGCAGTACAAATGAAAACCATTTGTACTGTATTTCAATAGGTATTTCAATTTTTTCTGCTCAGATGAAAGTTTTAATCATCAAGCTAAGTTAATATTATATAGCTAACATTTTTTAACTTGACAACATGAATGTTGTCTTTAATGTGCAATTTTTTAAAGTTTGCTATGTAATATTATAGTTATAACAAGAGGCCTCGGAGGCAACACAACATATCTACAACCATTCGATCTTTGACAAACCTGACAAAAACAAGCAATGGGGAAAGGATT
>NW_016107706.1:225741-252529 GCF_001604975.1 Cebus imitator | reverse complement strand
CCTCCCAAAGTGCTGGGATTACAGGCGTGAGCCACCGTGCCCGGCCTTTTTTTTTGAGATGGAGTCTCACTCTGTCACCTGGCCTGGAGTGCAGTGGTGGGATCTCAGCTCACTGCAGCCTCTGCCTCTTGGGTTCAAGTGATTCTCCTGCCTCAGCCTCCTGAGTAGCTGGGACTACAGGTGCATGCCACCATGTCCAGCTAATTTTTGTGTTTTTAGTAGAGATCGGATTTCACCATGTTGGCCAGGATGGTCTTGATCTCCTGACCTTGTGATCCCCCTGCCTCAGCCTCCCAAAGTGCTGGGGTCATAGGCATGAGCCACTGTGCCCAGCTGAGTCCTCTTTTTTAATTGCATTTTCTTCCCTTCCCCTGGAGGTAATCACCATTTTAAACATGGTACTTGTGTTGTATTCACTGATGGCTTCATACTTTTAATATGACTGTACAGATTCTTAAACAGTGCATAGTATTTGTTCTGTTTGTTACCTTCATGTAATTGATATTGTAATTGGTATTATGTTCTATACGTGATTGTGCAACTTGAATCAGTACTCAACTTTGTCGTATTTATCCACATTGATATGCATAATTAATTTATGTGATAGAGATAGTGCTCACTGAATAGTCCATGTGCTCCCTTTATTTTTCAGCCTGCTTTGCAGGTGGATGAAACTATATGATTGGTTCTAGACTCTGAGCAGAAGTATCACATTCATGTTAAAGTTGAGGCAGTTAACCAAGGTACCTTCTCTCTCTCTTCTTCTTTGATGGCTACATAAAAGGCTTTGTGTTCAGATTCTTCAGCTATAAGATGGTGAAGCCTCCTTTAGCCTTGGTTTCTGGGTGACTACATGGAACAGAGCCTCCTGCCAACCCACATTGAACATGTAATATAAGCAAAAAAAAATAAACTTGTGGTTTTAAGCTGCATGTGATTTGGAGGTTATTATGGTAAAACCTGTTCTATCCTGAATAATGCAGCTGTTTGCATTTCTTTATAGTATTCCATTGTCTAACTCCATCACTATTTCCGTTTTCTTGTTAATGGATGGTTTAGATTGTTTCTCATTTTTGGCTGTTACGGAAAAATACTAACAAAACATTCATTCTCACACATTTCTCTTATATTCACATGCAAGAGATTTTGGGGGTACATAGCTAAGACTGATTTTTAAGTTGTAGTATATACACACATTTCATTATTAAGTGCAGCCCAACTGTTCTCCGACAGGACTATAGCAGCTTAAATTTCCGCAATCAGTACAAGAGTTCTCAGTGTCATGCCCTTGCTAACAGTTGGTACTACAATGTATTTTTAGTTTTTGCAAATTTGATAGATATAAAATAATGCTTTTAGTTTCATTTAATATAACAAGTTGAGGTCTGATGTATATTTTGTTTTACAAATGAACTTATACATCTTATATGTTTCTCAGCCATTTATATTTCTTCTTTGATGAATTTTCTGTCCATAAACTTTACTCATTTTTCTATTTTTTATTTTTCCTAATAAAAAGTGGTTCTTTTTATATTATACTTACTCTTTTTTCTAGTATTCGAATCTTTTTTTTTACATTTTTTAATTATACTTTAAAAAAATACTTATCTTTGTATTTGTGTTGCATACATCCTCTCCTAGACTATAGTCTGTCTTTTTTACTTTTTTTTTTAATAAATAGAGGTTTTAGGTTTTAATGTAGTCAATTTTTTTTATTTTTTACATTAGAATTTTTGTGCATTTTTAAAGTGATCTTTCCATACTCTTAAGTGTAGATAGAGCTTACCACATTTTCTTCTAGAAGTTTTAAAGATTTGCTTTCCATGTAATTCTTTAACCCACCTGAAATTAATTTAAGACTATGATTTGAGGTAATGTGTAATCACAGCTCAGTTGCAGATAAAAGAGGCCAGTCTATCTAGTTTGAGAAGAAAGGTTTTTAGTACAGAGAATTAGGTGCTTACAAATTGTTGAAAGGGCTGAAGGAGCAGACACCAGGCTGTTTCCATGAAGGACTCCCAGAACAACCTAGAGAAACTAACCCAGCAAAGAAATGCTTCCTCTACTAAGACCAAGAAGTAGGAAACTTTCAGGAGGCCACCCAAATCAGGAATCTTCTTCCCAATTAAAGCTAATAGATGACTCACCTCAGCCATGGTTCCTGCCAACAAGGTAAAGATCCCACACAGCCACCTCCTGGCACCATGAAGTGAGAGACCAGATACTGGGACCTCTGTCACTACTGCCATGGAAAAGTCAGGTACATGCTTGCCAGCTAGAGGGAAACGGCACAGTTATTAGTTTTCATCCTCTATGTAAATAGAATTGGTGTTTCCTGTCAATCATTTTAACATATTTATTCATTCCTGAGGTCATTATTTTGACCTTGAATCTTTTGGTTCATTGGTTTTATTTTTTTTTTTTTTTTTTTTTCAAGAAAAATTGAAAACTTGTTAGTGTATAAAACCCATGCTTACCTTTTCTTCCCTCTTAGACCTTTATAAATATTGTTTGTGGTAGACATTATCACTGCTCACCATTATTTCCAGCTCTCCCTTCCTGGCACATGGGGAGGTGGCTCTTCATCTTCCTCAGATTAGATGTGGCCATATGACTTATTGTGGCTGATAAAATATGAGTGTAAGTGGTGATCTGCGTGTCACTTCTGGATGAAAGCATCCAGTTGTCCTTTCAAGACTCTCCAGAGTCCTTCTCCCGTGTCTTGACAGTTGTGGAATCATGTGTTGGTATGGAAATGGAGGTGTGATACTAAAACTTAACATGAAAGGCTGGAGAGGCTTATGGGCCAGTAGTAGATTTTGCATGATCAGGAAATAGATTTTTGAGGACCGAAACCACTGAGTTGAGGGTCATTCACACCAATATCTAAACAATTCTGATAGACACACGGCTCCACCACAACCTGGCGCTGAATTTGCCCTCGTCTTTTAGCCAAGACTTTTCTGTCAGTCTCTTTTGTTGGCTGGATTCTGTTATTCAATAGTTGTGTTTTTTTCCAAAAGATTTATGGGTACCTCATTTAGTTCTTTTTGGCTTGAGAAAGTCTGCCTGATGCTTTTGTACACTATTAATGACAACCTATCTGATGGTGTCTTTTTTTTTTTTTGTCTATTTTGTATTACACAAATTTAAGGTGTACAAAACATCATTATGACATTTTGATATACATAGTGAAGTGAATATTATAGTCAAGCAAATTAAAACATACATCATCTCACATAGTTACTTCTTTTGTGTGTGTGTTTGTGGTAAGAGTACCTAAAAATCTACTCTTTTAACAAATTTCCAGTACACAACGCAATAATATTAACTATAGACCTCATGTGTTGGATCACGCTTTCTTCCCCTTAGAACACTACAGATGCTGCCCAATGAGTGGCATTGGCATTGAATGTTTCTTTGGAAAGTGTTCAAGCCAGACTTACTTTTCCCCCAATTAATTCTCAAATATGTTTCTGTGTGGTTGCCTAAGGAGTTCTGTATGCGTGAAGTTATAACTCAACCACCATAAGTCTCAATGTGGTAATAGTTTTGATTGAAATAGGTTGTGCCTTTTCCATATATAAACTCGATTTCTCATTCAAGAAATGTTCTACTATTATTCCACTGAATATATTTTTTGTTCCATTTGTTGCTCACTTGACTTCATAAACAGCAGATATCCTTGTGTTGAATACTTTCTGCTTATCTTGAATATCTTTTATATTATCTTTAATTTTTAAAGTCACTTTTTCTTTTTCCTGTGCTTTCACTCTGATTATTTTATGGCTTTTGTGTATGCCCAGTTTTTCACCCTTATTCACTCTGTTTCTTAATGTTTCTAATTATTTTTGTAGTTCTGTAATAATGGTGTTTTATTTTCAGCTTGTTTCTTTGATTGGTGACCTGTCTTTTCAAAGACACTTTGTCTTTGAGTTCCTGAGCCCTTGCCTTATTGAGTTCATGTTTCTATTAAGTTTTCCATAGTGCAAAATCCTCAAGAAGAATTTTTTGTTTTCCCTTGATTCTCTTAACTTCTAGACTGGGTTTTTCACCTCCTTTTTAGATTATGTTTTCTCCTTTTCTGCCTTTTGTCTATATGTTTATAATCTTTTCTTTCATCTTTTTTTGTGTTTTGCTCCCTTTCTTTTCTTTTTCTTTGCTATTTGTATTTGCAGTTATAATCCTGATCCTTTTTACCATGACTAGGCTTAACATGGGCAGTTCTACCTGGATCTTCTGTTTGATCCAATGCAGTGTTCCTTGACACTCCCCACATACACTTTGTCTGACACTAGCCTGTCTTCCCCTCTGTGCTAGAGTTTGAGGCTGGAGTATTGCAGGTTCATTTCTATGGTTAGACAGCATAGAAGCAGGTTCAGGGGGAGAGGAGCATCTCACAAGGCTCTTCTCATCTTGACTGATCAGCCTGTCTGTTGAGCTTTCAGTTCACTTTCCTGTTCCAGGTGTGTTTCCTCCTAGAGAGCAGTATATCTTTTTCTAATGGTGGAGAGAGGGGAATGTTCTAGATCTTATCCCATATCTTATACAGATCTCTGAACAGTGATGAGCCCTGATGAATCTTGTAGTGATGGGGGTGATCAAGGAAACTATATGATCACAAGAAGCAATAACACACAAGCTTTACTGGGCAGCACTTGGATAGAGTTGCATGAGAGGGAAAGTCCCTCACAGCAAGAACCTGTCCAGAGGCTACCTCAGTGGGTACTCAGAAGGGGAGGAAGCAGGGAAATCTCAGGTTAAAGGAAGATTGGAGAGGGGACTTGCATGTTTAGGTGATGTTGCTCAGCAATGCAGAGGACAGTCTCTGGATCAAAGAATTCCAAAAAGTTGTAGCATCTGGAGGCTTCTAACCAAAAGCTGTATCTTATCAATGGCCAGCAGATGTGGGGTGAAGTTTTGTGAGGTATGCAAAACAGGCAGGGTGTAAATGGCTCAAAATCTGCTTGGTTGGGCTATTTTAAAAATAACTGAATGTGTAAAATTTTGAGTATTGTGCTGGTGAGTTTTTAAGCTAATAAGTCTCAGCTGCAGCAAAGAAATAACCCAAAGGCCCATACACAGAAGTCTTCTTTGGCTCATTTACATAGCACCTTGGTTCACTAAGATCTTGAAATTCTTTTGTCAGAATGGAGACTTTTCCCCAGACTTCCCATCTAGTGAATACTAACACAGTTAATATTAAAGTTGAGGATTCCGTGCATATTTAAATCAATTTAATATCAACATTTACTTTGGATGTCATTGTTTCTTCACTTGGGGCCTCAGTTGTCTTTTCTCCAAGAACTGGCCTGTAATTCAATAAATTTATTGAGCAACTAATACATGTCAGGGACTATGGGACACTGAGGGTATAAAAATGAACAAAACAGACCAAGTCCTAACTCTCATAGATTTTTACACCCTAATAAAGGAAGACAGACAATGAACATATACAAATACATTTCCAGTGGATAACTTCAATAAAGAAAAATAGAGCAGAACATGGTGGCAGGGGATGGGGTGGGAGAAGGGTACTGTTTTAAATAGGGGTCAGGGGAGACCTTCCTGAAAAGGCACTCTGATTGATCTGTAGGATACTCTGTAGCTCTGTGAGTGTTTCAGGCTGCTGGCTTGAGTTTCACACTCTCTCGCTTTTTATGCACTCACTTGTTTGGGGCTGATAATGAAAAGTGATGTGTTGGAAAGCGCAGCCTAGCAGAACAAAGGCCTAAGAAAAGCTAGCTAGCTCCTACTACAAAGTAAGATCGTTAGTAATATCCGAAGTGTTAATATATATTTTTAAAGAGCGATATGATGTGAGGGGAAAAGAACTAGGTTTAGTATCACTGATTGTGGCTTTGAGACATGGTTCTACATTTGCTTGGATTTAAAAAAAAGGGGGAATCTCTTTTTCTTTTCTGTTGTTATACTTCTGCTTGTTCCCTATCATCAAATGCTGCAGTGGGAAACATGAAGCCAGACTGATTTTCTTTCTGCTATTACAAGTGTCTTCATTTTTATTTTTGCCTTATTGTTTTGGACCTGGATACCTATAAATATGTCTTGGTGTTGATTGTTCAATACTAGATTTTCTTAAACTTCAGTTTGTCATTTAAACTACAATTTCATTTTTGGGAAAACTGTTTCTTATTATAGTGAATCTCAAACTTGAGTAAGCATGAGCATCACCTAGATAGCTTGTTAAAATACACATTGCTGGGCTTGAACCTAGAGTTTCTGATTTAGTCGGTCTTGAGAGGGACTCTAAAATTTGCATTTCTAGTAAATTTTCAGTTGATGATGTTGGGCCAAGGATTCCACTTTGTAGACCAGTTCTAAAATATCATTAAACATTCATTTTTCTATTGCTTTAATTTTTCTCTTTCTCAGGGGCACCAATTATGCAAATATGAGGCCTCCTTGATCTTTCTCATCTACCATCCTGTCTCTAGTCCTCTCTAACTCCTTGTTCCTCTCCTTTTCACATTACTTTATTTTCTCAACCCCATCCTCTGTCTCTTTGACAGGAGTTTCCAGCAATGTGTCTTCCTTTTTTTTGCCACTAATGCAGCTTTCATTTATGAATTGTGCTTTTTTCTTTCATCTAGTTCCTGAATTCTGCCATCTTACTTTTTATCTGTTTCTGTTGTTTCATACTGTCTTTAGAACTTTTTTCTCCCTGTCTGAATTTTTTGGGTGTTTTCATTCTTTTTGTCTTGAGGTATCCTTGAAAAAAATTAAGGTTTCTTTAGGATATTTTACATTTTCAAAAATGATGGTTTCTTTAGGATATTTCACATTTTTGGATAGAGAGTGTTCTTCCTGGATCTCTCCTTTTTGTAATGCTTATGTGGGGAAGGGGCCTGAAAAGTCTAAATGGAGTAGCATTTAGTGTGAAATTCTGGTCTGCTACCACAGAACACTTTCTTGAGGGCTAACAAGAACTTACGCATCCTTATAGTGAGCCCTGAATGCTGCACTGTGGGTGTGTGTGGTGTGGGTGTGGGTGTGTGGGGGTGTGTGTGTGTGCGTGTGAGAGAGAGAGAGAGAGAGAGAGAGAGAGGAGAGAGAGAAGGAGTTGTCAACCTTTACTTTTCTAAGAACAGAGTCTCTGGGACACTGATCACCTGAACTTTCCCTCCATCCTGCCACAGTGACTCCCTGTCATTTGGCCTCTTTTAAACATCACAGATCCCTATATGTGATCTTGTTCAGAAATTTATCTGAAATTTCTTACCAATTAAAAAAAAATTAAAGGTTCTTGGAGGTTCTCATACCTTGGCCTTGCTGGTCTAAGCCATGTGTTTTGTGGTTGCCCTGTGAAGGGCCAGAACAACATTCCATCCAAAATTAGTTTGCATGTTGAGATAATGACTCCAAACCCACTAAGAGGATATGAAAAAGTTCATTATTCACATGATGTGACTTTGTGAGGCAAACCGGAAGGTTCACACCAGTCCTCGTAACAAGCAAGGCAGAAAGAATGGGTTGGGCTCTTACAGTGACTAGAGAATGGAATGGGATAAGGCTTTCTGAATGTGATGTGGGACTCAGGTTGAGTGTGTGGGCTTTCTTACCACCTTGCCCAGATACAAGACAAAAGCAGGAGAAAGAAAAGACATAGGGCTTCAAAGCTGTCAACTGCCAAACATCAAAAGTTGAGTCTTTTTAAAAGAAATGTTATAAGGTGTCATTAATTTTGTCCCTCAGGAGTACCCCTGCTTTGGGAAACCCTGTGCTCTGATCATTTTGCCTGAGAACTGTGAGTTCTTCTTGGATGGCTTCAGAGAGGAGAGCAAAGTAGTGATGCTTTTACTCTATCATTTTTAACCAGAAACCTTCTGTCTAAATGCCTGTTTATATATGATATTGATAAACCAAGAGGGTTCTGCCACTTTTAGTTTGTGGACTGTTTTCCTTGAACTCAGATTTTTTTTTTTTTTCTTATTTCAAGGGAAAAACACTGACCAAAAAAAGCAGCATATAGTCTGTTGATGATTAAGATTGGCATGTGCATGGTTATACTTGAATATTTTAGAGGGCCATGGTTACATCTTGGAAAACCAAGGATTTGGTTATTAGATTTTTATATTAAATAAGCAAAATAAAAATGTATAGGCTTACATAATTGAATTAGATGTGCTTTCATTATGATTCAACAGGATAGGCATATTGATGTTGTTATTGACGTATTTGATTAAAAACTTTATTATGCTTGTTTTGTTTTGTTTTTTTGTTTTGCATTTGAGAGGGAGTCTCCCTCTGTCGTCCAGGCTGGAGTGCAGTGGCACGATCTCAGCTCACTGCAGCCTCTGCCTCCGGGTTCAAACAATTCTCCTGCGTCAGCCTCCCGAGTAGCTGGGATTATAGGCACATACCACACGCCTGGTTAAGTTTTATATTTTTAGTAGAGACAGGGTTTCACCATGTTGGTCAGGCTGGTCTCAAACTCCTGACCTCAGGTGATCTGCCTGCCTCGGCCTCCCAAAGTGCTAGGATTACAGGCTTGAGCCACTGTACCCAACCCTATATTATGCATTTCTAAAAACCCTACTTTTTGATAGAAAGAACACCTTTGTGTTCATTTTTAACTTTTATTTTAGGTTCAAGCACATGTGAAGGTTTGTTATACAGGTAAACTTGTGTCACAGGGGTTCGTTGTACAGATTATTTCATTACCCAGTTATTAAGCCCAGTATCCAATAGCTCTCTTTCTGCTCCTCTCCCTCCTTCCACCCTCCATTCTCAAATAGACCCCAGTGTCTGTTGTTCCCTTCTTTGTTTTCATGAATTCATGTTTCACTTATAAGTGAGAACATGTGGTATTTGGTTTTCTGTTCCTATGTTAGTTTGCTAAGGATAATAGCCTCCAGTTTCACCCATGTTCCCACAAAAGACATGATCTTGTTCATTTTTATGGCTGTATTATGTTCCATGGTGTATATGTGCCGCATTTTCCTTATCTAGTCTGTCTTTGACGGGCATTTAGGTTGATTGCATGTCTTTGCTATTGTGAATAGTGCTGCAATGAACATACATGTACATGTGTCTTTATGGTAGAATGATTTATATCCCTTTGGGTATATTCCCAGTATTAGAATTGCTGGGTCATATGGTATTTCTGTTTTTAGCTCTTTGAGGAATAGCCATACTGCTTTCCACAACGATTGAACTAATTTATGCTCCCACCAACAGTGTATAAGTGTTCCCATTTATCTGCAACCTCACCAGCATCTGTTGTTGTTGTTGTTGTTGTTTTTGACTTTTTAAAATAGCCATTCTGACTGGTATGAGATGGTATCTCATTGTGGTTTTGATTTGCATTTCTCTAATGGTCAGTG
Source organism: Cebus imitator (assembly GCF_001604975.1). Lineage (NCBI taxonomy): Eukaryota > Metazoa > Chordata > Mammalia > Primates > Cebidae > Cebus > Cebus imitator. The sequence continues at coordinate 243,185 of NW_016107706.1, read as the reverse complement.
ATATTGGGGGGGCGGGTTTCATATCCTCGTTGACCACATATATGTCTTCTTTTGAGAAGTATCTGTTCATGTCTTTTGTCCGCTTTGTAATGGGTTATTTCTTTTTCTATTGTAAATTTGTCTATTCCTTATAGATGCTGGATATTAGACATTTTTTCTGATGCATAGTTTGTAAAAATTTTCTCCCATTCTGTAGATTGTTTGTTTATTCTGTTTGATAGTTTCTTTTGCTGTGCAGAAGCTCTTAAGTTTAATTAGATCCCATTTGTGAATTTTTGCTTTTATTGCAATTTCTTTTGGTGTCTTTGTCACGAAATCTTTGCCTGTTTCTGTGTCCAGGATGGTATTGCCTAGGTTGTCTTCCAGGGCTTTTATAGTTTTGGGTTTTACATTTAAGTATTTTGTCCATCTGGAGCTGATTTTTTGTATATAATGTAAGGAAGGGGTTCAGCTTCAGTCTTCTGCATATGGCTAACCAATTATCCCAGCACCATTTATTGATTAGGGAGTCCTTTCCCTGTTGCTTGTTTTTGTCAGCTTTGTCCAAGATCAGATGGTCGTAGGTGTGTACCCTTAGTTCTGAAAGCCCTACTTATTATTAAAATGAGAAAGACAGCATTAAAAGATATTAAAAGATTATTTAGTATAAATATTGTACAAAATGTATTTTGTTTTAAATAAAACATAAATTCTAGAATATGTGTAATGTGTAGGAGAACCTATACAAAATCCATGGGCACCAGAATTTTGACTAATAATCAGATAAGGTTAACTCTGGATTATGTTAACTTGATTACATGACCGTGCTTTACATTTTAACGTTTCTGAAATCAGAATAGATCTGCAAAACAATATCAAAATATACTTGCAAGGCACCAAGAAAAAAATAAATTGTAATTATAATTGCCTGTTCATTTGTTGACTTGGCCTTGTGTAAAAGATATCTATTCTTGAAATGATCATTTCATTGAGTTATTTGTGCCGGTAGCATCGTGTATCATTTTCCATTTACCTTATCTTGGATAATTAGCTCTTGAGATGTCTTTATACACCAGGATGTAGCAAGTCAAAGAAAGTGACTGTGTGCCTGAAAAATCCCATGTTACACAGGGCTGTTTAGTGGAAAAGTGGTACAACTGCCAAATCTCTTAACTAGATGAAAGAATTTGAAGGAAAAAAGATTTAGGAGATGTTTGTGTGAAGCTTATGTACTGTGAGAGACAATCTACCTGTCCAAATTTCAGTGTAAATCTCATTTTGAGGAAACATCAAATAAATATATAATAAAAAAAAAATAACTGGCTTAAATGTTTCAAAATGTTGATGTCACAAAAGGTAAAGGCTGAGAAAATGTTTGGATTAAAGAAGACTAAGGAGGCATGATAACGAAATGAAATGCCTGATCTTTGATCAACTCTTACGGTAGGAGAATATAGCTACAAAGGACATTGGGACAATGGCAATATTTCTATATGGATAGTAGGAGAACAGTATTCTATTAATTTAAAATTTCCCTGAATTGATTATTTTCCATGTTCATGTAAGACAGTGTCCTTGTTCTTGGGAATACACACATATCCAGTGGTAAAGCAACATATTTACTACTTATTTATTCTATGAATGCTTACTGTGTTTGACTTATATAAAAGGTCTGTGCTAATCAACTGCTTACTGCCCATCACCAATTTTCTGAAGAATTGTTTGTTCTAATTTTCATTTGCATCATTTGTATATAATTTTGGAGGTACAAACTGTTGGTGTTTTTTATTTGTAATGTTCTTTTCCTCTTTTCTTCTTGAAGCATCTTTGCATAGCTTACATGACAGTTACTTTGGGGGAACAAACCAGGTGGGAATTTTGATCTCCTTGAAATTTCTTTGATAAGGAAAAAAAGTGGTTGAGTCTTTCAGCAAGTTCCCAGGCCTGCATTAATAGCCAAGGTTAAAGAGATGAATTGGTCACAATTCATGCTTATGACAGCTTTTGTGGAAAAAGGTCTGTGTGTGGATAGTTGTGGAGGAGTAAGAGTGCTCTGATGGAGATTGCAGAATTCTCAGGGAGCCCAGTGGCTAGAGCAACAACATGACAAGTGTCCCAGGGGAAGGGATGCATGCGCTGGACTTTGATGAGATGGGAGTACAGCAGGGAGAACAGGAGGGAAGAGCAGGCTATATAAAGTAAAGAGCAGGAAGGGGCAGTCTTGAAAGCCTGGGCTAAGGTTAGGCAAGACTAACTTTTGAGGGCTGAATCTAGACTGCAAGCAGAGAGTAAATGAGAGAAGAGTAATCTTGATTAGGTGTCAACATTCTCCACGTTATTCTATGGACTCCCTCATGTGGACAGCACCCCCTTTTATAGTTGTGGAAACGGAGCCCACCGAGACAGTAATTTACCCAAGGTCATGTTCCAAGAAAGGGCGGAAGCAGGATCCAAACCCAGATTTTTGGCTCTAGGGTGTGCATTCTCAACAGAATTATATATCCCTAAGGGGGACAAAAAGTGGCCTTTGGAGGGAGAAAAAAATCTTCTTCCTTTTATCTATAAAGCACAGATATATATACAGGTTATATTAGAAAATGGACGATTAAAATACAGGTTGTTGTCTAAGGCATTTTCAGCAGTTCATATCCCCACTCCCTTGTGCCTGACATATTCCTACAGGTAGATAGTATAACTGTGGCATTAAAACTTTATCCAGGGGGTCATTAGGGGAAAAATGTTCTGAAAAGGCATAAATGCAAAACAAAGGTTATGGAACATTGCTCTACAGCAAGACAGGCCAGACAAGTGTCCTGAAGCCACAGACATCCTGGGTTGCCTGGTTCAAGTTGTTTCTGTTCAAGTTGTTTCTGGTTCAATGGTTTGTTCTCTTGACTTCATTAGCAGTGACTCCTACAGCCCCATGAAGGTAGATACTGGTCTTGCTTGTAAAAAGTGATAAAATGAGCTTGTATTGAGTCGAGAAGAAAATCCTTATCCTGGGACTTAATTCTTGACCCTGTCAAAAGCAGTGGGAGAGCGTAGTGAGTGTGTCAAAGGAGCATCTTTCTAGAGGGGAACACAGGATGACTGTGACCTTTGGTTAAATGATATTTTGAGAGTGATAACCCCAAACTTTCATGTTCCCTACAGATGAGAAACATTAACCCTGCATTTTCATTTCTTAGGGTTTCCATAATAAAGTACCACAAACTGGGTTGGTTAAAAAACAGTTTTGAAGGCTGGAAATCTGAACTCAAGGTGTAGGCAGGGCTGTGCTCCCTCTGAATCCTGTAAGAGGAATCCTCCTTTGATCCTTCCCAGCTTCTGGTGGTTTGACAACCTTTGGTGCTCCTTTGCTTGGAGCCACATAACTCTAGTCTCTGCCTTCGTTATCACATAGTATTCTCCCTGTGTGTCTCTGTCTTCCTGGAGCCTTTGACTATCTTCTTATAAGGACACCTAGATTGGACCAGGGGTCCACCCTACTCCAATGTGACCTCAGATTAACCAAGTGTATCTTCAGTGACCCTATTTCCAAATAAGGTCACATTTCTAGCTATTCAGTGTTAGGACTTCAACTTATACTTTTGGGGAGGGAAGAGGCATAATTCAACCCACAACATGCTGTTAGGGATTTTCTGTGTTGTTTTAATACTTGCCACTCATCAGTGCTGTTTGGTGGATGTTGATATCAGTTTTGTAGCTTGCACTCCTCAAAACTGGACCTTCAGCATGTTAGTCTGGCATTGGCATTGGTGTGACTTTAGAAAGTGATATAAACAAACAATGACAAATACACAGGAAAATGTCACATAGGCATGTGATATGGGCATCAATGAGAAGGTGACAGTTTTTAAACAAGAGGTAGATGCTTTAATCCTAGAAAGTATTTCATTAATCTTCCATTGTATGTCATTACACCCAGAAGAGGCATATGGCCCTGCTGTCTCTCATCTCAGTGCATGGATCAACCTACCATGTCCTGAAGGGTAGGATGTGGTCTTCTTCATCTTTGTACCCCACACAGCTCAACCACAATGCCTGGTACACTGTAGATGCTTAGCAAATGTGGAGCTTGAAGTCTCGGAGCCTGGACTGTGTTTCTCAGTCCAGCAGCTGTTTTAGGTGGGGCCAGTACTAGAGAAATGGATGAGTGATGCCTTAGCTATACTGATAGCTCAGATCTGCTTCTGCCATGAACTACAGGAAAAATAGCCTTGTTTTGATGAAGGACCCCACAGTTTCTGCGCAACCTCCCACAGGCCATAATGGGAGAAGAGTTGGATTTAGAGTTTAAGTGTTGCCCATCATTTCAGAGAAATAGAGGTGGGAGGAGGAGAAGGAGACCTCTCTGATAAGACCAGGAAGTTCTTGCTATACACCACTCTTCCCACACCAACTTGTACCTCATCCTGCCCTTGTTTCAGGTGAATATGGAAGATTCTATCTTGGGAGCTCTGCTATGCACAGACTGCAAACTTTCTGGGGTCTATTAAGACCATCCTGATATGTTAAGGGGAACATCTTCTCAAATTGCACCTCTAAGGGGACAATGCAATCTTGAAGTCTGACGAAGAAAACTTTTTTTTCTCCTTTATTTATGTGGCATCCACACTCCTGTTCAGAGGATGTTGGCAATGTTTTTGCTTAAGGTAGAACTGAGGTTGTAGATGATACTGGTTTCAACACTTCAATAACAATTTTAATCTATTACTTAAAACTCCTGACACAAATGAAAAGCTTGATTCCCTTAAGGTTGTACCTCTAGTTTGAATGAATGTCAGATTAATGACTCATATATCCTGGTTGAATTTGTTTTTTAATTAATGAGTTGAAAATCCTAAAATTTAATCAATGGACTCTTATTACAGAGAAGGTTCTGTATTCCAAGTAATTTACAGTTAATATAGTCTGCTCACTTGGATAAGGCTGAAGGTTATGTTATAGGAGCAAATGAATGGTTAAAATATAAGTTGTCTAGTACGTCTTCAGCAGTTCACATTTCTGCTTCCTTGTGTTTAGTACATTTCTACCGACTGTCCCTCTATACTACAATACGAATGAAAATATATTATGTGTATGAGTGACATATTTGTGGATATATGTCTAAATTTAAAAACTGATATTTCTTCATGTAGATGGCAACTTTTATGTCTTTTTTGCTTTTCTGTAGTTTCCAAAGCTTCTATGGTCAATACTTATTACATATAGAATCAGGAAAACAATGACTGTTATTCATAAACCTATAATGACTTTTCAGAAAAAAATTCTTAAAACTAGGCCACAAATAAGCATTTACTATTGATTATCAGAGATTATTAAAGTTGAGAATAGTAAAGAATGATTCTATCTCTAGGCTTCCCAAAACAGAACTAGACTTACATCTGCAATTGAGAAATTATGTGAACTAAGCAGGCATTCGGGAAGAAATGAATCGCTTAATTACCCATGAATAGATTTGAGCAAAGGCTCTGTGCCAGTTGTAAAGCAAGACTGGAGTCTGGTGGCAGATAGACTCAGTGGTTCTCAGGGGCTCAATATCGTCGTCTAGAGAGTGTTCAGAAATATCTTTTGTGCGAGCATTTTGATTATCACAATGACTGGGCTTACTACCGATCTCTGTCAAAATACTGTATTCATTAATCCTTTCACCAACTTACGGAGGAAGATATAAAATGGAATCAAACACATATAAATCAAGATAGGACATTCAAGTTATGCACAAGACAAGGGAACAGAACCCCCCAGTCTCAGCCCTCTTGGACTGCATTGATTCAATGAGCCAGAGAGGTAAACAAGAGGAAAAAGTACATCATCTCTGGCTTCAGTTCTAAACTGTTTGCTAGTTTTTCTTTTATGTCTTAGCATGTTGTCTTTACATGTTTCCATGGAGAGCGCTGTTCAAACTTGTATTGACAGTCGCAGGGCAGAACATTCACATCTACTCTGGTGCTGTGGGGCCAGGCATCCTGCAGTAGGTGGGCTAATCACAGGCCAAGAAGAGCTTTCCCTCCAAAATACCAGGAGGATTCTGTTGAGCAGCAACATTAGACTCTACTGAGTGGGGTTTCCTTGAGCATAGAATAGGGTGAAGATCTCCCGAGTCAAGCTAGGTATTGTACTCAGAATGAAGGATAGGCCTTATTTCTACCCAGAGAGAGCTAGTTAGCTTTTCCATTGATGTGGAAGGAGCTAGTCCACATGAAAGCTAACTTCTTCTCTTTCTAGTATGCACAAGATACCCTGAAAAGAGGCCTAAGACATGGTGGTAACATTTTCAATGCTAACAGTTGTGAGGTTCTTATCAGATGCCAGGCATTGTGAATAATCACCCAAGATCCTATCACCTTTATAGGCACAGCCCCCATCTTCACCCACCCCCTTATTATATTAAAAAACAAAACGCACCTGAGAAACAAAGTCTGGCTTGCCCTGTGCTTCTAAATAAGTAGTAGTGTGGTCCTGTCTTTCTAAATAAATGAGCAGATTGGTAGCTGGTACGCATGGGACAAAAGGATTATAGTCTGAGAAGCGGGTTCAGTAACACTACTCCATTGGGAGAGAAACATGTCACCACATGTATTGGGGATTCACATGCATGTCTCTTCTTTCCCCATATCCCAGCAGTGGTTGTACAGAAGCTATGCACCACCACCTGCTTTTTATCTTTACTGTCATTATATTCACTCTGACTCTTCAGGTACTTTTCATGTGCTCATTTCATCTAAAACAAAAATTCACAACAGATTCTAATCCAGCCTTCCTCAAGGCCAAATCTCACAAGATCCACTTTTTTACTTCTTAAAATGTTATATACATTACATAAAATTTAATATTTTAACCATTATTAAACATACAGCTCAGTGGCATTAAGTGCATTCACGTTGTGCAGCCATCACCATTCATCTCCAGAAGCTTGTCATCATTTCAAACTGAAGCTCTATGCCCATTAAATAGTAACTCCCCATTCCTTTCCTCCCCCCAGCCCCTAGCAACTACCACTTTACTTTCTGTCTCTGAATTTGAGTACTCTAGGTACCTCATATAAGTGGAATAATACAGTAGTCTGCCTTTTGTGTCTTAACAACAGTGGTCTTCAACCTTTTTGGCACCAGGGACCAGTTTTGTGAAAGACAATTTTTCCACTTACGGTGTTGGGGGAGAGATGGTTTCAGAATGAAACTGTTCCACCGTGAATGCACTTAATGCCACTGAGCTGTACGTTTAATAATGGTTAAAATATTAATTTTTATGTATCATTAGGTTTAGGGTCTCATAAGGAGAACACAACCTAGATCCCTCCCATGTGCGCTTCACAATCAGGTTTGTGCTCCTGTGAGAATCTAATGCTGTCACTGAGCTTTTGTGGGGCCCGTCCATGGCCTGAAGGTTGAGGACTCCTGTCTTACCAAATACATTTTAAACATTTAAATTTTACCCCAGCTTATGCTGAAAGTGGTTTGCAGTAACTTACCAAAAGACTTTCACTAACATAAAAAGATACATAGAAATAAAATTTTAAATAGAAATAGAAAAATATTAACTAAGTGTAATGCAAAAATGCACCCTGCTGTGAACGACACAATTCCAGACATTGGACCATGCATTTGTATCTGGGTTCCTTAATGGCCAAAGCAGAATTACATAATTCTGATAGATAATGACTTCCAAGCAAAGCAAGTATTTCAGGGTACTTTAATTCTGAAAGACTTTTCTCCCTTTCATTCTTTGCAGGGGAACATTAATGTAGGGGACTGTATCCTTGATGATAGCCTTGTAGTATTTCACAGGACTGCTCCTCAAAACGCGTAACTCCACAAGAGATCTGAAAAAGGCCTTGTGAGTGAAGCCAAGGAAGCATGGCTCATGTTGACATTGTTTATCTATACAGTCATTTAACAACAGTTCACCAAGTCACCTGTGAGCATGGATTACAAAGGCAAATGAGATGCAATTCTTATCCTCAATAAGATTACAAATCATAGCCTAGTGCTTTGGATCAAGGGCCCCCAACCGCCAGACTAATACCAGACCAATACTGGTCCACAACCTGTTAGGAATCAGCCTGGTTCCTAACAAATCAGTGGCAGCATTAGATTCACATAGGAGCACGAACCCTATTGTGGATTGTGTGTGTGAGGGATCTGGGGTACCTGCTCCTTATGAGAATCTAATGCCTGGTCCCAAAACCATCCACCTCCTTACCAGTTCATGGAAAAGTTGTCTTCCACAAAACTAGTCTCTGCTACCAAAAAGTTTGGGGACTGCGACTTTTGATGATCGATCTAGATTCAGGAACAAGAAATCTAGGCTCCATGTCCTTTAACATCCTTACATATCATTTTCTCCAGTCCAGCTTCTGAGAGATGTTGGGCATCTAAAAAGTGTCTTCCCTGGCAAGGATATTCTATGTGGTGGATTATTGTGAGCTCCACAAACTTTAAAGCACAAACCAACAGACTGGTGGCTCCCTCTGCCCAGGTGAGACCTCCCACAGGGAGTGAGTCATAAAAGATGTCAGGCAAAGCCAAAGAAAGATGCATTTGCCTTTTGACATAAGAATCTGTGGTAGGGGAAGAAGCAGGGGAAGAAGAGAGTCATTTTGACATTCTCATATGCAGTAGGATACCACCTCCCAGCTTTTCTTACCTGATTTGTTCCCTACCGTAATCTCCTGGATGTAGAAGTCCCTCAGGCCCCTAGGGAAGCTAAGGATCTTGTTGGGGTTGGAGTCAGAATGTGAGCCCTCAAAGAGATGGCTGGATCGGGGACTCGGACAATTATGTGGGGTGCACTAGTTGGTGATTGGGAGGGATGGCAGGTCAGAAATGAAGACAGGCGAGCTGAAAATGGGAGATGTGGAAATGCAGTCCATCCTGATAGCTCTTCTCAGGAGCTTGACCATAGAAAATGGGGTAAAAGCTGGGGAAGTGGTGGGATCAAGGAAAGGTTGTCGGTTTATTTACCTTGAGTGATTTTAGAATATGTGTGATGATTCAGTAGAAAGGGAGAAATTGATGATTGGGGCACAAGGGTAAACTCCAGGTGTGAGGCTCTCAGGAATCTAAGGAGCTGGGACTGACTCAGAGCAGGAGTGAGCATGAGCGGCTGGCTTCTGATGGAAGGGAATGTCCCAGTATTTTCAGAGGTTTGGGAGCACGTTGTAGATGCTGAAGAGACTGGGGTAGAGAGATGAGGCACTTGCACTTGGTGCCTCATTTTCTCATAGAGGGTAGTTTGGAAGTTTGAGAAGACAGGACATGAGAGAGTTGTCTCAGGAAACAAGAACTTTATTGGTCATTTATTGGTATTTTTCGGTTATTTGCTTTGGGGTATGGCATGGTGAAATCATTTCTTGCCTTTCACAGGGTACAGCACCTGCAGGGTCATGAGGGAGCTTGCCAGTTCTCTGGTTGGGACACCTAAATCTGAACTGGGAGTAGAAACTAGGGCCAGACTCTCTGCTGTACAAACACAAAGGAATCTCTGGTCAGAATGGCTTGTCCATTCAAAGTCTGTGGCACTTGTTTAATGGGAAACCAGCCGGTTTGGTTGTACGATTTTTCTGTAGCGTATTCAGTGGCATGGGGGCCACATACAGAAAGTGGGCTGTTGGGCTTGCCTGGGGCAAGCATCAAGATAGGTGCTTAGTGTACTAAGTTTTAACCTTTATTGCTGTATTATGTGCATTTTATTTATTTTTATTTTATTTTATTGTTTTTTTGGGTGGGAGACAGTCCCACTCTGTCACCCAGGCTGGAGTGCAGTGTTATGATCTTGGCTCACTGCAACCTCTGCCTCTTGGGTTCAAGCAATTCTCATGTTTCAGCCTTCTGAGTAGCTGAGACTACAGGTGCACACCACCACACCCAGCTAATTTTTTGTATTTTAGTAGAGATGGGGTTTCACCATGTTGCCCAGGCTGGTCTCGAACCCCTGAACTCAGCAATTCATCCACCTTGGCTACGATTACAGGCATGAGCCACCATGCCCAGCCTGTTTTAAAAAATAAGTTTTTGCTAAATACTGTTTTACTACATCTATATATTTTTATGTGTAATATTTTTATTGTCATTCAATTCAAAATATATTCAGATTTCTTTTGTGATTTCTTCTTTAACTTGTGGGTTATTTCGAAGTGTGTTTTTAACATTTCCAAGCATGTAGAGATATATTGGTTATATTTCTATTACAGATTTCTAACTTAATTGAATAGATAACAGAGAACTCTTCTGTATTATTTTAATCCTGTGAAGTGTTTTGAGAATTGCTGTGTGGTCCAGTTTATGGCTAATTCTTGTAAACATGGTGTGTTTTTTTTTTAAAAAAAATGTACATTGTATAGTGGTTGGATATAGTAACATATATAGAGCGAGATACAGATATCCTTCCACAGGCAAGGTTTATTAATGATATTAAACTTTCCTATATTCTTTATGATCTTTTAATTTACCTGTCGCATCCTGTTTAAAAAAGGTACATTACAAATATTCATATTTTGAGTTCCAGGGCTGGGACCTGCTTTCTCATTTGGTATTTTGACAGAATGTACAAGAGAAATTAGAACTTTTTACTGAGAAAATTCTGACTGGTTACAAATTGAAGGAGAAGCTAAAATTATCCTGACTCTCACAAAAACATGAGTTGGTAGGTTTTAAAAACTGAGACTCAACCTAATGTTACCAGAAGTATGAGGGTTCTGTGTTCTTGTCTTCTTGGAGTAAAGAATTCCACCAAGAGACCAATTAGTAAAGTCAGCAAAAGGTTCATTAAGGAAATAGGAGTGCACACCAGGAGAAGAGTGGGATGGTCTGGCTGGGAGCAGTTCCAGAAGTTCCGGGTTGTGGATTTTTATTATGTTGGGCCCTTCCTGCCTCTGTCTCAAGTCTCTGCCTTTGTCTTATCTAGTTTCCCACTTCTGTCTTAAGTCTCCACCTTTGTCCCCACCTAGTTCCCACCCAGGTTTGTGGGCTTCTGCCTTACTCTCAGTTGATGCACATGTGCAGGGCCCAGTGATCAATAGGAATCCTATCTAATGGCAGTGTTGCTCATTACCACTATCCCCGGAAGGTTCTGTAGTAGTCAAATCTATATTTGTTGGGTCTGCATATCTCTTAGAAATTTATGTTTGCCCTTCTTATCAGCATGTAGCTACATTCTGACAGGTTAATTACAGAGTAAGTGATTACTGGGCATCTTAAGGGATGCTTCAGGGCATTCCTTTCTGCATAGGTACTTTCCTGCCTCTCTGCTCATATCTAGTAGCGTGTTTTGGTTGTTTTCTGAGGCCTGAGATTTTCTAGAGTTTTCTCCCCCAGAGGCTCCCCCTCCTGCTCATGTCTAGCTATCTGCCTACTCTAACAGTGAGGACCTTTCAATTCTACTCTTTAACTTTATAGATCTGAGGTCCGAAGAAGAGCATGACAATCACAGTTGTTGATAGAAATCTGGAATTAGAACTCAATACTCTTTCCATTCTTATACTCCTTTAGCAACTAGTAGTTTACTATGTAGCATATTTTAAGATTGAAATATTTCTACTTGAATATTTAGAAACTCTTGCCTATGCATTCTTATGTCAAAGAAGAACTCGCGATGAAGTTTGTGAAATTTTTAAGAAATAGAGAAAATTTAAAAGGTACATATTATAATTAAAATATAGAGCATACCTAAATCTGTCCTTTGAGGAAATTTTATAGTATTAAATTTATGTAATTGAATATAAAAGAAGAAGGAAAATTGAGCTAGGCCTCTAACTTAGTAACTAGTAACTTCAAAGAGTAGCAGTAAAATAAATCCAAAGAAAGCAGAAAGAATGAAATAAAAGATGAAAGCAGAATTAATTAATTTAAATGGAAAAGCTCAAGAGAATGAGAAGACAAGCCACAAACTGGGAGAAAATATTTACAAAACATACATCTGATAAAGGACTTACCCAAAATATACAAAGAACTCTTAAAACTCAACCATAAGAAAATAAACAACCTAATTTAAAAGAGTAAAGACTTTCATAAACACCTCACCAAAGAAGATATATAGATGTCAAATAAGCATATGAAAAGATATTTCACATCATATGTTACCAGGAAAACACAAATTAAAACTCTTTTCCATCGCATGTGATACAAATTCAAAGAGCTAGCTTCCTCAAATTATAAAAGTTAATACAAAACAAAGATACTAAAATAGAAAAAGGACATGTGAAACAAGTAGCTTACAGTCAAGGAAATAGCTGTGAATCGCAAGAAAAGATGTTTAATTTATGTTATAACTGAAACAATGCAACTCAAAATGAAAAGTTATTTTTCATCTATAAAATTAACAAAGCACTTAAGTTTAATGAAACCCAGTATTGATACATGTATATTGGAAAACAGGCAATCTATCACATAATTACTGGAAATATAAGTGGTGCAAACTTTTAGAGGACAGTTTACACATACTTTCCATTTCTAAATATTGACTAAACTTGACCAACTTACAAAAGAGTGGCAAAGATACAAATAAGTACAGTGGTACTCATTAGAGCATTGTTTCTAATGCCCAAGAAAAACTGGAAACTCTATAAATGTTCATTAATCAAGGACTAGTTTTAAAAATTTAGACATCCATTCCATGAAATACTGAAATAGATCCATCTGTTCCGATGGGAGAAGGCTGAAACCATGGCTTTGGAGCCAAACCTCCTGGGTGCAAATCCCAGCCTTGCCATTTACTAGCTGTGTGATATGAGGCAAGTTATTCAGCCTCTCTGTGCCTCAACCCTCTTGTGTAAAATGTGTGTAGTAGTACCCATCTCAGAGTGTTATTGTTAGGTTTAAATAATAAAATGTTTATAACGGTGCCACCACAGAATAATCATTCAGTAAATATTAATGATTATACATTATTATTAAGTGGCACAAATGCAGGACATAGACCACTGTGTAATATGGTCTCTTCTGTGAAGGAAACGGGATGGAGTAAATGAGAGAATGAGGAGACAGGGAGGGTGGGAGAAAAGCATGGAAATGCTTAAATGTAGAGGGGAAGAGACTTACCATCTTCATTTACACTTTTGTCTGTATTCCTTGAATTGCCTAACTGTATTGTCAGGAAAGCTAATCTGTGATAGCAAAGAAAACCCAAAGGCTGGGCATGTTCACACCTATAATCCCAGCAATCTGGGAAGCCAAGACAGGTGGGTCACTTGAGCCCAGGAGTTCAAGACCAGACTGGCCAACATGGTAAACCTCATCTCTACAAAAAATACAAAAATTAGCCAGACATAGTGATGCACACCTGTAGTCTCAGCTACTTGGGAGGGTGAGGTAGGAGTATCACTTGAGCCCAGGAGGTTGAGGCTGCAGTGAGCTTTGATTGCACCACTGCTTTCCAGTGTCGCTCCAACACCAGAGCAAGACCCTGTCTCAAAAAATAAAGATAAAAAATTCCCAAAATGTAATGACTTCAAGATAAAAAAAGTAATTATCTTTCTCAGGGAAGTCCAAGGAGAGTGTTCCAGGTTGGCCAGTGTGTATGTATATGTTTCATACAGTCAGTCAAGTTCTCACAGCTCTGCTGTCCCCTAGGAGCAATAGTTTTTTCTCTTGACTGCATATTAGAATCCTTGGCAGAGCTTTGGAAAAAATCATTAAATCAGAATCACTGGGGCAGGCCCTAGGCATTAACGTTTACTCCAGAGAATTCCTATGCAGCCAAATACCCCAGGGCTTTATCATCTAATTGTGGATCCTAGGCCATCTATCATTTAAGCCCTGAGAAGGGGAGGAGAGCATGGAGGAGGACCACCTTCTTTATAAAGGGCCTGGCCCAAAACAGGCACACATCATTTGTGCTCCCATTCCATTGTCAAGAGCATAAACACACTCTCATGCTCAGCCCGAAGGGGGACTGGCAGCACATGGCTAAAATTCTGTTTCTAGAACAGAAGGGTAGATGGGATTTTGGTGGTCAGCTAGCAGGCTCTATGGCATAAACCAAGTGAGAGTGCTACCTTACCTTCCCACACAAAAAATTACAACACCAGAGGGTAGGATTACAGACTAACTTTTTCTTTATAATTTTCTGTATTTCAGAACTATAATGTTATTTAATTTTTTATGTTAGGAAAAAAACATAGTTAACCTTTTTTCATTGCATGTGACAGCTTACAATATACTGTTGTATGACTTTCTCATTTCAATTAGAGGATAAAACCATGAGCCCTTAGAATAGTGACTTTGGTACCACATTTTAAAATGTAGTTTAGAAATTTGAGTGTACTTATCCCAAAACACTGCTGAATTCAAGATTCTCTTCCTTCTGAAGCTTATATATGGACAAGCCTCCTGCAGGATCCTCCTCAACTGCTGGTAAGAGAGACTCTAGTGGTCTCCTCTCCTTTCCTCACCCCCAAGCCTCCCAGATTAGCACTTGTAAAATCACTTCTTATGCTGCAGAAGGTGGGTTGTTCTGCCAGGAATTGGCTTGTGCTTTGGAGAAAAGAGCCCTATTTTAAGAGACACCACAGACTGCCCGTTCTGCTGAAGGAGACATGGGGGTGCTGGGACTTCCACCTGTCAAAACATGATTTGGAGTTCTTTTGGAAAGTGGAATATGCTCAGAGACCACAAAACCCTCTCCCTCCAGAACCTCTTCACTCTCCAGTCAGTTTCACTTCATTTCCCAATCATTTGGAGCTCCTTAATCCTGAAGGTGAGGCCAGGTGACGTGGTGGATGTTGGAACGGGAAAGGGCTAGATTTCCTAATTTAGCAGTGAAAACCCCAGAAAGAAGAAACAGAAGCTGTTGTCAGTAGAGCTGAAGGGATTTAAAATGTGTTACCTAGAAGTTGATTATTCAAAGATCACACAGTTTACCATTTAAGCCTTCTTAGACACTTGAGAGTAAATGGTAGCAGTCTTCATTACACCGGACTGATAGCCACACCAAGGCTGTCCTGGGCAAGTGGGCTACGTGGTGTCTTACTAGTTAGGTGGCCCCTTTCATTCACAGGCAAGCCATCTTTGGTCTATATTTCTAACTTTTTAGTGTCCAGTGAGCCTGTGACCTACACAGTTATTATGCTAAATCAGGGAAATGCAGCTTCGTCAGGGACAGTTGCCATTAAATCCACTGGGCCAAGGAGTCCCGTTAGCAGGTCACATCTCTGTCAGAGACAGCCCAGACCTTAACTTTAAAGTAGGTACATTTCAGAGCACATATGAGCACTAAAACAATCACCTGCCAGGTGCGGTGACTCACGCTTGTAATTCCAGCACTTTGGGAGGTCGAGGCAGGCAGATCACGAAGTCCAGAGATCTAGACCATCCTGGCTAACATGGTGAAACCCTGTCTCTACTAAAAATACAAAAAATTAGCCAGGTGTGGTGGCACACGCCTGTAGTCCCAGCTACTCAGGAGGCTGAGGCAGGAGAATTGCTTGAACCCAGGAGGCGAAGGTTGCAGTGAGCAGACATCGTGCCACTACCTCCAGCCTTGGCAACAGAGTGAGACTTTGTCTCAAAAAAAAAAAAAAAAAGAAAGAAAGAAAAAATCAGGACTTTTCCGGGTTGTACATAAGAAAGAGCAATGGATGCCCAAGTTCCATGCATTTGCTAGGTGTACTGTTTTTGAGGGGCAGGGATTCTAGAACATTTCATTCCAAGAGTCTTTGCAAAAACCAACACAGGATCTGAGAATGCATGTGTGCACATGCGCTGGCTAAACTGTGGTATAAACTCATGCCAGTTAGCCACGCTCAGAAGACTGGGGACAAGGGAGCTAGAAATATAACATTTTTCATAGCATTGCATGAAAGAAGATATTTCCATTGCAATACAAAATAACTTTGACTATCTGTGAAGCATATGAGATTCCTTTTAAAAAATTAATTCTAGTCATATACAAATTTCTCAAGGTTTTCTAAGAAACTAATTTTACCATTTTAAAACAATTTTATTTCTTCCTTTCTTATACATTTCTTTTCTTTCTCTTGTTTTATTGCCCTGGTTAAAAATCTCTAGTGAAAGCTCTAACATGTTAGTCATCACTAACCACCTTGTAAAGTTCCTGATATTAAGGGAAATGCTGTTGCCATTTCAGTAGTTTATGTGAGAGTGGCTGTAGGGAGTTTTTAAAAGCTCCTTTCCAGAATCTGGAAGTTCCTTTTCATTCCTACATTGCCAAGAGATTTTAACATGAGTGGGTAGTTTTCCTTCCCCCTTAACTTGGTGAATTACATTAATTAGCTTTCTAAAAATTATACTAATTTGCATTCCTGGCACAAACTCAGCTTGGTTGTGTATTGTGTTTTTATACTCTGCTTGCATTTATTAGTATTTTTGTGCCTATGTTCACAGGTGAGCTTGGGCTATAATTTTCAAATCTGTTGCTCCTCTTGGTCAGGTTTTAGATTTTGGTACTAATATTACACTATCCTCATAAATTGAGTAAGGCTCTATGCCTTCTTTTGTTATTTTCTTTAAAAATATATATATATAATTAGATTAGTTGTTCCTTAATTTGTAGTAGAACTTACTTCCTTGAGACTATTTCTTTAATGAGTGTAGAATTATTCATGTTTTCTATTTTATTTTGAGTTGGTTTCTAGTAAGGAACAGACTCTAGGCGTTGGTTTATTCAATCTAACCTTCCAATTAATTTGCAAACTTATTTACAATATCACCTTATTCTCTAAGTCTGTGTGCATCTCTGCATCTCTAGTATCATGCCTATTAGTATTTGTACCTTCTTTCTTTCTTTTTTAAAATGGGGGTTATCTTTTTTTACTTTGCAAAAAACCAATGTTCGACTTGTTAGATTTTCTCTACTGAATATTTGTTTTCTATTCTAACTTCTTTTTTTTTCCATTTATTTATTTTATTGCATTTTAGGTTTTGGGGTACATATGAAGAACATGCAAGATTGTTGCATAGGTACACACGTGGCAGTGTGATTTGCTGCCTTCCCCCCCATCACCTACATCTGGCATCTCTCCCCTTGCTATCTCTTCCCAACTCCCCACCCCCCACCGTCTCTCCCCTATTTCCCCACAACTGTCCCCAGTGTATAGTGCTCCCCTCCCTGTGTCCATGTGTTCTCATTGTTCAACACCTGCCTATGAGTGAGAACATGTGGTGTTTGATTTTCTGCTCTTCTGTCAGTTTGCTGAGAAAGATGGTTTCTAGGTTCATCCATGTCCCTGCAAAGGACACAAACTCATCATTTTTTATGGCTACATAATATTCCATGGTGTATATGTACCACATTTTCCCTGTACAGTCTATCATCAATGGGCATTTGGGTTGGCTCCAGGTCTTTGCTATTGTAAACTGTGCTGCAATGAACATTCGTATGCATGTGTCCTTATAGTAGAACGATTTATAATCCTTTGGCTATATACCCAGTAATGGGATTGCTGGGTCAAATGGAATTTCTATTTCTAGGTCCTTGAGGAATCGCCACACTGTCTTCCACAA
>NW_016107706.1:172279-224751 GCF_001604975.1 Cebus imitator | reverse complement strand
GGTGTTCTCTATATTTCCTGGACTTGAATATTGGCCTGCCTTGCTAGGTTGGAGAAGTTTTCCTGGATAATATCCTGAAGAGTATTTTCCAGCTTGGATTCATTCTCTTCGTCGCATTCAGGTACACCTATCAAACGTAGATTAGGTCTTTTCACATAGTCTCACATTTCTTGGAGACTTTGTTCATTCCTTTTTACCCTTTTTTCTCTATTCTTGCCTTCCTGTTTTATTTCCTTGAGTTGATCTTCGACCTCTGATATCCTTTCTTCTGCTTGGTCAATTCGGCTGTCGATACTTGTGCATGCTTCGCGAAGTTCTCATGTTGCATTTTTTGGCTCCATCAATTCACTTATATTCCTTTCTATTTTGTCCATTCTCGTTAGCATTTCATCAAATCTTTTTTCAAGGTTATTAGTTTCTTTGCATTGGGTTAGAACATGTTCTTTAAGTTCACAGAAGTTTCTTACTACCCACCTTCTGAAGTCTGATTCTGTCATTTCATCATACTCGTTCTCCATCCAACCTTGTTCCCTTGCTGGTGAGGAGTTGTCATCCCTTATAGGAGGAGAGGTGTTCTGGTTTCAGGTGTTTTCATCCTTTTTGCACTGGTTTCTTCCCATCTTTATGGATTTATCCACCTGTTGTCTTTGTAGTTGCTGGCTTTCAGATTGGGTCTCTTAGTGGACTTTCTGTTTGTTGATGATGAGGTTATTTCTGTTTCTTAGTTTTCCTTCTAACAGTCTGGCCCCTCTGCTGTAGGTCTGCTGAGGTCCACTTCAAGCCCTGCTTGCCTGGGGATCACCTGCAGCAGCTGCAGAACAGTAAGGGTTGCTACCAGTTTTCTTCTTCTGCTATCTTTGTCCCAGAAGAATAACCGCCAAGTGTCAGTCTGATCTCTCCTTATGAGGTGGCTCTTTGGATATACAGGGGTCAGGGAGCTGCTTGGGGAGACAGTCTGTTCTTTATAGGAGCTCAAATGCTGAGCTGTGAGCTCCTTTGTTCATTCAGAGCTGCTGGGCAGGTACGTTTAGGTCTGCTGCAGCAGAACTCATAAACCGCTTTTTGTTCCCAGGTGCTCTGTCCCAGGGATTTAGGGCTTTATTTATGAGTTTCCGTTGTGCTGCTGCCTTCTTTTTTTTTTTTCTCCTTCAGAGCTGCCCTGCCCAGCAAGGAGGCAGCCTAGTCACTGTCTGCCTGTAGAGGCTTTGCTGAGCTGCTGTGGGCTCCGCTCAGCTGCCTAGTGAAGCTCCCTGCAGTCCTGTTTATATGGGTGTAGTTAGAACTGCCTTGGCAATGGTGGCCCACCTCTGTTATGGCGGACTCTCTCTGTAGTGGCAGGTTGCCTTCGCAACAGCAGGCTGCCTCAGTAGTGGAGGGTTGCCTTGGCAACGGCGGGCTGCCTCAGCATTGGCTGACTACCTCCTTAGTTTTGGAGTGCCTCAGTAATGGCAGACACTCCTCCCCCACAGAGGTGGACCATCCCGGGTTCAGCTGCGCTTGCTGTGAAACTCTCAATCCAGAGAGTTTCTGATTGCTGTTCTTTAGTGGGGGTGGGACCAGCCAAGCCTGATTGCCTGGCTCCCTGCCTCAGAGCCTTTTTTTTTTTTTTAAGTTGGTGTTTCAGTTGCCTGTTGAAGAGGCGCCAGGATCTGTGTGTTTTCCCATGTGGCGACTCACTGCGCTGGCTTAAACAGCGGCACTGAGATTCGTGGCGCTTTTTTTTTGCCCTGGAATCTACTGTCCTGGTTCCCTGTTCAGTCCCCTTTTTAAACAGATGAATGGGCGACTTCCCATGGCTCCAATTGCCAGCCAAAAGCGCACCCAGACCAGTGTATTTTGTACAGAGAACCACTGCACCGGAGCGCTGACAAAGCAGCCGCCCAGGGCAAAGCAGCCGTGCCGACCGACACAGCCACACTGGCCGAAACAGCCACGCTGGTGACCTGTAGGGTTCCTCTGGGAATTTCCCAGTCTGTGGGCAATAAAAAAGCGGCATCCACTCACCTTCTGTGCTTTCACTGGGAGCTGCAATCCTGAACTGTTCCTAAACGGCCATCTTGGATTGTCCCCTTTTTTTTTTCTTTCATATACTTTCTTTGGGCTTTTTCTACTCTTCTTTGTCTAGTTTCTGATGATAGAGGCCTTGCTTATTTATTTTCAGTCTTTCTTTTTTTCTCACTAAATGCTTCTCTATATATCATAGTAACTAGACATATAGTCATTTTATCATCATTCAATTCTCAGTATTCTAAATTTCTAGTTTGATTTTTTTCTTTGACCCATGTGTTACCTAAAAACACATTTTTAAATTAACAAAATATGAGGTTTCTCTAATTGTCTTTTTGCTATTGATTTCAAACTTAATTGCACTGTGCTTAGAGACTGTTCCTGTATGATACCACTCCTTTGAAATTTATTTAGACTTAACCTGCCCATGTTATGGTCAGCTTTCCTAGGTATTTTACAGGTACTTGAAGAGAATATATATTCATGAATTTTTGAGCACAGTGTCTTATGTATGATCTTTATATCAAGATTGATATTGTGCTACTCAAATCTTCTGTAGTCTTGCTCATTATTTGCCTGTTTGTTATATCAATTACTAAGAGAGGCATTTCAAAATCTGCCACAATAATAGATTTTTCTATTTCCCTTTGCAATTTTGTCTGTTTATGCTTTATACATTTTGAGGTCAAGTTATTAGTTACCTACAAGTTCGGAATTCCTATATATTTCTTTTTTAACTTTGGCTCTCTGCACTGCATTTTGGAACATTTATTTGCATCTGCTCTTCATTTTACTAATTCTCTGTCAAGTTGTGTTTAATCTGCTATATAACCTATCCTATGTGGTTTTTGCCATTACTTTTAATGGCAACCTAACAATGTGATGTTATGACATATGTACACAAAGAAAAATAATTAAATGAAGCTAATTAGTATATCTATCACCTCATATAATTACCATTTTTTGTGGTGAGAACATTTGAAATTTATTCTCTTAGAAATTTTGAAATGCACAATGTATTATTAGCCATAGTCAACATGTTGTGTAATGATTCTCAGAAATGTATTCCCTCTGTCTGACTGAAACACCATGTACCCTTTGACCAACATCTCTGCTTCTGCTCTCTGCTTCTCTGAGTTCTACTGTTTTATAATCCATGTTTGAGCAAGGTCATGTAGTATTCGTCTTTCTGTGCTGACTTCTTTCACTTAGCATGATGTCCTCCAGGATCATCCATGTTGTTGCAAATGACAGAATTTTCTTCGTTTTTAAGGCTGAATAGCATTCATTATGTGTGTGTATTACATTATCTTTATCAAATGGCCATTATCAAGAAGACAAAAGAAAACAAGTGTTGGCAAGGATGTGGAGGAAAGAGAACCCTTGTACACTGTTGGTAGGAATGTAATTTAGGATAGCCATTATGGAAAATTACATGGCGGTTTCTCAAAAAACTAAAAATAGAACTACCATGTGATCAAGCAATTCCACATCTGGATATATATCCAAGGGATTTGAAATTGGTGTGTCGAAGAGATACCTGCACTCTCATGTTCATCACAGCATTACTCACAAGAGCCAAGATATGGAGTCAGCCTGGCATTTATAAACCTCACCACTGCAGGAGCTGGTGGCTGAAATCCATGCTCCCTGTCACTCTGAGAAGTCTACATTCAATTGATCACATTCAAAATTTCACACACCTGTTTTTTTAATATATTGTTTTTCATTAGTGGCTTAGTCAATTTATATTTAATTGACCAAAATGATGAACTCCAAGATTATTTATTTTCTGGGCTAGAAATCAGCAATTTATCTCTCTAGTATTTAGTGTTCTGTGTGCTTTTCCTGTGATCATTAGGCATAGAACTCAGGAACTTCACAATTCTAATTAGAGCCTAGTTAGCAGATTATTTAAAGCATAAATCTTATTGTTAATTACAGTGGCTGAGGAAAAACAAAAACAGAAACTTTTTCGCCATCTTGAAACTGGCCTCCTAATCATGAAGGAAATGGCAAGTGTAATGGATACACTTTTCATTTTGATGCTCAGGAAGTCAACTGCATTTCTTTTGCAGATAAATTTTGGGAAATGGTCCCATAACTCTTTCTATATTAAGACAATAAGATAAAATCAGATTAAAATCAAGGCTTCTACCCATAAAATAGTCCAGAATAATATTGGATCATTTGAGTGGGGACCCCAATTTAAAGAAGCTGAGCATTACCTTACATTTAATAGACATTTGAGTTTAGCCAAGATTAGAAAACAAAATCTCTTGCTAGCTTATTAGGGAGCTCACAGGAATGTAGTCATTAGTTCAACACCTATTTAATGAGAGGCTGCTGTGTACTGGGTTCTAGCATTAGGGAGTCAGACATGAACAGAACAGGCCTAACTCCATGTCCGTAGAGCTCATGGCCTAGAAAAGGGGCAAGGAGATTATTGAGTGATTCCATTCGGGGAATGCTGAAAAGGTCCAGTGCTGTGAGTGAGTCTTCATTCAGACAGTAGGGATGACAGATGTGGCATTACAATTCCTCTTGAAGAAGTGGGGAGCTGGTTAGGCAAAGTCAAGTTTGTCACTGTTAGAGGCCAGAAGGAAAGAAGCACAGTCTTAGAGGCCCTGCGTGGCTAAGATTGCTTCCTTCCTTATTCCTCCTTCTTCCTCTTTCCCCTTCTCTTCATCTTAATTTCCATCTTCTGTAATAGTAAAGCACAGTATAGGTGGTAAGAGGCAAAGAGAAGAATACTGACTTATCAGAAAAGAGTCTCTGCGTTTTAGACTCCCTAGATACCAGACCTGGTACACAACATAGAAAACCATATACATTCAGACCTATACCAAGACAAATAATAATAAATGTCTAAAAACTAAAGAAAAAAAAATTGAAAGCACATAGAAACAATGTATTACTTACAGGGAAAGGTCAATGAGGGTGACAGCAAAGCTCCTTATTTGAAATCACAGAGGCCATAAGGAAGTGGAACAGTATTTGTTAAGTACTGAAAGAAAAGCATGGTCAACTGTGAATTCCTTATCTAGGGGAACATTCCTTCAAGAACGAAAGAGAAATCAAGACATTCTCCGAAGAAGGAAAACTAAAAGTTTGTCATTGGCAAGTATATTACATATATGTGTAATATATATTAAAATATATATTATATTATTTTATATATATAATATAATGTAGTATATATATTTTATATATATATATATATAATATATATGTGTGTGTATATATTATATATATATATATATATATATATATATATATTTTGAGATGGAGTCTCACTGTGTCGCCCAGGCTGGAGTGCAGTGGCACGATCTCAGCTCACTGCAACCCCTGCCTCCCGGGCTCAAGTGATTCTCCTGCCTCAGCCTCCCAAGTAACTGGGATTACAGGAGCTCACTACTGCACCTGGCTAATTTTTGCATTTTTAGTAGATACAGGGTTTCACCATATTGGCCATCCTGACCTCAGGTGATCCCCCGCCTCAGCCTCCCAAAGTGCTGGGATTACAGGCATGAGTCACTATGCCCAGCCAGAAGATATATTTTTTAAAAGTAGCTAAAGAAGTTCCTCAGGGAGGAAATGGTAAAAGAAGGAATCTTGGATCAGAGTAGCCCCAGCAAGGGAGTACTTAGGAATTAGTGGGTAAGGAAACAATCGAAAAGGCTTATAATGTCCTCAAGAAGGAAGAAGAAAGGAAGGAAGGAATAAGTAGCAATGGAAAGAGTAAAAATATGGGTACATACGATAGACTATCTCTCTCCTCATGAGTTTTGTAAATCATATTTGGTGACTGAAATTATAACACCATGTGACATTCAAGACAATTGTATGGAAAAGTGGGAAGGCAAAGGAACCTAAATGAAAATAAGGTGTCCATACTTCACTTAAAGTGGAAAAATGTGCACACAATAGACTGTGATAAGGGACAGATATATGTTATAATACCGAGAGCAACCACTACAAAAACCCTATGAGTAAATTAGGATGGGATCCCAAAACATGTCTAAGCCTCAGGAAGACAAGGAAGAGAGGAACAAAGGAATGAGAACCAGAAGAAACAGTAGCAAAAGAAACTGCTGAAGAATTTTCAAAATCTGGGAAAATTCTTACAAATTTTTGGAAAGTTCTACATCTTCTCAGCAGAGCCCCAGTCCAGACTCCATGACAATAATTTCTGACTGTCTGAAAAGTCCTCTCAAACCAGGTGTTCCAGAACTAGCCAGAAGGAATGGATATGATTCCATAAGTAACCTGAGCTACTCTTGGCAGCCACTTTAAAACATAGTTAAAGAACTTGCTTTTCCCTCTGTAGAGGCTGCCTTTGGAGATTTGGGAAGACTGTGGTACAGAGGGTTTCGCACTTTAGTCAGGCTCCCCCAACACAGGAGGGGCCGTAGCTTAGCCTAGGACTCCAGGTGAGAGCCACTAGGGTGGATCTTTGTGCTCTGGGGCTGGTGCCAGGACACGCAGTGCGAGTTGGCTTCCCTGGCTGCTTAGACGCCTGCCTTCTGCCTCACACTCAGGACCTTTGGTGTTGCAGAAAGAATGTCAAACCTGTCCTCAGGATGCCAGGCTCAAATCCAGCTCAGCCCCTTACTAACTTTCTGCTTTCCAGTTCCACTGTCCATCAGAGATAATGCTGGTTCAGAGAGATGCTAGGAGGAATAAATGAGGTACCTCAGTACCTATTGCAGGGGACTTCTGATGAATGGTGGGTGCTTCTGATTTCCAGATCTAGGTTCAGAGAAATGGTTTTGACAGCTGTGGCCCCCTACATTCCAGCAGGTAGTACATAGCAGCAAGTGGATCTCGGGCTAGACATTGAAGCTGGTTGGCATTCAGAGCTCTGGGGTAGGAACAGGGAAAGCCAGCGCCATGCCCTATGACCAAGACAATGCTGGGGGTGATTGCAGAATTCAAAATATGCCAGAAGCCATTATCAATTAACCCCTCTCATGCCATTGCTGTGTGGACAAACATATTACCACAGCAACTGTTGCTGGACATGCACGAAGATACAATTGTCCCCTTGGAGATAGGTCTCAAGAATAAGCGGGGCAAGTGACCCAGTGTGGCTATGATGAGGAGGTGGTATGGCTGAGTTAGTATGGATTCTGACACCAGCCCCAGCTGCCCATGGACAAAGCTCCAAAGCCGCACTTTCTCCTCAGTCAGATGAGTGTAACAGTCCCAGCCTCATACTGCTGTGGATGAGATTCAGTGAGAGGCACATGCGAGGGGCTCAGTCCTGTGCCTGGACAGGACTCAGCACTGGCAGACGCTACCTATTGTGATTGCTGTCATTGTTATTGTTATCACTGGGAAGTGAGATGGGTGAGTAGATCAACAGAACAAAGAATACATAGCGCAATGTCTGCTTCAAGAAGGGAGCGTGTTATGAGAAACCAGGCTTTAGTTCTATTACAGAGGGCATTTGTCCAGTGGGAATGTGATAGGTTAAAAAGCCAAAGCAAGAGGGCTGGTCTGTGATCAGTGGCATGCTAACCAACGTTTAACTCGCTCTCATGGGGAAAAGAAAGTTTTGATTTGTAGTGTTTGCCAATTTTCACAATGTAAATACTACTACCTTGTACATTGTTAAGCTTCCATCATGCCATTACTGAATGCAGAGTTGGGGAAAAATACACACAGAGAGTTCTCTGGATCCAGAACAAGCCTGCTTCAGCATACCACTGACTAGGGTGGAGCAGAGTGTTTCCAAGAAACAATAGGAAAATTCAGATTGGAAACTGTGCTAGGGATTATCACTTTTTCTGTGACCAGCTGGCAGATGGCGATGCCTCCGCTGAGGCACAAAGATGCCTGTGCCTCACTACACTATTGTCTTGTGTTTGTCTGTAAGTGGGGACAGACCGGAAGCCCTATGCTATAAAAGGGAGGGGGATCAAGACCCAGCCACTGGGAAGGAGGCTGGCAGAAGTGCCAGGCTCTGTGCAGAAAAAGTTAGGCAGCCACAAAGAATGAGACCCAGGCCAAGGCTGGTTGACCTGGGAACCAATAAGCAAGCAGTGATGCTGTGGGAAGACAGCAGTGGTCCCCAAGACTTTTGGCACCTGCTTTGATTGTCAGCAAGTAGGGGTAGGAGGGGAGGGGAGACATGTTGGAACTCATCAGTCTTTACTAGTCTGCAAAACTCAGAATTTTTTTCTCAGTTGTTCAGATGGTTGTGGTTCTTGGGAAACTACACTCCTTGTTTTAGTCAGAACTGGCTCAGAACCTAGAGCAGGGCTGGAGCTCAGAACAGAAGCTGAAGGATCAGTCAACACAACTCTAAGGAACAGAGTTGGGGATCATTCAGTTACTGGAAAATCAGGAATCGAGCCAGTATCAGCTGGATGAATGAAGAAAAACTGGTGAACATTCAGGATATGTTAGGGTAACAATTCCTGGCTTTCCAGTAACTGAGTGAGTTAAAGACACAGCCCTGAACAAATGAGGCTCCTACCCTTCAGAACATCAGAGTCTAGTATGGGAGACCGAAAACTATCAGTCCCAACCCTACAGAGCTAGTGCTGGTGCTGGGAGGGTACCCGGCAGGCAGTGCAGAGGCCCTTGTGTATGTGAGCCAGGAAACCAAGGCTGGTCTCTATGACTGGAGCCTGTAGCTGGGAAGGAGTGTAGGGCCCAGCCCCAGAGGGCTTTCTGAGCCCTGGTAGTGGGTAGGATTATCTTGAGAACAAAGGATAGCCATTAGATGGTTTTGGCAGAGGCTGGCATGCTCAGATTCATGTTTTTTTGTTTTTTAGTTATACTTTAAGTACCAGGGTACATGTGCAGAATGTGCAGTTTTGTTACATAGGTATACACGTGCCATGGTGGTTTGCTGCATCCATCCCCCCGTCATGTACATTAGGTATTTCTCCTGTTAGTCCTCCCCAATCCCCCCATCCCCTGCTATCCCTTCCTTAGCCCCCCAATCCCCAAGGGTGTTGAACAGTGAGAACACATGGACACAAGGAGATTCACATTTCTAGGACAATGGTTCTGGCTGCTGCATGGAGGCAGGAAGTCAGGAAGGAGGCCACCTAGTGATCCATGGCAGGGTATGAGGACTTGGACTTGGTGGTAACCAGAGGAATGGTAAGACACAGGCAGATCTGAGAGAGCTAGGCATGTGGAGGCGTAGGGGAGGGAGGAGTCAGGAGTGACTGCAGCTTGAGCACCTTCGTAGATGCCAGTGTCATTCCCAGGGGGGCAGCCCCAGAAAGCAGTGGTTTGTAGGGCGGGTAATGCATGAGTGTGAGGGCCTGGGAGCCCTCTGCTGTACACCACATCTAGGAGTCTAGTTTTACTGCTATGTGACTACTCGCTTGTGCACAGGAGGTACTAGGTAACAGGAGGAAGTGTAGGATGGGGAAAGTAGGCATCTGACTGTCAGATTTATCCCAAACTGGGCTCTAAGTTATTAAGAAGCATTCAGTCTTTCCTTATTAAGCACTTAAGTTTAAGAAGCATTTTTGCTTGCATTATGTTGTTTTAAACTTTCAACTATCCATTAGATGCGTGAAGCCATTATTTCAATTTTGTACCTGAAGAAATTGATGCCTACAGAGGTTGTTAGAACACCATCCTTTTTCACTTGCACCCCTTGAAGCCATCTGTAGGCTTGGTGGCTTTCCCTGCAGGTTCTTCCAGGCATGAGGCAGGAGAGTAGTCACATAGCAGTGGAGTGGGATTCCTGGATATGCTGTGCCTAAATGCTGGACGTGTTTATTGGCTTTCTCTGAGGCTCAAAAAAATCAACTCAAATAAGAGCCAAAAACAAACAAAGGCGAAAAGGAGACATGAGGCTTTATAAAATGCTTTTCTGAGGTTTTCAGGAACATAATCATTATCATAAAGCTTTTATATGTTAGTTCCAAGAGAAGGGCCTCTCTCTGCTGGATGTTGCTGGCTTATGATAGTATAATGGCCTTGGTAATGGATCGTTCATGCAGAATTACATTTGCTTTTCTGAAAACCATTTACTATACATTTCTATTTTCTTCTTCAAAATTGTGTACACGGCCTTTAGGCCAAGGTAAATGTGGATATGCAAAAGCCAGTGATTCTGTTTCAGTGGGAAAAGGTCAAGCAAAGTCACACCCTGCACTGCATATACCTCTACGAATAATGTAAAAGTGCTTCTCTCAATCCTTTTATTTTTGACCTTGGGAAAGTCTCTCTTATGAGTTATTATATCTAGTATGGTGTTACTGGATGCTGAAAAACACTCCATGAGTACTTGTTGCATTCTAAATATCATCAAGAATAACCAACATGTTCAGTTTTATTTCTGTTCAGACATTTTTCTTGCATGGTGACCTTTGAGACCTTGTGCAAAATCCCTCATCTTTCTGGGCCTCACCTGTGAAGATGTCAATGCTCCTGGAGCCCTGTGGCACATTCCTCAGAGGTCCAGGTGCTGGCTGGTGAGGAGCTGGACAGGTGCTCTGTGCTGAGATTCACCAGAGTTGTGAAGGGTATGATTGTGTTCAGGTATTTCCATGCCCTTGGAATTGGAAAGCATCGGGACTCCTTAAGATAGCTGGGGAAAAGAGGAAAGGAAGGGCCAGTGGAGGACTTTGCCTTTGCATATGACAACTGACCCATCTGGTGTGGGGTGTGAGGCTGAAGTCCTTGAAGGAACCCTCCTTCCTTTTTGGCCAGCTGGATTTTCACCCATCACCATTTCTGCTAAAGGATGGCTACTTAGCCTCCAAGGGCAAGTCAGCTGGAAGTATTACAGCATAGGGTTCAGTTTTAAGAAAGAAAACCCTAACTCAGATGACCAGCTTCATTCATTTTTAACCAGTTGTCTGACAAACCTCCTGGCTTATGCATTTCTCTGCCAAGGGCTATTTTAGAATATCTTTCAGAAATAAAAAGCCAATAAAAGCTGACATTTTATGCCACATGTGTTTCTGTGCCTTCCTTCCCTCAGTAGTAGTGTCCTACTTCTACTTGGTGTATGTTTTCTGCATGGCTATCGAGGACATACAGTGTTGAGTTGTACTGTAGTATGTTGGGCTATGGAGCCTTAAGTAGACTGTCTCCTCCAACATGCAGGTGGAACAGAGATGAATCTTCAAGAAGCAGAGGATCCCTTTTCTTTCTTTCAGTCATGGTTTCTTGGGTGTGGACTTCTGGAGGTCCATATGTGTGCTTCCAGGTAAGCGAGCACATGTGGCACCTGCCATAGAAAGGCAGCAGCCCTCAGCAGGAAGCGGTCCTCTGCACATCAGAGAGCTGAGCCAGCCAAAGTCCCACTCTGTGTTCACCACTACTCTGTGGTTCTGGAGCCTCAATTACAGCCTTGGTCGGGCCCACTGACCTGTTCTCCTGGGGATATACCCACTGGACCACTCAGGGGGTCAACTATTAACTGAGAGGTTAGGGTAGAAGAGGGTCTGGCTATGACAAGGAGACCCACATTTTGGGCTTCCTGGCCAGATGCTTCACCTTTGTATAACCTTTCCTTATAGTATGAGCCAATTTTTTTAAATTAAAGAATATGGTGTTTTTCTGCAATAGTAAATTTAATGGTTATATGGCAAATCACAAACACCCCAGACCTCCTATTGTCTAATCAAAATCACTAAGCACATACTTTTGCAGACACTTGCTGAGTATATTCTTAGCTGGCCTGTATTTTATCTGAAATACTAGACAGGAATGATTTAATGAGTATTCGCATCATGGCAACAGGGTGTTTTGCTTGTCACTTCTAATTCTCGCATCTAATAATGCGTCTGATCTACCAATTAGACTGCAGGATTCTTGTCCAAGCTGCATCAGGGGCCGGGTGGGTTGAGGGAGAATTCAAAGAAGATAAATGCTCTGTCTCAATTATCTCTTCCTCTTCCCAGAACCTCCCAGAAGGCGCATTTCTGTACTAAAATTGCCCAAAGAAGTCTTCATTTTCTACTCCCTGGTAATGGTGCCAAGTATTGAATTTGCATGGAAAGAGATGATATTGCAAAGAGACACATTAGAATACATTTCACAAGCTATAAATTGCTTGTCAGAGGCTCTGTAAGCCTTGAAATGGACTCTGTCCTGAAGTGTCTCTTCTGCAGCGTGTGTTTACCTTCTTTTTCCCCCCCTGCCAGTCTGTGCTTGTTCTGAAGGCACAGAGCCCCTCTCACTGGATGACTGTGAAGGGAGGTACATCTGGAGCTCCAAGTCAGCCCTTGAGCTTTTGAAACTGCCACTAACTCTTAATTCAGAGACCCTGCCTAAAGTTTTTGCTGCTTGTTCATGGTCAACACCCTAAAGCCCCCAAGATGTCTCCCTGGCTGTTCTGCATGCTCCCTGGGCTCCCTCCCTTTTCCCTGATAACAACAGCAACTGCCAGGAAGGGCTGGGAAAGGCATTCACCCACACTGTAAGGAATAGCTATGCCTCCTTAAATCCCTCACCCAGGTGAACGTGTAAGGAATAGCTATGCCTCCTTAAATCCCTCACCCCAGCCAGGCAGGCCCTTAAGCTGACGGATGGGCATTCAGGAGAAGTCCAGGGCTTTCCTCTGAGATGGTTTGGGCAGTGCTTGGGGCTGTCTAGGGTTCCTCTTTTAACATGTGGCTCAGGTTGGTCATCCACAGCCCTGTGAAGGGAAGGCAAAAGGTTTTAAAGTTACGGTACACTTCCTGGGTGTCAAGTATGTCGTATACATTAGCTCAACAAATCCCCATAAAGCCGGCAAGTTAGGCGTTGGCCTCTATTTACATGGTAGGAGATGAGCTGAGGGAAGTTTTTGCCTGCTCCAAGTTACACAGCTAATAAAGCACTGAGCTTGGATTTGAAACAGTTAATTTGGCTCTGAAATCCAAAATCTTTTCTACCATCTCACTCCAATTACCTGGGAACTTGAGGTTACTACCAACAACTTCCAGAAGCTAGTCTGTCTTGGGTGCTCCCATCACAGGAGTTTAGTCTGCTGATGGACTTCATGTTCCAGGTGCTCCAGAATCCTTTGGTACATCACAGATTTATACTCAGTAATGATTCTCTCCCAGAATCTCCCAGGGAGCTGAAGCCTAGGGCTGGTACCTCTGGCCCTGTTGTGCTGTACTCCTCCCTATTAACCTCAGAAGGGAAGGCACCACATTCAAGAGGCCAAAGAAGAGACCCAGAGCCAGCAAACAAGCATGGGGTTTTATTGGGGCTGTTTAGGATTCCTCCCAATTTCTCAGGGCCCTTCAGGGAAGACTGCCAGGTCTGGCACTGTAAACAGATCATGGCATCCTTCTTCCTTAAGCAAAGAGGGTGAGTCCACTTCTAGCTGCTGCCTTCACAGGTTTTGCTGCTCTGAGAACCCCCAGCTAATGTGTGACTGGCACATCCAGCTTAGGGTCAGACTTCCAGACACTCAGAGCCCACAAGCCTCGCCCTGAAAAGAGGGGCAGGACCCTAGGGGAGGGTCCTGATCCTCTGTCTTCACACTCTGAGAAGACAGCCTTGTTTTATAGGCAGTCGGAGGGCGGGGGCGGGGGAGAACTTCCCAAAGCCCCTATTGATGCTTCTCCAGGGAGCTCAGGGAGGTTTCTGAGAAATGTATGGGCGGGGCTGTGTGCACTTCTCCAGCCTCTACACAGCCACTGCACACGCAGAAGCCCCACATGCAGACGTGCACTCACACACAGCTGACACTCACCAACATTGCCATCTCTCTCTCCCTTAATTCTGCCCTTCCTCCCTCTCTCCAATCTCCGTCTTTCACGCTGTGTGCTCTCACACACATCTTTCCTGCATACTGCACAGATCCTCTTCTCTCCTCCTCCTTTCTCCCTCTGCTCTCTCCCACTTGTCCTCCCCTCCTTCTCCTTCTCCTACCACCTCAGTGCCTTCCCTCTCCCCATCTTTTTTTCTCACACATACATCCCCGTTTCTGTAACATACACATCCATGATATAGCCACTCTCTCTCACACACACACACTCACCCTTCACACTCCGTACCATAGCACTCCACCATCTCCCCCTCCCCCAGGCTCCGGCACCCACTCCCCCAACCCTGAGCTTTCCGACCATGTCTGTCTGCTGTTCCTTCAAAAGTTGGCCTTCGTAGGTTTTCTCAGGCCATTCTACCTCTACATATACCCCAGATGGCAGTCAAATCCTAAACTGGTGTTCCATCCTCAGAGAGCAGTCTTGCGCTCTCACAGAGTGCCTCAGATGAGAGGGCTGTGGTCAAAAAAAGGGAGTGACCTGGGCACAGTCACACAGCCACTGCAATAGCAGTGGGGATGAGACCCGGCTCTCTGGACCTGTAGGGTAATATTTTCTCGTGTCTCCCTTCTCACTTGAAGTGCATCTCACACGTCCTGGATCCTCACTGTGTAGCAGCAGAGGTGCTGTGAGGATAAAGTCAAATTCAGCATGTGGCAAAGGTAGCCTCATAAATCAATGTAGGGACCTGTGTGTGCGGGTGATTTTGGGTGCATGAGTTTGACTCCCCGCAACCACAGCAAAATGACCAAAGAAGTAGATCATTTTTAATGGATCTGTTTCGGCTCTGGATACAGGAATGGCCGCCCCAGGCCAGAATTCCTGCATATTGTTATGCAGAGGACTCCGTGGAGGGATACCTGGACCAGCCCCAGGGGAGCTGCTATGAGAGCAGCCTAAGCAGTGGGGTCTAGCCTGGCAGATTCCCCAGGGAATCTCAGAGCAGCATGGATCACAATGTGGCAATGGGCAAAGGCATCAGCATCTTTGAAATAATGAAAACTTTCTTTACCAGGCAAAATAACAACTGTAAGAAAAATCTGGGCACTCTGAGATGTAGTTTGGCAAAGCTTGTGCTATTTGGCAAAGCCCCTAGTTTACTGTTTGGGTGAAGCAAAACGCTCCGCCCGTGGGTCCTAACTCCTCGCCTTCTGCATCAGCTTGCCTGGCTATCAGCAGCCCTGCCAGCAACTCAGAAAAAGGCTCCTCTGTTGCCATGGAGGCTTTTGACTTCTTCAGTGAACACTAGGCATTGACTCACTGCCTTTTCAAATGAAACCAACCATGACTGAAAAAAGAGAAAAGCTTATGGGAATAGGAAATTAATTGCTTTTCTGTATAATAACTAAAATTATTGAGAGCCACCTCCTTTACTGTTTGAAGCACTCAGCTACCCTCACAACAACTCCATGAGGCAGATATACTTTACCCATTTTACAAAAGCAGAAACTAAGGAAAGAGAGATCAAGTAACTTGCCCATGATCTCACAGCAAGGAAGTCAGAGCCAGGATTCATATCCAAGTATGCTGGCTCCAGGGTTGGCATTCTTATCCTCTGAACTACAGTGCCCTCAAAAAGAGTTCAGAAGTCTATGGGCTTTCCAAAGAGTGGGTTCTAAGGTGCTCAGTTGAATCTTGGTCAGGTTTTTAATTTTGTTAGGAAAAAAAAAAAAGCCCCCTCTCAAAGCAATTTATTCAAGCCTTCTCTTGGGAGATATTTCTGGCTATATACAGATGGAGTAGATCTTTCTATTCAAAGCCCTAAAGTCCACCGTGGTGGGTAATGTTAAAATTAAAACACCCCTTCCTCCACCCACACGCACGAGATCTTTGGCCAGGCTCCCACTCTGGAGGTGGGGATTGGGAACAAATGTGCACAATTTCCATTCCTGAGGAAGTGTCCCACAGGGTGATACCAGAGCTCAGCGTCTCCTGAGTGTCTCTGTAGGCAGAAATCTTCAGAGGCATGGAAATGCTGCAGAACCCATTTGGTCATCCTGTGCGTTCGAGCTATTTGGACACTGGAAGGGGTACTTGTGATCCCCCATTGACAAAATGGACAGCAGGGGTGGAAAATGAGCTCAGTGACTTAACGAGAATGAAGTGTTGCCACAGGAATTCAGATGAAAGAGTGTTAGAGACATCTGGTGTTCCTCATCTGCTCCTCTGTGTCAAAGCAACCCCAGATACTCTGATCCAGGTTTAGTACTACACTCCCATGTAAATCAGAGTCATTAGCACTTTCACCATCAAAATGAAGAGTCAAAATGGATTAGCAGCTTGGATGACCTATGTTGGGCCTCATCAGAGACCATTCCATGATTTTAACTTGTTCTTCAAGTCAAACAGCAATTGCAGCCTTTTTGATATTTATATTTAAGTAGGAGTGCATTAACATTGTGTTTTATTTGCTGAATATAAATTCCTTTAGTTTTTTTTAAGAAGTAAGGCCATTGATTTTTGTCTGAAAAGGAATGAGGCATTCACCTTTTCCAAGTCTTCATGTATATCCTGCATATGTGGTGAGAACCCATTTGTAATGCAATACATTCCATAAAAGTGTGAGCAGAATTTTGCATGTGTGCGTTTGTCTGGAAAAGAGGGACCGATTGGTAGCGGCTGTAGTTAGTTGGCAGTGGGCAAGAAAGGGCTGATTTTTTTTCTTCCCTCTTTAACACTCTCTGTTTATCTGCAGATCCCTTTCTAACTAAGTTCTACATAAACAGTGTTGCTCCGTAAGCAAAGTGCCCTGGGTCTGCATGAATATTCTGAATCATGCATGCATACTCACAGAGGAAAGCTAGTGCTGCCAACCTCTTCACAATAAAGGCATATGCTTATTCGTTCTGATCAAATGTTCTGTCCCTTCTCTTTCTCAATTTTTCTAATCAAATATTCTGTCCCCTTTTCTTCTGGATGTGTGTATCTCTCTGTCTCTCTCACTCTGTGTGTGTGTGTGTGTGTGTGTGTGTGTGTCTGTCTGTCTGTCGTCTGTCTGTCTTAGATCAGAGGCAAAATGACCTATAGCAATATCTGGGATTATTATTGACATTTTACAATCATTTGCAAAAATACAAAACAAACATCTGTCTCCAGGCATATATTATAAAGAGAGAGAGAGAGAGAGTGTGTGTGTGTGTGTGTGTGTGTGTCTGTGTGTGTACATTTGATTAGGAATTTCAAGTCAAGATCTCATGTTTGTTTCATTCAGCATCAGAATAAAATTTTGTCTGAAAAATCTATCTGGTTTTGGATAGAAAACAGATTGGCACAGCTGAGAACTGGCATTTGGAACTGCACTAGACAATCAACCAGTTATTCCTGTACAACTTTCTTTCTGGTGACCACCTGATTTTGCCCTGCCTATGTAGAAGGGAGGGGGACCCAAATCAGAAGAGGATGGGTGTTGCAGGAAGCACATTTCAAGAAAGTGCCTATGTTTACAAAAAGCTAATGTGTTTCTTCCTCTTTTGAGATAGTTTCTTCATGATTTAAGTGATCTGAGAAAAACATTATGCATATTAGTAACAGTACTTTGCAGATGAGAGGGCGCTAATATTTGAGCACTATAATATGCAAAACATTATAATCTGATAGAGTACCAGCATGATATCTTTAGGTCCTTTCAACAAATTTATGAAATCAGGGTGTAGGTGAGAATTATAACCATTAGAACAAATAAAGATATTGAGGTTCATAGAAGCAAAATAATTTTCCTGTGGTCATGGGGCTAGGAAGTGGTCACGTACTCTCCATCATAGTACATGTTTATACGTGCACCGGAGTCAACATCAATGGGGCCAAACATAGATATACACACACTCTCAAGCTTGTCTTATACCATGGGGAGTGCACCAATTTGCCCTGCCCAGAGAAAGATCCCCTGAAATTTCTCTTTCAATTGTTCCCTTCCGTCTGTCCAGTCTCTTGCTGCTCTTTGAAGCATGTTTGTGTTAAGAACATTTATCCAAAGCAAACCTCATAGTCTGTGACTGACAAGAAAGCACATGATAAAACCATGTCTTTGGTTTTTCCGTATCACAGGATCTTGAATTTACAAAGCAAGAAAGTGAAAAAAAAAAAAAGTAAAAATTCATGTAATATTTCCCCTACATATTGTATTAAACTGGACAGCTTTAAATGAGGTTTGGTGCCTCTCCCTCCCTGTTGCACATGTGTTGATGGGTTTTTCTCAGCGTGGTTGTCTGAGATTTCACAGCTCTCTGTCACCTCCCTTCTGAAGCTGGTAATAGAAACGAGCCGTTCCTTCACTCTGGTATTGCTTTTCACCCAGAACTCTGTGTCTTTTCCT
Organism: Cebus imitator; assembly: GCF_001604975.1. Lineage (NCBI taxonomy): Eukaryota > Metazoa > Chordata > Mammalia > Primates > Cebidae > Cebus > Cebus imitator. Next base: position 206,685 of record NW_016107706.1, on the reverse strand, counting down.
AAGAAGACTACCTGGCTTATCCTCTGTCTTTGGGCTTTTCTGGCCATGAGGACATAGAGTAAAGATTTTGGAGCTCTATCCTCTGTGTCCTGGCATTTAATTATTTCTCAAGACATGTGAGCTAAATCTGAGTGGAAGAGCTTGGCAGAAAGAAAGCCATCGGTTACGGTAATTTTAATAATTAAGCAACGTTGACTTGTCCTTTATTTCAAAATTTGCTATTATTGATTAGGTACTATAATCTTTCATTATACATTGTCTGATTGTTTTCATTGATGTTTTGCAATAGAATTAAGTCAATTTTGTCCTATTTTGTGCACCTTTTAGCATTTTGCTTATGAATATCTGTGCAAACATTAAGAAATAAATCATAAAGGAAGAACATTTTAAACCATTCGCTCTATTTCAACAATATAGGTGGAGAAAATATTTCTCCTCTCTTATTGACTGCTTTACAAAAACAGGTAGAATTTTATTCTTTTATTGATAAAACAGAAACCTGATGTGGTGAGGGTTGTAGCTGTGGCTGCCTTCACTGCAGATGTGCTATCTCTGAAGCTGGGGCTGAACTTCTTAGTTTATTCCAACAGGGAGGGGGAAAGTCATGGGTGAGCTTAAGAACATTGACTTACTTCAAGCTAACCCAACATACATGTTTTTTGAGCAGTAACTGATGAGACATATATGTTCTAGGAAATTTCACTGTGTAAGCTTGGATTTCACAAAGAGTCCACAGCATGATACTATATCCATTACCCAGGAGGGACATTACGAGATTTCTTAGGGTCCTGAAAGATCCAAGGACTTCATTCTTACTTACTTAGCTGTATTTTAATTCATGAATGTATAGACTTTAAAACATCAAATAATCCTTTTGATTTAGTGAAAAGAAAAAATAGCTCCTCACCCCATTCCACCCCATCTGCGCTACTTATACACCACTTTCAGCTTTTAGTTTGTTTCAATATCTACCTCCAAATTTCTAAGTAGTATTCTTAACCTTTTTGTTCTTAGAGTTTATACCTTTATTTTCTTCTATGAAAAGGTTTTGTTTTCAGTACCTCCATCCTCCTCAACATATTCACATCCCCCTTTCCTCCATTCTCCCAGTATATCTACAATGTAGTCTTTGTTACATCAGTTTTCAGTGTTTTATTATTATAAGAATAAAAGGCAGGTTTCTGCTGTTGCTATTGAGTCATTCTGATATTTGATCCTTTGTATGTGGCTTTTTCCCCTCTTTGAAAGTTTCTAGGATCTTTCCTTTGGTCTCAATGTTATAAAATTTCACCAGTGTGCTTTCCTTTGGGTCTTTATTTCTGACACTGTATGTGAGCTCTTGGAGACCCATTTCATTCTGGATAGCTTTTCAGGCTTGAGAAACTTTCTTCAATTACATCTTTGATTATTTTATTTCTTCCATTTCTTTGTTTCTTCCGAGTGAAGATGCTAAACCTCCAAGATTAATTATCTAGTTTTCTTTTTTCATCTTTTTTCCTCTCTTTGTCCTGTTTTCTGGAAAATTTCCTCAATTTTATCATCAATCCTATCAAGTGCTTAATTTACACAATAATTTTTTGAGAGTTATTTTTGTTTATCTATTCCCTTTACTATGTAATGCTGTTGCCTCATACCTGCAATATATTCTCTTAATATATTTTGAAGTTTTTTTCTCCTTTGACTGTGTTTATTCTGTTTGTTTTGGTATTTGTCTTCAACTATAGCGACTTTGCTCAGGAAGCCAATGACCCAGGACTGGCAGTTTATCTTTAAAAGTGGTGCACTGAAAGCTGATTTGGGGGTCAGTGGGCCTTAGTAGAGCTTATTGACTGGTTGGCTTCAGCCTAGGATGATCTGGCTGGACTATTTACTGGGAAAACTGTCACCAAGCCTTTTTCTTTAGAGCTGGTTAGTTTCCCCAGAGAGGAATGCTCCAGTCTCCTACTGGGAATGTAGGTCTGCTAGTTCAGGGGCACCCAGTGACAGATGGGGTCCAAGGCCAAACCCAGTACTTACTTATATGTTTCCTGTGGGTGCCCTTGCCCTTGAATGTGCCTGAAGCCCTGGTCTCAGAGTCCCTTTTTGCTAGCCTTTCTAAGGAGTAAACCTCAAGTCTTCTGCTGAGATGAATGAGGGAAGTCTCCTGCCTAAACACAAAATAAAAGGTGACCTGGAGGCCAAATATTTCATCTACCTGCATTCTCACTTCCAAAGGTAACTGATGCTTATAATTCCTGAGCCTTGATGGGGCTCTGATATGTGAATCAGGCTCCCCACTGCAACATTAGGATTTAGCTTCTTCAGGGTGTTGAGTTATTGCTTATGCTTCACCTGCTTTCCAGCTTCCCAGATGTTATTGCTGTGGCCACATAGGAGTTTTGACTTTTGTATCTTATTTGTATTTTAATGAGATTTAGGAGAGAATATAGGTAAATGTGCAGGTTTAATTTGCCTTGTTCAAGTGGAAGCCCAATCCTTTACTCCTGGTTCCAGTGGTGGCATTTGGGCCAGATGAGGATGTCCCTGGGAAACTGCAACAACAATGTCAGGTTGTAGAAGTGATACAAGATGTGATTTCTCTCTAGCAGCCAAGAGGGTTACCTCTGGCATCTCAGAGTTAGGCATGTACACCCTGGAGAAGGATGGTGCTGAGTGAGGCCTGATAGGGGATTCAGCAATGGATTGCAAACTTATTTTGACCCATATTAAGAAGTTCCATTTAACCTCACAATCGAAGAGGCAGATACCTACACACTCCTACAAATGAAACTATACAGAAGAGCAAAAGTTTGGCAAAACAGTACTAACCCCTTCTACGGGCTAAGCACTCAGGTGTTTCTATTTAAGTTGTTTGTGTGTTTTCAGTGATGGTCTTGACCCACTAATGTGTCACAAGCAGAAGATTGAAAATCAGTGTCACTTGAGGTGACATCCAGAAACCTGCAGTATATCACTATTGTCATCTTTCTGCTCTAAAACTTTGCAGGATTCTCCATCAACCTCTGAATATTACATTCAAGGCCTTCAGCATCTGGCTCCGACTTGCCTGTCAAAACACTTCCCACAATGTGCCCACCTGGTATATGTGGTATATGTGCTTTTCACAGCAGTGGTTGGCCTGCTTTCTGCCTTCCTCCCTGCCTGTACTTTAAGCTCACCAAGACTTTTAAGATAGCATTTTCTCTGCCTGGGCACCCTTGCGCCACTGCCTGCCTCAAGAGAGTGCTACATACACTTTAAGACCCAAATGAAATGGCAGAACACCTGTGAACTTTCTCTAATGTACACACTCAGAATCTTGGGAACCTTGGGGTCAGAAAGGGAGTGAATGTTTTTCGTTTGTATTGTGAAGATAAACTCTGGCCACAGAAGAACAGGTGGTAAATTAGGAAAACACCAAAGAGAAAATTTTGATGTAAAATTGGGTTATTAATTGGCAGGAATTATCTAGTAACTTTTCCTACAGAGCAATGTTTTTATGTAAAAATAATTTCTAGAATGTTTATAGCATGCCATCATAATATATGGTAAAGATATACTTTAAGCCTTACTAAGCAATACCCTATTATTAGTTATATAATTTTATAACTACTTTTATGACTCACTATGAAGAACTGCTTTGTGCACATCTTTGTATATAAGTCTAAATACCTGTAAGTACTTTGATTGGATTCTTGATGCATACCACCAAGTCTCTCTCCTGAAAGAAAAGATCAGTTCAAACCCCATGTGCAGGAGAATGCCTGTTGGGCTACATAGTGGCCACTTCTAGGTATTGTCATTTTTTAAATACCATGTCTGTGGTAGTTTTAAATTTTAGTAAGATAATATATCTCAATGTTTATTTTATGGTTCCTACTTTTAGTGTCATACTTAGAAAGAACTTCCAGAAACTCAAAACATAAACCATTTTTTGCTAGAATTTAAAGTCACCCCAAATAATATTCTCCATTTTCTCAATGAGAAGATGAACAAAAGTAGAATTCTTATGTCCATCTTTGATACCTAAACTTTTAGAGGTATAGGTGGAATAATCAATGTCTACTAATATAGTGACAGGCACACTTCTAAAGTCATTCATTATGTATAGTCATATATTAATTGAAAACTGTTGTCATTTTTCTTTTCTCATTTCATGAACCAGTTTTACTCAAACTCTTTGTTTGTATCTTCAGTGTCAACATTCTCATCATCATCAGACCCACTCTGAGTCATGTAACACAGTTTTCCTGGCACAGCAGGTGCATTTCCGTCTGAGTTATTTTTAGTCTACACGTACATAATTCTGTCAGTGAGATTTTTAATCCAAGTCACAAATAGATGATCTTATAACATTAGTTTCTAAACTTGTCTTGAATGCGTATATTGTTCTTGATAATAAGACAACTTATACTGTGCTTTATTTTTACATTGTTATATTTACTAAAGATATATTTGCACAGTGCTTAAGGAGTCACTTGTTTTTTTAAAAAAAAAAAAGTCTTTCAACTTTTTCACATTTTCTTTTTCTTCTCTTTTTTTCCATCCCTCTTCTCTCAGCCCCACCCCACTGCCCAAAACCATTTTAACTCTTTCACTGATTTTCATGACAACATTTTCCTCTATGTAGGTGCAAGATGTATATCTATATAGGTTGCCTGTATTGTTCCTTGCTAATTATTTAGTTTTAGGCATTATCTGTTATACAAGAATTTAGCCTCTTCCACCTCATCCTCCCTCACTTCCCATTCCCATACCTTTCAGTAAAGCCACATTTACATTATTATATCTGTATAAATGCTATTATGTCTATATAAATGCTTCCCAGCTGAGCCAGCTACTAAATTGTGGTTAATATTTTTCTGCCTTAAAGTAAAATTTTTAAGTTGTTAAATAAGTCCATTCTTGCATTGCTATAAAGAAATACCTGAGACTGGGTAATTGATAAAGAAAAGAGATTTAATTGGCTTATGGTTCTGCAGGCTGTACAGGAAGTATGGTGGCATCTGCTTCTGGGGAGGCCTCAGGGAGCTTTTACTCATGGGAAGGCAAAGCTGGAGTAGGCATCTTATTTGGCAAGAGCAGGACTAAGAGAGAAGAGGTGCCACACACTTGTAAACAACCAGATCTTGTGAGAACTCACCCACTATACAGTACTGTATTAGTCCATTCTCACACTGCTATAAAGAAATACCCATGACTGGGTAATTTATAAAGGAAAGAGATTTAATTGACTCACAGTTCTACATGGCTGGGGAGACCTTAGGAAACTTACAATCATCGTGGAAGGCAAAGGGGAAGCAAGGACCTTCACATGGCAGCAGAGAGAGACCAGTGAGGTGTCAAGGGGCAAGAGCCCTTTATAAAACCATCAGATTTTGTGAGAACTCACTATCACAAGAACAGCATGGGGGAAACTGCCTCCATGATCCAATCGCCTCCCACCAGGTCTCTCCCTAGGCACGTGGGGATTATGGGGATTACAATTCAAGATGAGATTTGGGTGGGGACACAGCCAAGCCATATCAAGTACCAAGGGGAATGATACTAAACCATTTATGAGAACTTTACCCTATGATCCAGTCACTTCCCACCAGGCCCCACCTCCAGTTCTGGGGATTACAGCTGAACATGAGATTTGGGTGGGGACACAGATCCAAACTATATCACATACCAAAGAGTATATAATATGTATTTGTATAGCTTAAGTAACAATAATAAAGTGAATATCCAGGTTAACAAAACAATCTTAACACAGACACATCCCCCTTCCCTTCCTCAGGCTCCCAAGACCAGTCTCACCTACATGTGAAAAGAATACAAAATTGCAGGAAACTCAACAGCATAATTAGATTTGTTATTTCTTCTTGGACAGAAGAGTTATTTAAGAATAATTTTTGTTTTGTGGGATACGGAGATCTGATGTGCAAGTCGTTTGAATTTGTATGTTTATGTGTTTGTTAATAATGCCAGCTTCTGTACAGTCAGAGAATTTTGCCTAAATAGTATTTTTTGTTTGTTTATGGCTGCTGGGATGTGATTCATTTTTCTAAATATTTCTTGCATATTTGGGAGAAAATGTGCCCTTTCTGTTTCAGAGGTATTGAATTTTATACATTCTTTCATAGGTATTTCAATCAAGCTAACAGTATCCACTTTCTTTCTGTGCTTATTTAAAATTGTGTGTTTGGTCCATTGAGGAGTGAGAGAGCTTTTAAAGTCCCCCACTATGTTTTTTTTTAATTTATCTTTGTTTTTCAAACAGATGTTATTATATATGTAAATTTAGTTATTCAGCCTATTATATTTTCAAATTTATATTATTCCTTTTTATCACTGGAAACATAATCATCCATGTTATTTAATGGATTTTTCCTGAATCTTGTTTTGTCTGATTTGCCCTCCTTTTTTCTTTGTGTCCACTTGATGCTCTCTGGCCTTGTTTTCATTTTTAATTTTCTCTATGACTTTTTTGATATGCTCTTATCAACAGCATATAATTGGATATTGACTTCACTATTTTTCAAGCGTCTGTCTATTAAATAGAAGCTAAATCTATTGACATATAAGATGATAATTGATATGTTTACCACTCTCTATGTGCTTTATCCGTAGATTATGCTACTATTGCAACCTGTGCACTCAACTTTTTAAAAACTTGAATGGTGAGGGCAGCCAATTGTGATGCCTACATATTGCCCTATTCATAAGTTCTGCAAATAGTTATTGAAGACCTGCTGGGGACCAGGCACCAGGCCAGGCACTGGGGCTATAACAGAGAACATGACAGTCTCTGTCTTGTAAGTAGGGCCAGCTTCATGGATTGCAGTCACTTGATGGCCTTGAGTGTGGTTTAATACTCTGCTGTTGTTGTCTTGAGACTCTAATTTTCAACAAGGGACCCTGAATTTAATTTTTCACTGGGCCCTATAAATTATGCTGCTGGTCTTGCCATAAAGTTATATAAAAGACAGAAAACAGGAAATTTCAATATGGCTTAATAAATACCTTAATAGGAATCAGCAGTGGAGACTATGAGAGCATAGAGGGGGCTGATCTTGGAGGTCTTATTGACACAGCTCAGCACTAGACTGAATCAGATAAGGAGTAGGAGTTGGGCTGGCTGAAAGAGGGAAGCAGAAGAAACAGCAGGTGTAAGGCCCGTGGTCTTTAGACCTAATGATGTCTCTGGCCAGAGCAAAAATTATAGGTATCCCTCAACAAAGCTAACTGAAAGCATCAAGGCCAGTAGAATTACAATCCAAAGTAATGTTACGGGCAAGGATCAAAAAAACATTCCAGATATCTGTACAAGATGCTAAACTAACTGACTGCCTTTGAAGTCATGCTGACAAGCTCCTTCCAGAATTGACAGATACTTTATACAAGGTCTAATGCCAAGATGATGGGAGATGAGGCTAAGGGAGAGACACAAATTACAGACTCAGAAGGGAATGCCACCACAAAACTTCTGCCATTATCCCAAGTTAATGGGGAGTCATCTTTCTAAAATGCAAAACCAATTGCATCAGTGTCCCACATTTGAGAATGGCCATTCTGACGTTAGCATAGAGAGAGAGAGGCTGGGTAAGCAGGCTAATTAGAAACCTTTTTGTAGTGATCCAAGTGTTAGCAAAGGATATGAAGTGTTAGCAGAGGACATGAAGTCGTAGCATAGTTTCAGCCAACATGCAGGAGAGAAAAGCTGCAGCACTGAGTTTTGAGTAGCGGTGTTGGTGAGAAAGAAAGAAAGGGCGAGTCAAAGATGGCAGTCACTGAAGTTTAGGATGAAGGACTACAACCGGCTTGTGTGAAAAAAGTTTATAATTTGAGGCACGTTGTGTGGGAGCTGGGAGACAGAAGTGGGAGTATCCAATGAGCAGGGCTGATGGGGTCTTTAGGGGTCTTGCAGAGAAGAGATGTCAGCTGGCACCACAGGCATGACCCTGGGGTCACTCTACTCATATTGTGCAAGTGCAGATATGCAGGTCTGGGAGTGCTGATATTCAACAGATGGGCAGAGGAAGAGGAGTCTTTACAAAAGGCTGAAATGGAGAAGGAACAGTGAGGGACAGAAGGGAAACCAGCATTATGGAAGTCAGTGTATTGTGGCAGCCAAAGGAAGCAGCACACTTCAGAAACAACGAAGAGGTTAAACACCTAAAACTGTGGGCTGAAACAACAAAGAAACTAAGACCAGCAAAGCGACCCTTTGATTTAGAAGGTCTTGGGAAGAGCAATTTCAGAAGATTGAACACTGGATTATTGAAGGAGGGAGTGCGAAGTGCAGAAGTTAAAGTTGCAATTGTGAGCAATAAGATTGTCCTGGTTTCTGCAGTCCATGCTTTGACTTGCTGCCCTGGAGAGACTGCCAATTCCTAGAGATAGTAAATGGCTCACATATGGGTATGCCTTTCAAATGCAAACCAACGTGTGCAGCGCCCACACCCCACCACTTTCTCCATGGAGCACTCACATTCAAGGCCATTGTTCCCTTGCCCTAATCACCCCAGGGCCGGATACCAGATAGTTAGAGACAACCCCTTTACCCCAGAGCCTGCTGAAATTATTCAAACTAAGTCAGTTTCCTCTTTCTCATCTGTTCCTTCCCATTGAAACCACAATAAAGGTTATTACCCACTTTTTCCCCTCACTCTGTCTCTTGACCAACGCTGGTGCTTCCCCCTGTGGCCCTGTGTGGCACAGTATGGCCCTTTCTCTTGGGATCTGTGAGTAATGAACTATCTTTTCAATAGCAATCATCTTCCAATCTATTGGCCTCACCACACCTGAATAATAATCAAACCTACACCTTAAAGCAAGAGGGAAATATAGTGAGTGAGAGAGGATTGAGGCTTTTGTATGATCATTTTTAACTGATGAGAGAGAGACTTAGTCAAGTTCATGATGATGAGAAGGTGCCAGTTGAGAGGGTGGAGTCAACAATGTAAGACAGAGGGGGAGGAATTTGGGGCAAAATCCTGTAGAGATGGGAACAGATGAGCCCAGAGCCATCGCCTTTCAAGGAGGAGGCAGAGCTGGACACAGTGGTTCACTCCTGTAATCCCAGCTTCTCAGGAGGCTGAGGCAGAAGCATTGTTTGAGGCCAGGAGTTTGAGAAGGAGAAGGCAGGCTCAGGCTAGGGAAGGTCGCTGTTGGGAGGCATATGCTCCCAAATATGCAGAGGAGGCCCCATTTCAAAATAAACTCTGTGTCCTTCTTCTTGGCACTACTGCTAAGCCAGACCATGATCCCTAACCTCCCTCCTCTATAGTCTCATAGACTCTTCTGAACCAGCCAGTCATGACCACTGCACACTCCCCTAGGACTTGATCTGAGCCGTGCATTTGACACTGATAAATCTTGCTGTGAGTTGTCTTTATCGATGATGAAATGCTACAAGGAGGTAGTCTTAGTCATGCCCCTGCTGTCTTAGCTGTGTCCCCAATGCCCAGCATTGAGTTGAACAGGACACACAGTTCCTGCCTATGGAGCTCCTGCAGGAGTAGCGAGCAGGTATGTGTAGGGACAAAGGGCAACTATAAGTGCAACTGGAACTGACTGCCTGATGCCCACTGACTGCCTGAACTGACTGCATGGGCCTCAGAGCCTGTTACCTCATTCCTTACCTACTTCTGTCCACCAGTGGGCCTTTTGGAACAAGGCCCTGCCACACTCACTGGGAATAGAGCCTCAGCCAGGAACGGAGAGGGAGAAGGCCCTGAGAAGCCAGGGAATTTTTACTTTGAAAAGCTCTTTTATCTGTGGCTGTGTCCTTGGAAAGGGCACATTTGCATTCATTTGCAGGTTACCTTGCTCAGAAGCAAGCCTGTTTTTATGAACATAATAAAAAGCATTGCCCTTGTAGAAAAAATGGCCTTTCCAGCCTATGAAGAAATGTTCAATTTAAAGCAAGTCTAGTTTAGAGGCAAGAGGCCAAGACTAAAAGAAGTAACTTCAGAGGATCAGTTATGTGAATAAGAAAAATCAAGACTAAAAGTAATGTTGATTTCTAACCTCAAAGATGCTCAAGACACTTGAGGTTGGAGAGGAATGGGTGACTCTGTTTAACCTGCTCAGCCTGCTGCAGCTGAGGTCAGAAGCCAGTGCATGCGTGGGGATACAACATTTCCCTTCCCAGACACCTGAGGCTTCTCCTGCCAACCACAGGAGGCCTGGGCACCCTGTGTCCTCTGAACCCTCTCAACAGCCCCTCTTTTCACAGACCCACATACATGTCCAAGGCTGGGACATGGTGTCAGCTTCCTTTAACGTTCTGCAGCTTCATTGCATCAACACAGGCCACTGCTGTCCTCTCTTCCTGACTTCCCTATTCTAATCTCAGCTTCAGTTCTCTCTCTGTAATTATTCTCAAGTAACCACAAATGTCTTTATCTTACTCTGCAGTTCATGAAGGGGTGTGTGTGTCTGTGTGCGCACGCGCGCGTGCACACGTGTAGTGTACTTATCTAGTTTTGAATACAAACAGATCAATTGTGCATCTTAATTTCCAGATGGACATTTTTGATACTTCTAACAAAGAGAATACCCAGGATATTGAGTCAAAGCATGGAAAACCTTCAGTCTGATACCTGAGAATGGCAAAGTTAGAACCCAGGGTTCCCTAGAAGGCAGTTCTTTGCACTTAGATTGCAGAGTTCCTAGGACATTGCTGGTGGTCAGAGCCACAGAACAGCCCCCTCCTCATCATTACCTGCTCAGGATGGTTCACAAGAAGGGAAGGAGGAAGTTGTTTAGCCTAAGGGCTGCCTACATGATTTTCTGGTAGCTTTGAGACCAGATCATCTGTAGACAAGTTAATTTCCCTAGAGTAGAAAACAAAATCCCATCTCTTGATCAGCTTCTTCAACAAATGGTACTTGAAAAATGTTTAAAATGCATTAAACTCCAAAAAGCAATTCTGCTTGACTCAGAGATGGGATCTTCTTTATGTTCACCTAGAAACTGTACAGACTAAACCTTTACAATCTCAGGGGAAAACAAGATTAAAGATCCATATTTCTAGTATATCCACACAAGGTTTTGTGATATAAAAGAAATTGTAGAGTTGATGGGTGGGGGCAGTATGTTGATGGGACTGTTGAATCATGAAGGATGTTGAAGGTGGCCAAGGACTGTGGACAGTGCAGGAGTCCCAGGGGTTTTCTAAGGTCTTCCCAGGCCTGGCTTGTGGGCTCCAAGTCCCTAGTCCACACCTCCATAGGATGGTTCAGCTTTTATCTGACATATTGGAGTTCCCTGTAGATTTCATATAAAGGACATTTGGGGAAAAAATAAAGTTACCCAATTATCTGGTACACTAAGTAATTGACTAATTACTATGTTAAAAAGGCAGGCAGATAGTTTTTGTTTCCAGGAGTTGAAGAGAAAGTATACTATGATGAAAGTGAGCCCTAGGCTGGCAACTAGCGGATTTCCTGGCCTTGCTAACTGGTTGTATGTACATGAATTAACCACTTTCCCTATCTGATTAGGCTTGGTGATACCAAAGGTTCCTTCCTGATCTAAAACTCTGTGATTTCTGTATGCTTGTTACTTATTATTAAGTGTTGATGGCCTCATTCACAGACTAGAGAGGTGAGGGTTTAAGAGATTTAAGGTCCTCAGATGAGCTGGGCGTTGGATGGCTGAGTTGTTCCCTGTGGTGCTTCTGTGCACCCTGGGTTCTTAACACAGTCTGGACTAGAGATGGAAAAGCTGGAATCCATCTGCATTGGTCCCACCACATTTATGCCAGCCCGGATTTCATATGTTTCAGATCAGCCTCAAGTGAAAGGAAGGATTTTAGTGGATTAAGGCTGGAATACACACACATATACCCATAGAATTCTATAGGAATAGAGAATATCTCATGGGAGGGGTAGGGGCTGGAGGAGTGAAGAAGAGCAAAGGCAGGGAACAGGGGAAGGAGAGAGAAAGAAGAAAGGAGGAAGGAACAAATGAGCAGACACATTGGCCCTAACAGTGTTTGACTCACACAGGTCCTCAGTAAATGTGAGAACTATGGAAGGAATGTATTATTGAACTGAGCCAATCCTCAATCAGCAAATTCTAATTTCTACTCTAGTAGCAGCAAACTAAGAATGGATTTAGCCCATCACTTCCTAAAGCTGATAGGAGCCATTACCAGCCCACTGCATTTTTGAGCAGTTCTAATATTTCATCAAGTTCCAGGCATTAGTGAGCCTGAAATCCCATGATCCAAGGTCACTGTGGCAGTGTGGAAACTCAGAGAAGTCACAGATGTCAGAGGAGAGGGTAGACATACTGGCACATTCATCCCTCCCAGGTCCAAACTTTAGTGCCTCCATAAGGATTTTTCATCTAGTAAAGTAAATGCTAGAAATGTGAACCAGGCTGACGGTCAGAAAGTTCAGTGTGGTAAACAGGCTGCCCTTTCTGTTTCTAAGCAGGTAGCCTCACGATCCACAGGCCACTTTTGTGACTATTGTATAAGCCTGAGAGCAGATGTTTTCCTCTGAAATCAAGTATTAGTAGCCACCATATCAGACACTGTATTAAAATATATTATAAAACTCAGTCATTAAAACAGTTTGGTTCTGATGCAAGAATGGGCCTTCAGAACAATGGAAAAGAAAAGAAAGTTTTTTAAAAAGACCTCAATCTATGGGGCGATTTAGTAAATGAAGTAACATCTCAGAGCCATGTGGGATAGTTACTTAATAAATAATGCTGAGACAACTGGTTACCCATTTGGAAACAATAAAGTTAAATCCCAGTTTATATTAAAATAAATTCAAGATGGCCCAAAGATTAAAATGTTAAAAAGTAAAAATATGAAAGTATTAGAAGAATATATGGGAGAATTTACTTTTATAATCTTAGTGTGGAAGCAGCCTTTCTAGGAAACACATAAAGCCCACAAAACTTAAAGAAAAAAATAGTGATCATTTTGACAACATAAAACATAATTTTCTGCAACACAAATTATAGTCATTCACCACATAACAACATTTCAGTGAACAACGTACTGCATATACAACAGTAGTACTATAGTAATATCATTTCTACTGTACCTTGTCTATGCCTGGATATGTTTAGGTACATAAACATTGTGTTACAGTTGCCTACAGTTTTCACTATAGTAACATGCTTCTTAGGTTTGGAGCCTAGGAGCAGTCGGTCATACCGTGTAGCCTAGGTGTTGAGGTAGGCTACGCCATCTAGATTTGTGTAGGTACATTCTATGATGTTCACACAATGACAAAATTATCTAACAATGCATTTCTCATAATGTACCTTCATTATTTAGTGATAATGACTGTATATCGTAGCTAACATCAAAAGACAAATAGTAAAATAAAAGCAGGCGGCATTTACAATCTTACAAATATGGGCTGGCATGTTTATCACAAAGTACTAGTTTCCTTGTTAAAAATTTTCATAAATCAATGGCAACAAGCCAAGAAAGAAAAAAGGAGCAAAGTTCAGAGAAAAAGAAACCTCTGAAAAGATGTTTAAGTTCCCTAATAAGTAAATGCAAATTAAAAGAACAAAGTATTAAATTTTTCAGATTAGCCAACATCAGGAGCTTTGGTAGATCTGTGTTAACAGGAAGGAGGAAGCAGTGCTTGAATGTGCTTTCAGTGGGATGTAAAACAATACAGCTCCTTGCTTGGGAAGACCATTTAGCAATAGCTATCAAAATTACAAATGCACCTGACCTTTGAGCTAATCATTTGATTTCTAGAAATACATGATATAGAAATGCACACGTGCCTAAAAATATTAATTCCAATATTGTTTGTAATAACAAAACAGGAAACTCTCTAAGTGTCTTTCATTTAGTAGCATGAATAAACTGTGATACATTCCCATAGTAGAATATTCTATAGTGAGGGAAAAAAGAATGAAGTATTTCTGTATGTCTGTTAGGAAGTATCAATATGACAATATATCTATGGTTAAAAATTTGAGAAATATTCAAGAAAAAGTTGCTCCTGGTATAGGATTGGTCATCTAAAAAAGACAAATGTCTCATTCCTACTCTCTGTGTGTCTGTATTACATTATTAGTTTAAAATAAAATTAGTATTTTAACTAAGTGTATTAGTTTGTTCTCATGCTGCTATGAAGAAATACCTGGGAACTGGGTAAGTTATAAAGAAAAAAGGTTTAATTGGTTCACTGTTCCACATGGCTGGCAAGGCCTCAGAAAACTTATAATCATGGTGGAAGGCACCTCTTCACAGGGTGGCAGGAGAGAGAATGACTGCAAGCAGAGGAAATGCCAGACGCTTATAAAACCATCAGATCTCATGAGCACTCAATATCACGAGAACAGCATGGGGAAACCACTCCCATGATTCAGTTATCTCCACCTGGTCCCACCTTTGACCCAAGAGGATTATTACAATTCAAGGTGAGATTTGGATGAGGACACAGAACCAAACCATATCACTACGGATCCAGAGTTAGAATCTAAGAAATGAGCTGAAATCAACCTTAAAAATCTTGTATTTCTATTCTCTTAGTACACAGAAGAGAAACCTGAGATTTACAAAATCCAAGATGACCCAAAAAGCTAGACTCAGGAACAAACTTGGAGTGAGATTCCCAGTCCCTGGTTCATGGTTCCTTTTTTTATGTGATGCTCTTTGCTGTAGAATTTATGTCACTATTTTATTACAGAGTATCAGTCTCTGTAAGTGGGCTTCCGTAAGAGATCACATATAAAACACTGAAACTAGGCTCCGAGGTCCACACCCTCAAAGGTGAGGTCCCAAAGGCGGGACCAGGTGGAGATAACTGAATCATGGGAGTGGTTTCCCCATGCTGTTCTCGTGATAGTGAGTGCTCATGAGATCTGATGGTTTTATAAGTGTCTGGCATTTCCTCTGCTTGTACTCATTCTCTCTCCCGCCACCCTGTGAAGAGGTCCTGCCCCTCACTCTTCCATGGAGACAGCTCATGCCAATGCAGCTAATGACAACTGCACAGCACGACCAAGGCTGAGTAGAACAGGTGTAGAAATTGGCGTGGACTGGCGAAGAGTCTGATTCCCAAATGTCATTAAAGAAGCCAGCTGTAATGCTCCTTGGTTCACAGGCTCCCTGGGGCTGACCATCCTTCTGGGTCTCCAGCTTTCATCTTTTGCTTGATATCTGGATGGGGAAACAGTCACATCCCTGTGATGTACATTGCTTTGCCCCTGATGCTGATATCCCCTGGCATCTTACCTTCAGCCAGCTTTAGCCTAGCAGAAGCATTGGCACCTCTTCCATGCTATGTGTAGGCCTTAGGAAAGTAGGAGGTGGTCTCGTTTCCCAAGGGGCGACTTACATTGCCCCCAACACACACACCTGGCAACCTAAGACACATCTCTGATACTGCCATCTTCAGAAACTTCTAAATGAAAAACATCCCCCTACTATAAGTAACTCACCCTTCACCACCTGTTTATTTATTTCTCTCTCTTTTACTTTCCCTTGTCCCTGAGAGTAGAGTAAGGAAAGGGCTCATTGCTTCAACACTTGGCTTTCTCTGAATTCAGTCATCTTTACCTCAGCACAATTTAGTCTGGCCCAATTTTGACAGGCATGGGCCTGTCTGTTTGTACCTTTGTCTTGTGCTGAGAGGCACCATTTTGAGCCCAAAATTTAGAACATGGCATCTTTGTTTTTGGCAGACTTACAGATGTACAGGGCTAAAGAACTGAATAGAACATCCCTTGTGGCGCTGCAGATTGTTAGCCACAAATTAATACACAAAAACCGTTTTAGGTGCATCCCAAAAACTGTTAAAATGACTTGTTGATGTGGAGAAGTAAAAGCATTTCTCTGCAGTCTCATAACACTATTGATTTTGCTATGAAGCTCTTTTCTCATGAGTCATTTCAAACTATTTTTCAAGCAATTCCCCTTCCATAGTTTCATAAGTTTGGAATGGGTGGAGGCCCACCCTCTGTGAATCGTTCTCTTGTGTGTTCTCCTTTCTCTCCTGTCTCAGTCTCACAGTCTCACACACGTGGCTGCACCCCCGGCTATAGCTTGTTTGCAGTTTGCTGCCAATGTGACTGGAGCATCAGATGAGGCCACATCTGCCTTTCAGTCCCCCCACCTCGACTAGACTAATTATTTGTAATTTAAATTGGAAAAACTAATTTGTCTTTTTTTTTTTTTTACAGTGAAGAAATATACATAGATGTAGAATTAGACAGCTGACTCAGTTTAGATGATCCCAGTTTTGTTGGCAACATCCAAAGCATCGTAATCAGGAGCCAGTCGAACACATGCCTTCTTCTCTCCATCAGGCCGAGTCAGGGTGTTGCCCTTGGCCACATCCATGCCCTAGAGCTTCCTCACAGCCTGTTTGATCTGGTGCTTGTTGGCTTTAACATCCGCAGTGAACACAAGTGTGTTGTTGTCTTCTATTTTCTTCATGGTAGACTCAGTGGTCAGCAGAAACTTGATGATAGCATAGTGGTCAAGTTTGTTTCTCCTGGGGGCATTTTTCTGAGGATATTTGGGCTGCCTCCGGAGTCACAGTGTCTTGGGCTGCTGGAAGGTGTGTGACCTGTGGATCTTCTGTTTTTTGTGGCTGTGGACACCTTTCAACACTGCCTTCTTGGCCTTTAAAGCCTTCGCTTTGGCTTCAGCTTTAGGAGGGGCAGGAGCTTTCTTCTTTGCTTTTGGCGCCATCTTGTGAAAAGGGTCCAAAAACTAATTTTTCTAACATAGAAATACTCCTACAAATCTAAATCAAAAAGCCCAAAATGTAATAGATAAAGGGACAAGAAAAGTAAAAAGAATTTCCAGAAAATGGAACACAAATGGCTCCTTAAACAAATGAAACAGTGCCTAGCCTCTCTCATAATATGATAAATATAAATTAAAACTATAATGGCCTACCAGTGTTCACCAATTGGATTGGCAAAGATCAAAAAACTTGATAACACCATACGTTGGCAAAGAGGCTCATATGTTGCCATGAGACTATAAATTGGGATAACTCAAATGGAAGGAAATTTTGCAGTATCTGCAAAATACCTGCAGCATATATCTTTCAACCCTGCTATTTCATCTGTAGGAATTTTTCTTGCAGATATATTTGCCCATATGCAAAGGGACAGGTGTAAAGACCATTTCCCACAACATTGATGTAATAACAAATTAGGAAACAATCTAGATGCTAATCAATAGGGCACTGGTTAAATTAATTATGAAATGGTCATAAAGTGAACCACTTGCATGCCCCTAAACAGGAATGAGGAAACTTTTTATTTACTGATAAGAAATATCTCCAGGATGTGTGCTTATAAAAAAAGCAAATAGAGCAGTGTGCAATGGCATGTTGATATATGTGCAGAAACAGGGCGAAAGGCATTTTTTTTTAGTATTTTCTTATGTGTGTATAAGTGCACAAGTAACTGATAATATCATTTGTCTCTGGAGATGGGAACTGGAGGGATGGTGAACATAGGTGGGCAGGAGACTTAAATTTTAAATCCTGTGGCCTATCTATTTTTATCTTTGAAAACTAATAGACAAAAAGAGAGGATATCGGCTTCACCATTAACCAGCTATATTTGTTTTCACACAATAATACCTATCTCATAGTTTGGTTTTGATGACTAAAAGGACCCAGCTCAATGGCAAGCTTGTCATAAGCATTCAGCAAGTGGCAGATCTTACTAATGAATTACACTGCAACCAACAACTTCAACCTAAGTATTTTATTGTGAACAAATGGTAAAGTTTTATCAAATTTTTAAGCTAATACAGCAAAAATCCCTGCCTTTTAATTTTCACAGTAAACTGAAACACTGTGTGTCTATTATAACTAAAGTCCAGAATTGCTTAATATTAACAGTAATCAGATCATCTTCTCGTTCCAGCAACCAGCTAGGAGCTTAATTTGAGAGGAAGACACCTCACTATATAACTTAACGTTACTATTAGTCAAACAAATGAATAAACCAAAAAGGAAATTGTACACATTTTTGGTAGGAATGTGAAGATGTTATCAGAGAAAAACAGGCTCACATCAGTGTGTCAGGACATCAGTGAGGCAGCATTCGATGCAACCCTGTGTGTCCCTAGAAATCTGGTTGGAGGAAGATGGGATCATTTATATTCTGAGGATGATGGAGGTGAGATGCAGAAAGGTAAATTGATGTCTGCAAGGCCACACATTGACTGATACGGTTGAGGAAAGAATCTGTATGTCCTGGCTGTTCTTTGCTATCTCAGTTCCCAGATCACAGAGATTAGCAGGAAAGACACAAGATTGCCCTTCTGGGCCAGCTTAGCTCAGAGTACGAATTTTGCAGCTACAGCAAGAACAGCAGCTATCCAAATAAACACAGTAAATTCTCTTATTCTCTTCAAGCCAATTCTGACAAATAAAGAAGCTCAATCAACTTTATAAATAAGAAGGCTAAAGAAAGGTTATATTCAAGTGATCTTTATTCCTGCCTCCAAACAACTGAAGCTAAATGAAACCATTTCATTCCCCATCCCCCAGACCTGAACCATTTGGTTGAATGTGAGTCAAGCTCACTGAACCATACAGAGAGGAATGAATGAAGTGTGAGGGTGGAGCCAAGAGCCATGGAGACCAGCTGATAGATGGAGAAGTTCAGGGCAAGGTCATTGCCAGTGGCCTCAAGTCTAGAGCAGGCCTCTTGAGAGCCAGATAGAGGCAGCTGAGGAGGATCCACAGGGGGTAGAGTGGCTGCAGAGAGGATGTGCTGCTGTATCCACATCATGGCAATAGCACCAAGCAGAGTCCTAGAAGGTACCCTCACACACCCACCTCCAAATCAGTTCAGAAACATATACTCGTATAGACCTATCTTGGGTAATGACGTTTCATTGGTTTTTATCCCTATTAATACAGGAACCTGTTAATATAAGACCCCAGCCTCCTGCAAAGCTCTTTTCCCACCCCTTTCTGGCAAGCATCTTGACAGCTAACTGTGGCATCTGTGGACTTTTTTTCACTTTTCTTCTTCTGTCTCCCATCCCAAGAACAATCTGGGCACTATGCGTCCACTCGCCACATCCGTTCCCCTGAGTACCACCACTGGATTCTTTGGGTGCCCCCTCTCCTCCTGAGGTCCTCTGCTCCACTAGGCACTATGACCTTTGCATTGGCAAAGCTGCTTTCCACCAGGTGCCCCACTGGTACAAACCCAGCGCTGCCCCGTCAGGGACAGGCTGAAGGTGAAGCAAGCAAGGCACTCCCCAGGCAGGCTTGTCACAGGCATTCAGCAAGTGGCAGATCTTATTGGGGAAATATATGTCCCCAGTAGTATATGTTTGCGTGTATTTTTAAGGGTTAATTTTTCTAGAATATTAAAATGTCTGAAAGATATTGAAAAAAGTAACTATATTAAACTCACAACACTGTTTTACGTTTAAATATATACTTTATAGTGAAACCAGAATGTTACTTTTCTGGCCTAAAATAGAAGCAAATTAATCAATAATATGGGTTATATATGATATTTTGATATAAGTATATAATACATAATAAATAAATGCCATGTTGGTAAAAATGTGGCATGCCTTATGCTTTGTAACCTAGATATAATATTTTTGTGTAGTCCTTAAAACCACAATAAAGTAGATTTTTTTAACTTTTAAAAAACTCAGTAGAGACAATATTTTAGCATAGTATTTTTTAAAATAAAAATTGATGCAAAAATTCATAATGAACTAAATTTACAACTTTCAAGTAAAAACAACTTTCTAATAATGTCATGCTGAGCCATATTAGAGACTGAGACACAAAGAAATATATGTCCTCAATAGTATATGTTTGTAAATATTTTTAAGGGTTACTTTTTCTAGAATGTTAAAATGTCTGAAAAATATTGAAAAACAGGAAAGTAGCTACATTAAACTCACAACATTGTTTTACATTTAAATATTTATAGTGAAACCAGAATTTATTGTAATGTTACTTTCCTGGCCTAAAATGGAAGCAAATTCATCAATAATATTTTCAAAATTTACTCTTTGCTTATCTCATTTTCAGTTGAGAGTTTTGAATTCTAGTAAATGAGTGATGGTAACTTTCAAAGTGTGATGCACATAAAACTTTAACAAGTTATGAATATACCTCCTGAATTTGAGAGTGAATGAAAAAGAAACTGGACATGTATGAATTATTGCGTGAGAGTATCAGTTATTACAGGGAAACTACATACCAATAGAAATTAAAGAGATTATAGATGTCCCAATTTTACATGTGAAATGGAAATATGAGAAAAATTTATTTTTACACATTCATTCATGTGTCTTGTAGAAAATATACAAATACATGTAAATCAAAAGAAAAAATAATCCAGATTGTCATAAAGTTGATCGTCTTACTATTGTACTTTTTCTACACATTTTTATCTATATATTCATAATGCATAGACAAGAAAGGGGGAGAATTCAGTTGGTGCAAAGCAGCCTGGAGAATTGCCTTGTTCTCAGGGCTTCCAAATAGAGTGCTCCAGGCATCCTGGAATGGAAATACAAGACTTCTCATGTTAATCTCCTTTGGCAACACCCTCACAGACACAGCCCTGCACACAAACCCTCACCTGACTTAGCCTCAGAAATCCCAGAAACTCACTTCTGCCATATTCTAGTAAATGAACAACTCACCAAGACCAGCACAGTTTCAAGAGGAGCGGGAACTTAGACTTCACCTCTCTGAGGGAAGTGTAGCAAAGAATTTGTGGCCATCTTTTATCTGCCCCATCCCAACGGAAAGACACTTCTGTGAAAGCTCTACTTCAAAGCATCCAGAAGCCCACAGCTCTGAGTCCCAAACACAGACACAGCCAAATCACAGACTCACTTGGGCCAGGATTCCTCACTACTGCAAAGGCCCCTTTTGAGTGCTTTCTGTGACATCAAGATCTTTTGATCTTGACGGCCATGAAAGGCTCTGAGGAAGAAGGAGATTTCACATTTGGTTAGCCCATTAGGAGAAAGATCAGGACTAGTCACCATTGTGGCCAGGGCTGGTGCAGTTGGTGACATGGAGGGAGAGGAGGGCCAGTTCAATGGTGACTGGAACCCTTTCTCCCCATGCACCTGTGCCAACCCACACCTTTCTCTCAACGTTTGTTTTTGGTTCTCTATTTAAGGCTTCTTAGGGAGGCTTCTCCTGGAAAGAAAGGCTGGCTTTTCAAGGTGAGTATTTAGGATTTGGTGTACCCCTGGCAGGGGTATTGTTGCAGAGTTATGGGTGTGAAGGAAATGGATTGGATCCAGAGAGGGTGAGTGCACTGAGACCAGCAGAATGCAGCTGGGAAGAAGGGCAACTGGGGTCTGCATACAAACCCCCACCTGACTTGGCCTCGGAGGCGTGGCCACTATGCCAGCAGGCATTCTTAAGTAAGCTGCCTTGTCATCTCCTTACGTCTGCCTGGCTCTGTTTCTTTCTTTTTTCAATGGCCTCCCTCTTATAGAAGAGGTCATACAGTGGTGATGGATTCTGCCTCTTACTGGTCATATATCCTCAGGCAGGTTATGGAACTTCAGGTTTCTCCTCTGTGAATAAAGTGCTTGCCCCATAGGGTTGTTGCGAGGGTTGAATGGGTTGATTATATAAGGCTTAGAACCAGGCCTGGCACCCATACCCATGGTACATGTGATCCAGTGGAGGCATGGGGCTTTGCAGGCAGATAGAGATCAGATCCCAGCCCTGTCACTTACTAGCTTGTATTATTAGTGAGGAGGGTTCTCTAAAGGGACAGAACTAATAAAATAGATATATAAAGGAGTTTATCAAGTATTAACTTACACGATCACAAGGTCCCACAATAGAATGTCTGAAAGCTTGAAGAGCAAGAAGGGCCAGCCTGAGTCTCAAAACTGAAGAACATGG
Organism: Cebus imitator; assembly: GCF_001604975.1. NCBI lineage: Eukaryota > Metazoa > Chordata > Mammalia > Primates > Cebidae > Cebus > Cebus imitator. Next base: position 184,831 of record NW_016107706.1, on the reverse strand, counting down.
AGTCTGATGTTCAAGGGCAGGAAGCATCCAGCACAGGAGAAAGATGTAGGCTAGGAGGCTAGGCCAGTCTCTCCTTTTCACATTTTTCTGCCTGCTTTATATTCACTGGCCTCTGATTAGATGATACCCACCAGATTAAGGGTGGGTCTGCCTTTCCCAGCTCACTGACTCAAATGTCAATCTCCTTTGACAACACCCTCACAGACACAGCCAGAATCAATACTTTGTATCCTTCAATCCAATCAAGTTGACACTCAGTATTAACCATCAGGCTATCTATGTGACCTTGGGCATCTTATACCTCCTTCGGCCTCATTTTCCTTCTCTGTCTCCCTCTAATTGCCGTAGGGATCAGAGAAATTGTGCATAGAGGGCCTACAAGCAGCTGTGGGTAAATCACACGCACATCTCCTCTCTTCTCTTCCAGGCTTTCCTTCCTTCTCGCTATTTGTCAGTTCTGGCATCTTACCCTTAGCAAGATGCTTCACATTAATGGCAGTTGTCATGTATCAACTGAACATGACACTTCCAGCCTCTGAGCCACGTTTGTCTGCAAATTTCCAGTTATATACTCAGGGGTCCCAGCGTGAGGGCTGTTCTCTTCCATCCAGACTCGGCTTCTCGTGACTTCAAAACTGATTGCTCTGACTCTGTGCTCAAGGGCCTTCCTGCTGTCAGGGCTGAAGGATTCTTATCTTCCAAGCACCTGGATGGCATTCTGTTGTTTACTTCACAGCACTGAATCAGTACTACCTTCTCATGGGCTCTTTAGGACCTGCCCAATCTACCTCAAACTCCGTGGTTCTTAAAGTGCAATCCGTGGACTTGCAGCATCATGTCACCAGAGAAGCTATCTGAAATGCCAGTTCCCAGACCCCACCCACACCTCCTGAATTGGAAACTCTGGGGTGGGGCCCAGCAAGCTAGCTTTAATAAGCCTTCCAAGAGATCCTGATGCATATTCAAGTTTAAGAACTGCTAATGGTTAAGAAACACCTTAGCCCCCAAATCTAGCGTTTTGGTTAAGATAAAATGCAAGAATCAAACACATTTCCTGCCAAGTCCTATTAATTTACTGATTACACCTACATCCTTTCAAAAAGGAGTGAATGAGGGCTTAGGATCAAACAATGATGTTGATGATAACAAAAAAATAAAAAAATAGCATGTATTGAAAAGTTACCTTGGTGAGACACTGTGCTGAGTAATTCCCATGTGTTTGTGTCATTAAACCTTTATAAAAATCTGATGAAATATTTATTCTCTTCATTTGCATCTGAGGAAATAAAATTTCTTAAAGGTTAAATACATTGCCTACAACCAAATTTGAAGGAGAAAAAAACTGTTTTTTGTTCTTGGGGTTTTTGTTTTGTTTTTTGCAAACTGCGTCACTGTACTTTGAGTTTATTTGAAGGTCCCTGTATCCAAGGAACTATTTAGTAATAATAATTCCTAAGAATTGAGTCTCACTAAGCAGAATAGGAGCGAGTGATGCTAGTAGCAAGGCCCGCTGGGGCCTCACCTCAATGCTAAGTAGTCAGTTGGGTGAGCTGCCAATGGCAGGTGACAGACCCAGTTGGAACGTTCCATGCAGACCTCAGCAGGCGGGAGACGGTGCACACTGTCATTGAGGGAAACTGTGCCTACACAGCTTTACTCTACAAAAACACATAGCAAACATCTGAGTCCCAAGTAGATGTCAGATATTGGCCCTAATGGGTAGTAAACCAAGGTCCTCTTACTGCCCCTATATGGTGGTCCATATAGAAGAGCTTTCTTTTGTTTTACTTCTTTAGAAGAAAACACCTTATGACTTAAATCTAATGAAGATTTTGTTTTTTCTGAGATTAAATGGCTGCCATTTTCTTAGTGCTTAGCTATATTCAGGTTCTATAGTAGATGCTTAAGCATATTAGGTCAATGATTCCTCATAAAACTCCACCAGATAAAGATTAGCATCTCCATTTTTGCAGGTAAGGAACATGGCACCCAGAGAGGTTAGCGACTTGCTTTGGTCACTCAGGCGGTAAATAGTGAAGTGCAGTCTGACACCCAGCCCAAGTTCTGGAGGCACCGGGATGCTTTTCACAGGCTGCAAACGGACCCCAGATACGTTCCTTTCTTCCCTTCTTTTAGGTAAGCGAGTCACAATTCTACAGACTTAGATTTCTACTGGAAATGAAGGCTACTTGCTATAATCTATGAAGTGAGTTATTAGGGTTACTGGGATCTAGTGCTCATAAGCTAACATCGGTATAGGTGCCAGGCATTTCCCACCCTTTCCTTTCCCCTGCTCTGCTCTGTGTTCCTGGGATTAGACGGTGGGGGGGTACGGTGCTGACCCTCACAGGCTGTGCTACGCAGACTCCCTTCTCAGCTTGGCCAGTATCAGGCTATGCAAGGAGGTGGGAGAGCAGAAGGAAGACAGCAGACAGGGTGCAGCATATGTCCTGTCTCTGCCTGAGGCAGCATCTCTAGAAGCAGCTGCACCTTCTCTGTGGCCCCAGCTCCTCGCTCTAGGATACTACTCCTGATAACATTGCCTGTTCCCTCATCCCTCTGGCCTTGAGTTGGGAGAAACTTCTCTATTCTAGTCTCTCAGATGCCTCACCATTCTCTCCCAGGAGCCTTAGCTGTTTCATCGTCTGTATAACCAATCATCTATATTAGAGTCCCTCTGAAAGACCTAGAATGCTTTCTCTTTCATGGCTGTTGAGTGTGTTATCAGTGGTTGCTGAATCTTCTCATTCTGTATTCTTAACCTCTGTTAACCTCAGTAAGGAAGGCACCAGGTTCAAGAGGCCAAAGAAAAGACCAGAGCCAGCAAGCAAGACGTGGGGTTTTATTAGGGGCTTACATACAAGGGAGAGAGTCCAGTGGCAGCAGGCTGGACAGGGGAACTGACTTATATACAGAAACAGTCCAGTGGTAGCAGGCTAGACAACATATCCACCTTATTATAGTCCAGTGGTGGCGGGCTGGACAACATAGTTGCACAGATCAGTAGCCACAGGCTGGGCAGGAAAACTACAACCACTTCCAAACAGCATGTAGTTTATGTAGCATTTTCACTTAACTTCCTCCCCTTAGCAACCTCCACGTAGCAGGCTTCATTTAACCAAAACTCAGGGCCTCAATCCCCTATATGGCATGTATTCCACAAGACAGGCCAGGGGTTGAGATGTTTATCAAAGATAAAGAATGAATCTCCAGGTTAGCAACACCTGGATTCCCCAGCTTGGAACACACATTCATGTGCATCTGCCATACAGGGACATTCTAAGGGGTTGCTTCAATTACTGCCATCAGGTGCATTTACCCCACATACACAAACTAAAGCACAGCTCACAGATCACATGTTTACCATTTTGAGGAGGTATACTTCATTTTTCACAAATCATCAAGGTCGTTTTAAATTGGTCATGGATTTTAATTGCTGCTGTGCTTAGTTTTTTACCAACAAAAAAATGTTAGGTTAGCTTCATCATTCTCAATTTAGTTTGTTGCAGATTCCTTGGTGTACCTTCTGTGTAGAATGATTTGAATTTGTCTCAATAGTATTATTAGCATTGTATTTTCTTATAACTATTGTGTCTGAATTTGGGAGTAGCATTTTAATTATTCACTTCTTCTTTAAAACTTTTTATAACCCCGTTCAGTTCCTTTTCCTTAAAAAAAAAAAAAAAAAGACAAGGGGAGAAACAAGTTAACTATCTTTGTCCTACTAAGTGGATTTTGGTCAAAGTTTTAAAGAAAAAAAATTATGGCCGGGCACAGTGGCTCACTCCTATAATCCCAGCACTTTGGGAGGCTGAGGCAGGCGGATCACTTGAGCTCAGGAGTGCGAGACCAGCCTGGCCAGCATGGTGAAATCCCTGTCTCTACTAAAAATACCAAAACAATAAAATTAGCTGGGTGTGGTGGTGGGCACCTGTAATCTCAGCTACTCAGGAGGCTGAAGCAGGAGAATCACTTGAACCCGGGAGGCAGAGGTTGCAGTGAGCCAAGAAAGCACCACTACCCTCCAGCCTGGGCGACAGAGTGAGACTCCATCTCAAAAAAAAAAATCATGGCACCTCCGAAAACACCCAGCTAATTTTGCTACACACGGGAATCTGGCTAAAATGCAGATTCTGATTCAGCAGGTCACAGTGTGAGTGTGGAGGTCTGAGATTATGCTTTTCTATCTAGCTTCCAGGCTATGCCCACGCTGCTGGTCCGAGAACCACACTGGGAGTAGCAAGATCTTCAGGATCTCACAGAGTCTCTCCCGTGTAAACTCTTAGTTTGCACAGTGCCCTACTGTGCTGGGGAAGAAGGCCTAGGAATGCCTTGCCTCTTTACTGGCAGCCAGGGCCTGAGCTGTGTTTCATGTAGGCTGCCCCCTCCTTCTCATAACTATTGTTTTAGTCTAATTAGCCGAAATCAGTCTGGCATTCCTAGGTGAAACTTTAACGTGATTGTAATTTCAGTGCTGTTCTTTGTGATTCCAGTCTGTCTTCTAATGAGAATACACATGTTTATACATTTATTTGTGTCATAGAAAAAGAAATTCGAAAACTGCTTGCACAACAAGTGCCTGGAAGTAATTAGTATTCGCAGTATGATGTTAAGTAGGTTTTTTTAGGGAAACAACACGATGATATTAGATTTTATCCTGACTCTTTGATGCATGCAGCTTTCTATTTGCTTGGACTCTGAAGCAAAAGACCCAATTTGCAATAAGAACACTACTAGGATTTCTGGAAGAAAAACAACCTGATCAGACGTCAAGGCACTGACCCAAGAATGATATCTACAGTCTGTTCCCAGATTTGCTTCTAGTTCAGTCAGTGACATATCAGCAAATTACTTGTTTGCGTTTTTTCTCAGTAAAATAAGGATGGTGATCATTTATACCTGTGATATACCCATTACCGGCTTAATACTACCTGTGTACCAAGGGGGTCCTAAATCTATATTTCTAGTCCAAATTTCTACCCTCCCAAGAATATATATATTATACATATATATGTATGTATATCCAGGCTGGTATATCCAAATGCTCACCAGGTCTTAGTACCTGGGGACGTGATGGGCACCCCAAATATAATTGTCCTACCTAAATTTTCTGCCTTCCCTCTAAACCTGATCCTCTTCCTATATTCCTATCCTGGCTAGTTATGTGACCATCACAACCCACTCATCCAAGCCCAGGAGCATCACTTCCTGTTACACTGTGAGCTCACTGGGGCAGCACTTGGTCTTAGCCTCCTTCATAACCCCAGTATTTTGAACTAGACTTGGCACAGCAAAATGCTCAAAAAACATGCCTGTTTAGAACTAAACTCCTTAAAGATGGATGGTCCATACAGACCTAGAAGTTATTTATGAGAATTATGGAGAATTGCCATTGTGAAAAATTGCAACACCTCTACCTGCCCCCATGCTAAAAAAAAAAAAAAAAAAAAAATGGGAATACAGTTTTTCTGTTAGTGATTTCTATGCCAGGGTATAGTGAACTCCCATGAATCTAAAATCCATATAAGCAAAGTTTGGTAGTGTTTTAATTCTTATTTTTATATTCTGTACCAACTGTTATTTAGATTTATCTCTGTATTTGTTGATTACTTTTTTTTTTTTTTACCATATTTCATGTAGCCTGTCACCCTCACTCTCTGACGCATTCCTGCTATGTACCAGTATCGTTAATAGGTGCTTTGTGACATTGTCTTTAATTTCACAGCCTGTGAGGTAGATTTTATAAACATCATTTTTAAGTGTGAAGCAGGTTCAAAGGGAGTACGTAGCTCTCCCAATATCACAGACAAGTAAGTGAGGAGGGTAGAGCTTCCATCTTACTCTCTCTGTGGCTACAGGCCTTCCTTTACACTTTAGGGCATATCATCTTCCTTCCTCTTAGAAAGTTTCATCAAAGTTGTAGTATCTTTCTTCTCTGTTCATAAAATAGTATATATTTATGCAATTTGAAAAATTAAAGTTACCCATCATACCCCACTCAGAGATATCAGCAGTTGCATTTTGGTACATTATCTTGTAGAGTTTTCTTTTTCTATTTATAGCTATGTTTTTAAACATACCACACTGTTTTAATTATTATATATTTGTAATATATCTTAACATCTGATAGGATAACTTTCCCCCTTTCCCATATTTTCTCTTTTCCAAAAGTTTTCTTAGCTAGAAAAATATCCCTAATTTTTTTTTTTTCAATGAGAGCTTCTCTTCATCTTCTTCTACCTCATGGGAAGGGCCCCTTCCGAATATCTAGATATACAAACAGGGGTTCTCTCCATGTAGAAAAGACTTTTTTTGAAGTAGCTTGGGTTGGGAAGGCTGTCAATAAATGATAGCAAAATGAGTCTAATATAATTTTTTAAGGAATCATTTTTTTTCCATTTATTTATTTTATTGCATTTTAGGGTTTGGGGTACATGTGAAGAAAACACAAGATTGTTGCATAGGTACACACGTGGCGGTGTGATTTGCTGCCTTCCTCCCCATCACCGACATCTGTCATCTCTCCCCTTGCTATCTCAATATTCTTCTGAATGCCTTCCCTGAGCTGGGAATTAGGGAGGACATTGAGACACCAGCTAATGAGGTAAGGCTGAGAGGGGTCAAAAAAGAGACTTAAAGGATTCAGAAAATCTGTTGTTGTCTCTACAGCTGCAGAAAAGGAGCCTCACTTTTTTAAAAAATTAGAATTTAGTTACAGAAGAGAGCTTTACTCCAAAGCATGTCACCCACCAGTTGCCACCTAAGAAGTTCTCAAATAAATGTTCTTTCCTCCCCTTAACTGCAAGTCCAGCAGATAAGCCTGTAGCTGTGAAACAAAAGACTGCTTTTGCCACCTGCCCACCTGTAGCTCCTAAAAACGATATTGTCACGTTTTCCTTCCTCAAGAGCTGGGCTATTCAGTGGCTGAGCAATTCTCTAGAAGCCCAAGAGCCCTGCGAATGAAGTATGAGGCCAAATTTATATATTTTTCTGGGCGAGGGCCCTGAGCTAGACTAGGCAGGGGCCCTGGGTTCCCCTAGGATTTTGCCCTCTCAGTGACTCTGATACAAGATGAGAGTCTTGGGAAGCCCCACCCTGGGGGCATGAGAGTACTGCCCAGCCTTACCTTTTCAGCCTGGACATTGGCCACCCAGAGAGGAGATCGACTATTTGAGGGAAGGAGGAAGTTAGTCTCTTTAATCTGTGAAGATGCTTATTTTTGATGGGAGGGAGCATGCAGTCATTCCTCCTGCTGTTTGTTCAATGTGCAACAGGGCTTCTCACCTCTGCCTCCCAGACTCCACATCCATGTTAAACCCCAGCTCTCTTCACCTATTCCCTTAGACACTCTCAGAGAGGGACACCTGACCCTCCCCATCTACGCACACTTCCTCTAAAGCACTCTTGACAGGGGTGAAGATAGTGATTGGTTTTATTGTGTCAGAGATGAGTATTTTACTTGGATTCTTCTGTCAGCTACTTACAGAACCAATGGTGCCATTAGAAGCCCTGTATTACAGGTGAGAAAATGGTGGCAGAGAAAAGTTAAGTGATTGGCCCAACGTCACACCAGTTAAGAGGTGGCAGAGCAGGTACTAGAACCCAGGCTCAGAGCCTGTGCTAATAATGGTGCTACTGATAACATGTACTTCCGACTGCCCGGTGTTTTGTGCTAGACTTCGAAATATGCTTTATATTCTACCTGTCATTTAATCTCAACAACCAAATTGTAGGAGTAGGAGCTATTGTCGTTTCCCTTGATGGAGTTCAAGGCACCAAGAGGTAGAATAACTTGCCTGACGCAGCACTTACAGAGAGAGCTCCAGAATTTGAATTCTTTTCTCCCTGGCCCCGGAGCATTGCCGTTATCCATAGTACTGCACTTTTCCAGTATAATTCCAAGGAACTTGCCCAGCCTGTCCTGGAACACCTCACTCACTCATTCCTTCCTTCACGGGAAGCTTCAATAGTGAGATGGCCACACCCCAGCCTCTTGCCTCTGGCCTTTAGGACATTCTCTTATCCTGACAACAGTATGAGCTCTTGCAGGACAGATCTGGTCATACATCTATGTTATAAATTTATTTACATCATCTGAGCAGCAGTCAGTCACCCTCAGCCTTGCTTTGTGTCTCATCAGTAAGATGCTTCATTACAATCATTCTCTCTAGGGAAATGGAGCAAAGTGGAAAGACAGGTCACCATAGAATCTCCAAGAACACGTGTGTTGGGGAAAAAACACTTCTTCCAAGAAATGATGCTGTTGCCCACATTGGGGCACATGTACCCTCCTGAGAATAACTCATTTGCAGTATTTGGTACAGGACAGATGCACAGAGGCCATGCAGGAAAGGTGTGTTCGCTCACATTCAGACTCTGCTTGCACCCTCAGTGGGTACCAAGGGTCTGGCCTTTCTCTGAGAGCTCTCAGTTGAGCTATCTAATTCTCCCTGTGGCCCTGTAAGGCACAACTTATCCATTTTGCAGATGAGAAAACTGTAGCTCTAAGAACTTAAAGTAATCAATTCTAACTATGTTGTCACTGGTAAATTCTGAAGGTTTGCTGTTGATTTTTTTCTAAAAGACCATATTAAATTTTTCAATTTTTAGAAGACTTATACCATACCAAAAGATAAAAATCAAGAAATGTTTAAACTTTTTTTTCCATTGTACCTTTATTGTTTATTCTGTTAACTGTTCAGAATTTTCATACAGTCTTTCTAGAATCACACAGAGCCTGAGTAGCTCCTTCTCCCTGACATTAATTTCTAACCAGCCTCCTCTCATCTCTTGTCCTTAGTGTATGATATTCTGCCAGTGTCCAAAAAGTTCCCAGGGTTTTTACGGGGAAGGGAGAAGGGTGTGCGGTGGTCTTCCTGCGGCTTTCTCACCTCTCCACCTCCTGTTTAAACTTTTTAATAAGCTAGTTCTTAAAAACCATGCCAGCTTTCTGTTTCTCTGAGAAATCTTAAGATAATTAGCGTTTCCCCTTAGTTAATAGAAGTTATAAATTTCCATGCCTTTCTTCTGATATTGAGGTTTTTTATTGACAGATAATAATGTTACATATTTATGGATTACACAGTGATGTTTTGATACATATCAAGTGTAGTGATCAGAGGGGGGTAATTAGCATAGCTGTCATCTGAAACATCTATCACTTCTTTGTATTGGGAACATTCAATACTCTCCTAGCTATTTGAAACTGTATTATATATTATCATTAACTATAGTCATTAACTGTAGTCACCTTCTGGTATAGAACACTAGAACTTATTCCTCCTATCTATCTGAAATTTTGTATCTAGTAAGTCTCTTCCTGTCACCTTCTTCCCCCTACCCTTCCCAGCCTCTAGTATCCTTTGCTCTACTTTTTACTTCTATGAGATCAATTTTGTTAGCTTTCATGTTTGAGTGAGAACATGCTGTGTTTAGCTTTCTCTTCCTGGCCTACTTCACTTAACATAATGTCCTCTTGTTCTAGCTATGTTGCCATGAATGACAGAACTTCATTCTTTTTTATGACTGAATGGTATTTCATGGCATATATAGACTAAATTTTTGTTTTAAAATTATTCTTTTTGGGGGTTAAACCTTATTGAAGTATAATTTACAAAGAGTATGTTGCATCCATTTTAAGTGTACAGTTCAACGGGTTTTGACAAATATATACAAACATATAATCACTACTACAATCAAGATATAGAACATTTCCAACGTCTTGAAAAGTTTCCTTGTACCCCTTTGCTGTCAGTCCCACTGCTGGCTCCATGTAACCAATGATCTGCTTTTTGTCAACGTAGATTAGTTTTGCTTTAAAACCTTATATAAGTGAAATAGTACAGTTGTAATTTTTATTTAAGTATTCTTTTATTTAGTATAATGTTTTTGAGGTACATTCACGTCATTTATATCAGCAGTTCCTTTTTTCCTTTTTGAGACAGGGTCTCCTTCTGTTGCCCAGGCTGTTGTGCAGTGGTACAATCATAGCCCACTGCCACTTCGAACTCCCGCTCTCAAGCAATCCTCTTGATTCAGCCTCCCAAGTAGCTTGGACTACAGTCACCTGCCACCACGCCCAGTTAATTTTTGTATTTTTAGTAGAGATGAGTTTTTGCCATGTTGCTCAGGCTGGTCTTGAACTCCTGGATTCAAGCGATCCACCCACCACAGCCTCCCAAAGTGCTGGAATTACAGACGTGAGCCACAGTGCCCTGCCAGCAGTTCCTTTTTATTGTTGAATAACATTCCGTTTGTGGATACAGTTTGTTTATCCATTCACCTGCTGATTGGCATTTAATTGGTTTCTTTTTTTTTTTTTTTTTTTGCTGTTATGAATAAAATTGCTATAAGTTTTCTTGTATAGTCTTTTCATTTTTCTTAGAAATATTTCATAGGGACTTGCAAACAGAAGCCATTGTCTGTGTCTTGGGCAGTGGTGAGACAAGATAGTGGATCTCTATGCCCCATGTACAAGTCTTGGTGTAGAAATATCATTTCTGTTGAGTTCCATACCTGACAATGGAATTACTGTTTTGTATAGTAATCACTATATATTTAAACTTATAAGAACTCACCAAACTCTTTTCTACCAGCAACATAGGAGAGATCCAGTTACTGCACATCATTACCAGCACTGTGTATTATCAGTCTTTTCAATATTAGCCATTCTTATGTATACTGTATCTTTCATCCCTTCATCCATTGTCAGACACCTAGGTTAACTCTTTATCTTGGCTGCTATGAATACCGCTGCATTAAACATAGGGGTGCAGATATCTCTTCAACATAATGATCTCCTTTCGTTTGGATAAATTCCCAGTAGTGGAATTGCTGAATCACATTTGTAGTTTTGTGAAGGACCTCCACACTGTTCTCCATAGTGGCTGTGCTAATTACAGTTCCACCAACAGTGCGTTAAGAGTCCCCTTTTCTCTGCATCCTCACCAGCATTTGTTATTTTTTGTTCTTTTGATAATAGCCATGCTAATTAGGGTGAGATGCTACCTCATTGTGGTTTTGATTTGCATTTCTCTAACGATTAGTAATTTGAGTATTTTTTCACATATTTGTTGGCCATGTCTCTTTTAAAATGTTTTATTTTTGTGGGTACATAGTAGGTATATGTATTTGTGGTGCACATGAGATATTTTGATACAAGCATGCAATGCATAATAATCATGCCACGGAAAATGGAGATCCATCCCCTCAAGCATTTATCCTCAAAATTAGATTGTGTTACCATCTTAATTTTATGATTTAAATTATTTTAAAATTACAATTAAATTAGTATTGACCATAGTCTCCCTGTTGTGCTATCAAATGCTGGGTCATATTCATTCTAATGATTTTTTGTACTCATTAACCATCTTCATCTCCCTCCTCACCTCTTCCTTCTCAGCCTCTAGTAACCATCGTTCTACTCTCTATCTCCAGAAGTCCAACTGTTTTGATTTTTAGATCTCACAAATAAGTGAGAACATATAATGTTTGTCTTTCTGTGCCTGGCTTATTCATAATGGAGTACTATTCAGCCCTGAAAAAGAATGAGATCCAGTCATTTGTATTTCTTTTTTTTTTTTTTTTAAAGTATTTTCAGATCATTTTCCCATTTTTTAATTGGATTGTTTGGTTTTGCTGTTGCTTCAGTTCCTTTTATGTTCTGAATATCAGCTCATTGTCCAGTTAATAGTTTGCAAATATGTTCTCCCATTCTGTAGGTTGTCTTTTCACTGTCAGTTGTTTCCTTTGTTGTGCAGAAACTGTTAATTTAATTCCACTTGTTTATTTTTGTTTCTGTTGCCTGTGCTTTCGAGGTTTTATTTATAAAATCCTTATGCAGACCAATGTCCAGAAGCATTTCCCTATTTTTTTCCTAGCAATTTTATCACTTTAGGTCTCACGTTTAGGTCTTTGATCCATTTTAAGATGATTTTTGTGTAAGGTAAGAGGTGGAAGTCTAGTTTCATACTTCTGTATATAGATATTCAGTGTTCTCAGCACCATTTGTGGAAGAGACTCTCCTTTCCCCAGTGAGTGTTCTTGGCACTTCTATCAAAAATCAGTTAGCTGTAGATATATGGATTAATGTTGGGGTTTTCTACTCTGCTTCATTGGTTTCTGTGTCTGTTTTTATGCCAGTACCATGCTGTTTTGGTTACAACAGCTTTGTAGTATATTTTGAGGTCTGATAGTGTAATGCCTCCAGCTTTGTTCTTTTTGATCAGGGTTGCTTTGGCTATTTGAGATCATTTGTGATTCTATACAAATCTTGGGAATTTCTTTCTATTTCAGTGAAGGATTTCATTGGTATTTTGATAGGCATTGCATTGAACCTGTAGACTGCTTTGGGTAATATGCTGTAGATTTTTTAAAAGCTTTTTCATTTTAACAGATTATCATGCTTAAGGTTGTGAAACTACACAGAGCTAAGAGTCTTTGTGTGATCATCCTCGGGGATGTCAGGGATAACTTGGAATCAATCTTTCTCTCCTTTGCCCTGCCCTGCCCTGCCCATCTTCTTTCCTTTCTTTCCTTTCTTTTTTTTTTTTT